>NC_041229.1:46825553-46845204 GCF_002837175.3 Physeter macrocephalus
CCTTTATCAAAGATAAAGTGACCATATGTGCGTGGGTTTATCTCTGGGCTTTCTATCCTGTTCCATTGATCTATATTTCTGTTTTTGTGCCAGTACCATGCTGTCTTGATTACTGTAGCTTTGTAGTATACTCTGAAGTCAGGGAGCCTGATTCCTCCAGCTCTGTTTTGCTTTCTCAAGATTGCTTTGACTATTAGGGGTCTTTTGTGTTTCCATACAAATTGAGAATTTTTTTGTTCTAGTTCTGTGAAAAATGCAATTGCTAGTTTGATAGGGATTGCACTGAATCTATAGATTGTTTTGAGTAGTACAGTCATTTTCACAATGTTGATTCTTCCAATCCAAGAACATAGGGTATCTCTCCACCTGTTTGTATTATCTTTAATTTCTTTCATCAGTGTCTTACAATTTTGTGCATAGAGTTTTTCCTTTTATTTCTTTTTCTTCTCTGATTGCTGTGGCTAAAACTTCCAAAAACTACGTTGACTAATAGTGGTGAGACTGGGCAACCTTATCTTGTTCCTGATCTTAGAGGAAATGCTTTCAGTTTTTCACCATTGAGAATGATGTTGGCTGTGGGTTTGTCATATGTGGCCTTTATTATGTTGAGGTAGGTTCCCTCTATGCCTACTTTCTGGAGAGTTTTTATCATAAATGCGTGTTGAATTTTGTCAAACCCAAAAGCTTTTTCTGCATCTATTGAGATTATCATATGGTTTCTCTCCTTCAATTTGTTAATATGGTGTATCACATTGATTGATTTGTATATATTGAAGAATCCTTGCATTCCTGGGATAAACCCCACTTGATCATGATGTATGATCCTTTTAATGTGCTGTTGGATTCTGTTTGCTAGTATTTTGTTGAGGATTTTTGCATCTTTGTTCATGAGAGATATTGGCCTGTAGTTTTCTTTTGTTCTGACATCTTTGGTTTGGTATCAGGATGATGGTGGCCTCGTAGAATGAGTTTGGGAGTGTTCCTCCCTCTGCTATATTTTGGAAGAGTTTGAGAAGGATAGGTGTTAGCTATTCTCTAAATGTTTGATAGAATTTGCCTGTAACACTGTGTTTTTGATTTGCATTTCCCTAATGATTAATAATGCTGAGTGCCTTTCTAGGTGCTTATTGGACATTTGTGCAAGTTCTTTGGAAAGATGTCTATTCAAAACCTTTGGCTGTTTTTAATTTGGTTGTCTTTTTATTACTGAGCTGTATGACCTCTTGATAGAAGTCCCTTATTAGATACATAATTTGCAAATATTTTTTCCTTTTCTATAGGTTGTCTTTTCCTTCCTTGAGCATTACTTACAGAAAAATTCCTATTCATTTTGAAAAGCTGCTTGAAAAATGCTCTTACTGACACAGTGAGGGAAGAACAGGGTTAAAAAGTTGTGACATTAAGAACAAGTAACGCATTATGGCCTATGTTACTTGTAAAGGGTAGATACCTGAGCCCAGCTAATGTTATTAAGAGAAGAGAAAAAGTTATCAGCTCTCTTCTTAGGTGTCTATTTCCAAACAAGCCTTGATAGTTAAAGAAAAATCACACTGAAACATGTTTCATGTAAGAGTTTTAATTTGAGGACATCTTTTAATATGAGCAGATTGTGGGGGTTATCGGTGTGACAAGCCATTAAAAGAATAAACTTGACTAGAATAATAATGTAGAAATGAAACGAGAAAGGGCAATCAAAAACAGAATGTAGAGATAAGAACAACCCAAACCATTTTAGAGAGCTCAGAAATGATTAAGAATGATTAAGAGGACTGTCTATACCCAAAATAAACTTATAATGCCGACACAGCCATACAGAGCAAAGCAATGCTTTCTCTTTATAAATAAGGGAAAATTTTCAAAGAGCTTATGCTGGATAACTTAGCATTTTAAGGAATTCTACAGGGAATCCTTTATAAAACAAAAGTTTTATATAGAGAGAGTCAAAAAACAATATCGATCTTCAGATGCATTATTTCTTGCTACATGATTGGAAAGAATGGTAAGATGATTTGCAAAACTACCTTCAAACTATTAAAAATGTCATAACTTTGGTGATCTGCCACTTAAAATTAATGAAGCTTAATATGATAATTCAATTGCAGATAAAGTTCTAAAACTATCATAATGCAATATGGTAAATAAGGGTAATACACAGTTAATCCTCAGTACCAATTATTTTATTTACATTGTATGTTAACAGTGTATTTCAAGGTCCCATCCTCCAATTCTCGGTTTGAAGATGCTAATGTAGGCTAAGATTTTTTAAAACTTACTTCTTTTTAAATTTGGCTTTTTTCCTTAGAACAATTTGTCCCTAAAATAAAAAACTCACTCCCAAATAATAGAACTAAAGAAACATTTGCTTCTCTTACCTTTACTTACTGACAGGAGAAGATTTGGATCTCTTGGATGGAATTTCAGCTCATTGATAGCATTTCCATGGCCAACATAGTGCTATAATAAATTTAAAACATTTCTTCAACTTTCATATAAAAATCAATAAATTCTTTTTCATTAATCTTAGGGAATGGAAAAATAGTTTCACTTGAAATAGTGGTTCTCAACCTTGGCTGCATATTAAAAGCACCCAACTTGAAGGAAAAATAAAAGATGTTCAAGTCCCATTTGCAGATATTCTGAGCCACAGCAAGGATTTAAAAGATTATCAGGTGATGCTAATGTACCCACAAGGTTAACATGATTTGTGAAATTTCTTTTAGTATCAACTTCCAAGGCTTCACTTTTCAGTTCTTTACAAGGTGCTCTTGACTCTACACCCCCTATTTAGGGGATTTTGGAAAATGAGCTCACTCTTTTCTTATTGTTCATTTAAAGCCTCTCAGACTAAAGCAAGGCAAAAGGACAGAAATTATTTTAAAAGAAAATAGTTCAAATGATAAAATTTTCCCACTTATTCCTTAATTTGCATTACCCAAATGTGACAAAGGTCTCAAAAGACTTGTCTAAATGAAGCAATAGGCAAAGTACAAACCAAATTAGAAATTGCACAGACATTGACTCTGTTTTAAATTCAACATGACAAGCTTTAGCAGGTGTGCATTCAAAAAAAAAAGCAGACCTATAATTTAACAAGAAAACCCACCTTTATGCACTGCATTGTTATGGGATTAATTATCCTAATTATGCCTCTAGATCCAGCTACAGCCAGCAGAGGATGGCTTGTATTGCTATCATATGTCCATGCACAAGTGTAAAAGTTCTCATCAGCCTAAGAAATGCCAGTTAAGAAATATAATTTGTTTTTGAAAAGTAAACACATCAATGATCACAATACTATACACAAAAACCTCCAAAGAACTGCTGAAGTTTTTGACAAAGAAGTTCCCATTTTTCTTTACACTACCAGGTTTAACCAATGGAGATTTTAGGTCTAAAATCTATACCAAATGATCAAACAAATCCAGTCCTTCCACTCAGTTTTGATTACTATTTTCCTGTTTGCATAACTATTTACCTCTGTCTTTTGAAAGCAGCCATAGCCAATGTGTAAATGAATGGGCATGGCTGTGTCCCAAATAAAAATTTATTTACAAAAACAGGTGGCCAGCTCTATAGGCTGTAATTTGCTGATCCTGGCTCTATCTCAGTAACTCTATGTGCCTCTAGATAAAGATCAATAACTATTCAGTTTTCCACCTTTTCCTGTGTGAGACCTTCCAAGTACGGCTACGGGTCACTTCTTTTCTTATCACCTAAGGGAAGACTAAATGTTCCTGCTTTTTCTTATTTGCTAGCTTTTTCAAGTGGATCTGGAAGAAATCTTATCACCAAGCTTTGACTGTTGTACCCTTTGGCTTTTTAAAGCTTTTTCTTTATAAACCCATGTTTTACAGTATTTCCTAAACAAACTGCACATGTTTATTTTTTCCCTGTAGGCTCTGATGACCAAATACTTGGTATGACTGCCAGGCACAGCTTCTGATTAACCCAAGTTCACCAATATAACTGCCCTGAAATGATAAAATTCCAAGCAAGGTCAAAGAAACAGGAAGTTTCTGCTATCATTTTCTATTACAGGATTTCCAATGCTCATCTCCAGATACCCACACTGTCCTCCTTCATATCCACCCTACAATGGCTTTCTAGCAATCAGGAAAACTAGATACTAGGAATCTTTTGGGTGACAGTGAAGGAGAGCATTGGTTAAAGTTAAGAAAGGACAATATAACTTTAGAGAACTAACTAATTTACAAAAGTTTTGGGGTACTTATTGAAAGTCAATTTCTTTAGCCAACAATATTAAAAACCCAGGAAAGGATACATCAGCATCCACATAAGATTGCAACAACCGGATTTCTCCTTGTGAGTGACATTCATATAAGGTAACCTAATGAAAACAAAAATACAGTAAATTTTATCTCAGATGTAGAAACACACTCTTCAGCTTTTGAACATATTTTAGTCACAAATGTATCTCAAAGATGCTACAGAAACTACTGCTTTAAAAGAGCTCCTTTAAACTTAAGGAAGCTATTATAAAGCCTAATACATTACATAATTTTCAGAATATATTAAATACTACAGTAATAATAATGGTTTCTATTTCCAATGTTTTCAACTTTTATCTCATCCATGTAATTGCACCAACTCTTCCAAGTAAATAAAGTTGAATACCTCACAGAAAAGTATAACTACTCCCTAAAACTGTAGTTTATCTTTTTTTTTTTTTTTTTTTTTTTTTGGCTGCACCACAAGGCTTGCAGGATCCCAGTTCTCTGACCAGGGAATGAACCCAGGCCTACGGCAGGGAGTCCCAAACACTGGACCATTAGGGAATTCCCATGGTTTATCCTCTTTTAAAGCTTTAAAGTCTTTGGAGAGTTTTAGAGCATTATTAATTATATATAAGAAATCTAGGACTTCCCTGGTGGCGCAGTGGTTAAGAATCTGCCTGCCAATGCAGGGGACACAGGTTCGAGCCCTGGTCCAGGAAGATCCCACATGCCACGGAGCAAAAAAGCCCGTGCGCTACAACTACTGAGCCTGCGCTCTAGAGCCCGTGAGCCACAAGTACTGAAGCCCGTGTGCCACAACTACTGAAGCCTGTGTGCCTAGAGCCAGTGCCCTGCAACAAGAGAAGCCACTGCAATAAGAAGCCCGCCCACCGCAACGAAGAGTAGCCCCTGCTCGCCACAACTAGAGAAAGCCCACGCGCAGCAACGAAGACCCAACGCAGCCAAAAATAAATAAATTAATTAAATTTTTTAAAAAAAGAAAATCTAAAATTTGCCTAATAATTTTCTCATGGACATTGCTCATCAAATATTAACTTTCTGATGTACAGTGGCCTTTTCGTCACATATTCTAAAATTAATAATATATACACTTTATTCAATTATGTACAGTTGTCCCTTGGTATCTGCCGGGGATTGCTTCCAGAACTCCCCACAGATACCAAAATCCAAGGATGCTCAAGTTCCTTATATAAAATGGCATAGTGTATTAATATAACCTCACACATCCTCCCATATACTTTAAGTCATCTCTAGACCACTATGACATCTAATACAATGTAAATGCTAGATAAATAGTTGCCAGCACAAAGCAAATTCAAGTTCTGTTTTTTGGAACTTTCTGGAATGTTTTCTGAATATTTTTGATCCACACTGGGTTGAATCTGTGGATGTGGAACCCACAGTTACAGAAGGCTTACTCTATAACACTAAATTTTTAATAAATTTCTTTCCATTCTTCTTACAGCTTAGTCATGTTAGCAATAACCTGTTATTAATCTTAATGAGAGTCTATAAGAACTCTATAAAGATCCTTTAAATCATCTATCATCACCTATTAATAAGATAATCGCTACATTAATATTCTAAAAAAATTCCTTATATGGATGCTAACTAGGATGTCTTGAGATTATTTTGTTCTACTTTTCTTTTTTTTTAAAAAAGAAGTCGGGCTTCCCTGGTGGCGCGGTGGTTGAGAATCCGCCTGCCGATGCAGGGGAGACGGGTTCGTGCCCCGATCCGGGAAGATGCCACGTGCCGCGGAGCGGCTGGGCCCGTGAGCCATGGCCGCTGAGCCTGGGTGTCCGGAGCCTGTGCTCCGCAACGGGAGGGGCCACAACGGTGAGAGGCCCGCGTACCACAAAAAAAATAACAAATAAAAAAGAAGTCCAAACAGCAGACCTTTTTATAATTCAGTAACGTATAATTCAATGTCATTTTAAATGAGAACAGGGATTCTTTTTGTTAGAAAGCCTGGAACATTACAATGAGCAGACTGGAGCACAAATTATACTAATTCTAATTATACTAATATGATGGTGAAGTTAGTGAAGTATAGTCAGGCTTATAGTGATGTCTTAAAAGTGGATTCTAATGAATTAATGGATTATGTTCCCAATTTTCAGAAAATATAACCTTAATCTCTTCTTCAAACTACATCAATTTCCCTCTGAATTGTTTTCAAGCTACATATCACAACCTACATTTGGCTAAACACCAAAAAAAGCTGTTATCCCAGGTTATCAACTTGAGCATAGAGTTTCAAATTTTCAGAACTTCAATGACCAGTAAAAGCAACAGAGCCTTAAATGTAATTAAAACTTCCTTAAAGACTTCCAGGAAATTACTTAAAGCCAAATTTTACTTTTTAGATAACAGGAATAGCAAAGTTCTAGCCCAGAATAGATTCATATGTGTTTGTATGATCCTCAAACTTTCAGAATAAAAAAGGAAAAAAGCTTGGAAATATGCTGACATTTGAAAAATACTCAGGTGACAACTCCCAAGTTAGTTCTTGTGGGGTTTTTTGTTTTTTGTGGTACGAGGGCCTCTCACTGCTGTGGCCTCTCCCATTGCGGAGCAAAGGCTCCAGACGCGCAGGCTCAGCGGCCATGGCTCACGGGCCCAGCCACTCCGCGGCATGTGGGATCTTCCCGGACCGGGGCACGAACCCGCGTCCCCTGCATCGGCAGGCGGACTCTCAACCACTGCTCCACCAGGGAAGCCCCCAAGTTAGTTTTGATTGAGAACAGAATACTAACACTAAAACAGCAAACAAATATAGGAAACGGCGTGCATCAAAAATCATGGTCTTTTATTTCTCTAAAAAGCTTAGCACAATTACTAAAGAAGCATAAAATTTAATTTCACTCAATTAAAATAACAATTTATGGAACACCTCTCAGATTCACCTCCTTCCCCTCCCCTCTTGTGCTAAAGGTAAAGAAAGTGACTGTTTATTGTCAATCCATACCAATTAGTCAATTTCCTCCATCTTCCTTTTTCCAAATACACCAATCTATTTCTCTGTTACTTCTCATAACTTAGTATATTACTGATGAACAAGCAGAATGTCAGCTAATATAGTAAAGACTTATCAGGAGGACAATTTTTCCGAAGTGATTTCAGCTTAACAGAAAACTCCTGATTCTCCCTGGTAAGCACTAGGGAATCTTCCTTTTTCCCATTCATTTAGAAGTGAATGGAAATAAACAAACAAGTCTTTGCAATCCACTTTTTCAGCCCCAGGTTTAACTAAAAAGTTTAATCATTTACATCAAAACATGCCCAGCATGGTTTTTTCCATGCATTCTCTCAGTTCAAGATACTCTGGCTTCCTAAAAACAATTCAAATGTTTATTGCATATAATTAAAATATTTTCAGTAACTATTACATAAATCCACTGGATTTATGCTTTCTATTTACAGAGAGCAACTAATTATGTTTATTATTTTTAAGAAATCACAGACTTCTTACCCTAAATTGACAAACAACGATTACAGTCACTTCTAACAAGCAAGGTCAATTTTTTCAGCCACTCAAAACAAAATACGAGTACAAAATGTAAATAGAAACCTGTTTCATGAACAATTGGGAGTATATATGAAATAAAGATATATTTTCAGTCATGAATATTACTTTTAATTTTGTCAGTTTCTAGAATGCTTCACTTTTACATAAAGGAACAATATTGTCAAACCAGCTATACAAAGTTTACTTCAAAATCATTACACTTCAATGTTATATTAACACCAGACTCTGATAAGCCAAATGCCAAACAGTCCCCTTAACACTCACTCTGTTGCTTCCTACAGTTGCAAACACTAATGGATCTCCTTCTTTACTGTGCCAGTTAAACTGAACTCCAAACAATGGCTGATTATGATCTTCCTATAAAATAACCAAGAAATAAGAAAAATTAATATATTTTAGAAACCAAAAAATGGTACTAAACTGACCATTCCCATTATAACTTTTTTCCAAAATGCAAGCTGCAGTTTTATATATCATACATAAACTGACTTTTGACACTTAAAAGGTATCTGTTAGTCCAGTTTTCACATTTTAAAATACTGGTGCATGATAAAGCTTTATAACAATTAAAGATTTAAATCAAAGGTTAGGTAACAAGTACTCATCAATGAAAATACTTTGATAGTTGCCTTCTATATTCTTAAACCCAACCGCAGGCTTCTGAATCAAAATAAAATGGAAAATTGTGGCAAAGGCATTTAATCCCTTAGGACATAAGGACACAATTTATTTTTCTGAAATAACAAATAACCTAACAGTTAATATAGTTTCTTCAGTACTCATTAAACTTTATTAGGTTTAATTTCCCTTGTGCAGTGAAGCATATCAGACTCCATTCAAATCACTGCTTTCTACAGTTCTACAGAAACAACTTTAAATAACCTTGAATTTGGGTCCTAAAAGAAAAACAACCCAAGAAGTTTTATAATGAACAAGAATACTTGAACAGTGGGGGCCAGGGTAGGCAGTGGGCTGTAACTTCACAGTTACCAGGAGGCTATAAGGAGATGTACAAAAAACAAGTATTCAGGTTTTTTAAAATTTTTATTTTACATTGGAGTAGAGTTGATTAACAATGTTGTATTAGTTTCAGGTGCACAGCAAAGTGATTCAGCCATACATATACAGCTTTTTCAAATTCTTTTCCCATTTAGGCCACCACAGAATATTGAGCAGAGTTCCCTGTACAAGTATTCAGTTTTGTTCACAAAGTTATTTTTCAGCCTTAATTATACTGGCAATATCCTGGTGTTTAATAGTAACTTTCATATTCACTTTAAGGCACTGTTTTCACTTTTCAAGTATAACAACATTTATTTCTTATCCTTTAAAAAGCCATAGCTTTAGGCTTTGGAAATATTTAATCAAAATATCCAAATGGCAGTTAAAACCACCTTCCAGATATACTACGTAAAAATAGGTTAATATACCTAAATATTAACATGAAACTACAATGGACACTTTGCTTTAGAAGAAGGAAAAAAAACAACAACCACTGAGATTAATTTCCCTCCTTTCAAGACAATATAATTTGACACACTGAGCAATGAATTTTGCTACACAGACAGGAAAATAATTTCCATAAAGCCATAGCTTCTTATGCTTTCTGAAGACTTTAAAGTATATTTAGATATTTTAAAAAGAATCTAACATATGTATAAGATAATATAATGTATATTTTTGCTCAGCACAGGAAAAACACCCCCAAATTTAAAAAACAGGAAATGAATACATGTAAAACATTTAAAGTAAATATCAGTAATCCTTTTTAAAAATAAAAAGACTATTGAGGAAGGCAGTAATTTAAATAACTACAACCTATTATTTTTTCCAAATATTAAATATTCAAAAAAATTTTTAATTTCTACCTTTTTCTCTGAAAACAATTACAAATAAAGAGTTAAATTTTTAAAGACTGCACAAAGTAAGACATCTGTTTCAATTTATGCTAACTCAAAGTTAATGAGTCACATTCAGTTTTTTTCAGTAACAGGTACCAGGAAGTGGCTTATGCTTTTAAGTTTTACCAAAATATGAAGAGTAACGTTTCTCAAAATCAATAAAAACAGTAAAGAAAAACCAGATGCAATACTAGGTCCTACCCATTTAATGTAAAACAAAAAAAAAGCTAAACAAATGTGGAATGGATTATAATAACTATGCAGTCTGCCCTACAAACAAAACTTCAGATTATTATAATTTTGTAATATTTTTAACTTGACAGAGTATCTTGAGCATAAAATGTTTACCACTGAGAAATAACTCTGGAGCCCATCATTCAGCACATAGACTGTGTCTTTCTGTACATACCTTGAGACTATTTACACATTTGAAAGAATATTTGCATTTCTTTGACTTCCATTTTCCCTTTCCCCAACTTTTCCTTCCAGGAGCGTTTGGCGTATTTGTAGGTGTATCAGGGCGTTCAGTGTTTGTACCACTTTCTATACTGACAGCATCATCCTATGAGCAGCAAATCAGAAAAAATTATATGAAACAGCAATACCGTACTCAGGAAATGAGTTCATACTGGGTAGCTACTGACTGGCCTAAAAGAATTAATTAATAAATCCTACAAGAAATGAAGAAATTTATTCTTGTCTCCAAATAAAAATAAAACACAAACACATTAGGATTTGTGGATATTTGATATTCCAGCAAAAATATAAACAAAAAAGCTAACCATGATGATGCTAATGGTAAGAATAATACTGCCTTTAAATAACAAGGCACTGGTCTGTGCCAGCCACTTTATTACATTGTCTCACTTCATCTTTACTGCTCTTCATACAAGGTACTGTTAGACAAGGAAGTGCTGCTTAGAGAGCCTAAATGGTGTCTTGCTGGTTAGGGCTGCTGGGACTCAAAACCAAAAGCTATGACTCCTAAATCTGACTGACCTACATGTCTTCATAATTTATTTGACTGCTGCTCAGTTTGGAGCATGGGAGTGGGTGGCCGTTTGAGGCTGCAGTGTTAGTGCTTCCTACTTTAGATGAAAATCCTGATTATCATTCAAACTCTGCTTATTTATAACACTTAAACCATTTAGAATTTTTTTAGGTTCTACATGTTATGTGCTATATACCAGTGAAATGTGACTCAGCTCTAAAATACTCATATAATAGAGCTCCAGAAACTCACTGTAAAGTAAAATCCTTCCAAATGCAGAAATGACTGCAGGAAACCTTGAAAATTCACCTAATTTATACCCTGTCTCCAGTCCACAAGCTATATTAATGGTCCTCTACTCTGAGAAGAGGATTTCACTATCTCCTTTGATTACACATTCCAAGTGTTCCTTGGAATAAAGAGATTTATTTAAACCTATATCACCTTAGGGCAGTAGTTACTAAATTCATTCCAGAGGAAGCTTTTTTTCATGGAGTGCCTATTAACACCTATGAGAACACATATTAGGAACCACTGTCTTAGAGGTTATTTTTAAATTATTGCTTCCTAAAGTTGGTTTTATGATATTACAGAACGTTAAAAATTAACTGGAGTATCAAAAAGTATATTAAAAATTCATATTAATTCACTTAAAAACTATATGGTATTATACAGTAGTTCTTAGGGGTGGTTTTTCACAACGAATGGTTCCAACCAAAATGGAACGTTTTTTAAAAAAAATAAATCATTCTAAAATATACCGGTTATCTAGGGTGAAAAAAGAGAATGAAGTGGATAGATGGCACATAGTAATGCTCAATATCTAGACTGTAATTTAATGTAAATATAATCAGCTTTTATAGATATAGAAATGTAAAACTTTAGAGTTCAGTTCCTAGGTTGAAATCACTGGGTTTTTGTTGTTCTTGCTGTTTTAATATTTATTTATTTATTTAGGCTGCCCGGGGTCTTAGTTGCGGCATGCGTGTGGGATCTAGTTCCTTGACCAGAAACTAAACCCAGACCCCCGCATTGGAAGTGCAGATTCTTACCCACTGGACCACCGGGGAAGTCCCGAAATCACTGTTAATCTCTATTTCTCCCTACCTTTCAGTTGTATTTACAAAGTTAAAACCTAGTGTAGAAAACAATTTTGTGTTTCACTGGAAAACTATGTAACAACTGCACGCTCCTCCGTTTTATCAGATTCTAACCCCCTTCACTGCCTTTGAACAATCTTACATCTCTTACACTGTGCATAATCCAAAGGTAGAGGTTCAAAATGTCTTCCCTTTCACGCTGAAGAAAAGTTTTTGTCTCCATTTGCAATTTCATCTCTACATTCCTTTAATCCATATACATTTGTACCGTTTGACTTACACTTGCCCAGTTCCCTCATATGAGTAAAATAAAATGTTTCTGAAAATTTATTCTTTTTCTGAAAATTATCTTTCAACACTAGAGAAATGAAATAATAAAACGGTTAGACATTTATTCACTAGTTTCTTCCCAGTCTGGAAAATTCTTCTTTCCATTCTAAAAATTCAACTGCTAATCAAGAAGCCACACAAAACATTGTTAACAACTGGGGCACATTACATGTATGTGTATGTGTGTGTGTGTGTGTATGTGTATAAACTTTTAACCACTTAATTTACCCATCTCCTCAAATAGGCA
Organism: Physeter macrocephalus; assembly: GCF_002837175.3. Lineage (NCBI taxonomy): Eukaryota > Metazoa > Chordata > Mammalia > Artiodactyla > Physeteridae > Physeter > Physeter macrocephalus. The sequence goes on from NC_041229.1 coordinate 46,837,911, forward strand.
AATCAAGATCAAATGGAAATCAAACAGTCAAATGGAAATGAAACACAGTCACAATGCTTTCATTTTATCTTTAAATTCAAACCTTTCCTAAGTATCTAATATGTGTACAAGCTGACTTCCACCTTGGCCCCTCCTCAAAATACTGAATGGTACTATGCAACAGATATGGCACTACCATCTGCATTTGCTCAACAAGGAAACGGGGATAGTAATTTGGCCCTTAAACTTGCCACAGGCTGCTTAAACAAAAGACACGTCTCCAGATTCAGCATTCTGATCTCACTACCAGACAACAATTAGTATTCTTCCATAAGCTAACTACTCTGCAGTCATATGAAAAAGTTAATAGAATGGCAGATACATATAAAACAAACTTAAAATAGGTCAGATGTTAACTAGATTTATTGTGCTGATCATTTTGCAATGTATACAAATATCGAATCATTATGTTGTGCATCTGAAATAATATAATGTTATTAGTCAATTATACCTCAATTGAAAAAAATTTTAATGTCCTTTCAATTCTTTGATTCACTTTAACCATAGCAAGCGCTCAGACTACCTTCTCTCCAACTCAAAAACACCACATTCTTTCCTCCACTTGCTTTTGGCCTTCCTGTCATTATTTGGCTCCCTCAAGAGTAAAACCACTGCCCTTGTTAGCTTTTTCTTAACTCATTTTTATACTGAGTTCTCTACTTGCTTCCCTTAACCTATGTCCTAGATCTGGGTCCCTGGATGAAATTCAGAGGACCTGTGAACTTAAGCGGCAAAATAAACAAATACATAAATAAATTTAAAGTTGCGTTTCAATTTTCACTGTCTTTAAGTGAAATCTATTACTTTCTTTTATTATAATGCAGGCAGCATACATGCTAATGTTACTGTAGCTGTGACTTTCTCACCAATGAAATCAGGTATTTTTATATCACATTATAGTTGTTGCAGATCTCAAAAATTGTCTATGCCCATCATTACTATCAGAGTCACTGCTAGACCTAGTTACTTAATGTGCTAATAAAGAAGCACTTGATATTAAAGCACTTTATTAAAACAAATCTTAAATTTGTTTTAAAAAATTCTGTAACTTTTTAATAATTTTATCACTGATTTTGTTTGTAATCTTATATATTGTATTCTATACATTTGAAACTATTATTCTGAGAAGGTTTTACAGAATTTATTAAGGTGTCCAAGGCACAAAAAAGGTTAAAAGTCCCAGCCAAATGGAGGAACCAAAACAACGGCTTAGTCCAATCATCTAGTTCTGAATAGCTTTAGTATGCATCAAGGAGTACATTCCTCTTAAGGGTCGGTAAAAAGAAAATAACCTTTCAATTTATTTGGTGCCCTGAAATTTTCCTCAGTCTAATAGGTTATTGACATTTTCATTACATTTCTGCCTGATTAGTATGTGGAAGGGCCAGAAACATAAGTCTAGACAATGTGATTACAAAAGAAGTAATAGTAACTAACACTTGTATGGTACTTATTAAGGGGCAGGCACTCTTTTCAGCACTTTACCTATATTATCTCATTTAATCCTCACAAACATCCCATGAGGTAAATACCGTTATTATCCCCATTTTTAAGATAAGAATCTAAGGCAACTAGGTCAAGCACCTTGCTCAAGATCAAGCAACCGGTAAGCAGCAGAGTGGGGATTTTAACCTAAGAGATCCAGTTTGTGCTCCTAGTCACTAACCTAATCTGCCTAGAGAAATTTAAGAAGAGGTGGAAAAAAAACAGACACCAAGGGCTGGAATGAAGAGGGTCAAAAACGTTAGATCCCAATATATAATAAGATTGGGAAGCACAAACAGGAAAAAAACAGATTTAAAGTAACATTCAACACCTAAGCCTTCCAGAAATTTCAAGTCCAAATCCCACAAACTGACAATCTCCCAAATATCTTTCTTCTATCTGCAAAAAGAATTCTTTCCCATCTGTTCAGTGAAAATTCTGGTCTTGACACCATGCCACATATATGCTTCAGTCGGTGATGCAGTGATGTAGAACTTAGGAACTGGGTGTGTAAGGTACAACATTTACTCTTAAAACTAGCTAAACTGAGAAAAAGAAGAACTTACACTACCCTCCTATATAACACTTTAAAGGTTTGAAAAAGATAATCAGATGTTGTTACCTCGGAGGGTTCACATTTCAGAATAAGTTCGTTGAATGAACTGTGAAGACATTTTGCTGACCTTATTGGATATTAACTTAAAACATGAAAACATGAAACTGAAAATTAATGTCAGTTCGGTCATTACTGGCGTCTCACCTAAAAACACTGCGATCAACTGTTGGGATGGACTAGAGTATTACCAAGATCCATTTAAGAGTTTAAAAAAAAAATTTGATTCCAAAACACCTTACACATGTGAATCCACGAGCCCACACCTAAAGACATCTACCCTGACCACAGTGGCCTAAAATCTTCCAGGTCATCCCCTTTATCTTAGTGAAAACTTACAGAAAAGTAACTGTCCCTTCTCATTCCTTCCTCAAGGGTCGTTTCCCCCTCCAAGTCAGTAGACGACCCTCTCAATTTTCCTCCTCCTGAAGAGAAGCCGACTGTCAGGCACGCCCCTTCTCCACGGACAAGACAGGAGCGGACACAAAAGCCCCTTTAAAAGAGTCACCGAAATCTCTTACGTCTAAGAGCTACTCTTCCCATCCTGGACAGTCAGTAAGGATCTAAGAGTGACACGGCCCCTAAATTCCTTTTTAAAAGTCCATTAACACACGCTGGCCCCTCCTTCCAACTGTCTTAGAAAAACCTCTAACTTGCCTTTTAAACTACTGGAATCTCAGATCCGCACTCTCCCAAAATCTGCCTAAAGGCCCAGACACTCCGCATGCACGCCAAAGGATCTCAGAGCCCTCTGACCTCCACCACCACGCTCTCTTAAACCACTCTCCTTCGTCAAGTTTCCGCTCGCTCTCGGCCGCAGCTCAAAATCCCCGTAGAGACAAGGTCGATGTTCTCCTCCACGCCCGCGTTTTCCTGAGTAGAGGGTGACACCTCTCCCTCCCCCCACAGCCGCCTGCCCGCCCCCGCGCCTACAGTTTAAAAAGAATCTGAAACTTTCACTCCAAAGTCCCGTCGGGACTGCTCAGTGCTGCACTCACATTCTCGTCTCCAGAGAGGTCCGGGTTGCTGTTCTCGTCGCTGCTCAGCTTCTGCTTCTTGGCCGCAGGCATATCTGTTCCCGCCGGCGCTGTAGACACTTCCCTCTCGGACATATTCCTCCGCCTCCCTCCAGGTTCCTGCCGCCTAGGGCGGGGCCTCCGCCACACCGCCGTCAAGCAAGCCCGTCCGGAGCTTGCCGCAAAGTTGCCACTGCCGCCGCCACCTCCACCACTCCCCCCACTGTCGCAAACCGCGCCCAGCCGCCGAGGCGGGCGTGCGTGCGACCCCGCCACACTGCTGAAAAAGGGGCGCGCGCGCGCGCCCTCCCGCGCGGCTTCCTGGATCCTTCCCTTTCCCCACTCCCGTCTTGCCCTTTTCCCGCCGCCCTCCCGGCAGTTTGCACGGAGAGGTGTGATCCTTGGCTTTCGAGGGCAATATTTCGTACGTCCCCCTTCCCCACGACCGCCTCGAAAAAGGAGAGGCGGAACTCAGAGGGATGCCCCCTCACCCCCTTCCTCCTTCCAAAGACGTTTCAGCCGCTATTGGCCCAATCCTTCGATCCCCGACCCGCTGCAAGGACTCGAAAGTCTGTGGAATGGACTAGCCTATCAATGTCCCAGGAGACGGGGGACGAGACGAGAAGTCACCTCTTGGTTTAGCGGTATATGCCAAGTGTCCTTAATCTTGAACTCGGAGAATAACGCTCTCACATTATTCACGGAACTGATCACAATCAAATTTTCGGTTGCGAAGAGAAATTTTAAAATTGTAGACTGCTTCTCACTTTCCTCCCCTTCCTAGCAAATGGGAGTTATCCGCTAATGGCTGCGCATGCGCTGGGGCGTATTCTCGCGTTTGGTTGTCCGGACCCGCCTCCTCCAAGCCCCTCCTCTTTGAAATCTTGTTTGTGAACCAGGTAGTCTTCGACCGGGTTTCCGTAGTCCAGGATGGATCTCTAAACGCTACAAAATCATAATCCCTGAATACCTCCTAGTTCCTTGATGAATATTTATTCTAGCGAGTGTTTATTGCGATGAATGTTTATCCTCGTCCAATTGGTACCAATATTGGGTAGGGTTTAGGTAGGAATATACTAAAATTATAATTCTAGACTCCAATGAGTTACATTCTAGAGTGCTTCTTTTACTTGTTAAAGGATTATCAAGGCCCTGAAAAACGGCAAGGCCTAAAAGTCAATGGTCATCTCCAAACATGTATGAGACTGTGAGACAAATGACGGACAATATTTTTTGGCACACCAGATACAATAAAATTCAAGGGGAAGGCAACAAAACTGTTATGCTTCACCAAAATGTTTGCTGTGTTACCGTATCTGGGCGGTTGACAGGTGCCAAATACATTGGTGAGCCTCGTGGATTTGTTAGATGGGTGATTAAGACACATAACCAAATGAATAGCCCAGAAAAGGAGAACTATGACAAGAAATAAAAGCCAGTTTCCCCTCCCTCCCCCTTTTGTGGAACTTAGCTGTGACAGCTTATATTTCTGGGCCTCATTGTCCTCATCTGTAAAAATGAAGCTATAGGAAGGGACCTAATATTTCTTGATCACTTACTTGCTATTATATATTTTTTTGTCTTTTAGACCTCATTACGTCACCCATTGGATAAACAGTAGAGTGCCCCACGATAAAATTCTAGTGTATTAGAACTACTTCTGCATGATGCCTTAACATAGAGAATATCATTATCTCTGTTTCATTAACTGCAGATTGCAAGTCACTCTTGATGATGAGAGAAGTCAGTTGAGAATGAGCAAGGGAAGGTAAAGCAAACGCAGGGCAGAATAAGAAGTTTTTGCAATGAAGACTCAGGAAAAATAACGAAGCTGAAAAAATTAAAGTTCATATCTTGATAATAGTAATTGCCCTTGTTTGTTGAACTCCTAATGTGCCAGGTGCTGCTAAGCACTCTTCAGTTAGAGAGAGATGAGACTGGTATGGAATCACCACTGAAAAAGTAAGGTGTGCTTTGGTATGACATTTTCACGGACAGAGACAAACATACCCCACTTATCTGTTGATAAGGATGTTTGTGAATATAGTTCTACAAATACAGGATAATTAACTAAAGCGTTTCCAATCCAAATTACTCCGTGTATCTGGGATCAGTGGGAGTCACCTTCTACTAATACAATCAGAAAAGTGCTGAACATTTGGATAAAGGACATATGGAAGGAAAGTGCCTTTCAGCATGCATGTTATCCATAACAAAGCAAAAATATTTTAAAAAATATTTTAGTTTTATAAAAACTAGGAGAGATATTTTAAAAATTTGTCTGATGAGTCGGATAATAAATGGAAATTAGTTAACGTTCATTATTGCTAATGTTAAAAAATCATTCTGACACTTGTTAAAACAATAAGGAACTTTAGGACTATTGTAGTAAGTGTCAAGACTATCACAGCAGGAGAGAGAGATAGGGCTCTACTCTGAATACAGCAAGGATAGGTGGGGATTTCTAATCAAAGAGAAGAGTGGTGGGGGGGGGGTGAAAGAGTTCAAGACATGCCACCTGCAGTATGCTGCTTTGGAATATTGATTTTTTTTAATTTTGAATTTTATTTTTATTTTTTATACAGCAGGTTCTTATTAGTTATCCATTTTATACATATTACTGTATATATGTCAGTCCCAATCTCCCAATTCATTACACCACCACCCCTCCACTTTCCCCCCTTGGAGTCCATACGTTTGTTCTCTACATGTGTGTCTCTATTTCTGCCCTGCAAACCAGTTCATCTGAACAATTTTTCTAGGTTCCACATATATGCGTTAATATATGATATCTGTTTTTCTCTTTCTGACTTCCTTCTCTCTGTATAAGTCTTTAGATCCATCCACATCTCTACAAATAACCCAATTTCGTTCCTCTTTATGGCTGAGTAATATTCCATTGTATGATGTACCACATCTTTATCCATTCATCTGTCGATGGCATTTAGGTTGCTTCCATGTCCTGGCTATTGTAAATAGTGTTGAAATGAACACCCTCTCCAGCATTTATTATTGTAGATTTTCTGATGATGCCCATTCTAACTGGTGTGAGGTGATACCTCATTGTACTTTTGATTTGCATTTCTCTAATAATTAGTGATGTTGAGCAGCTTTTTATGTGCTTCTTGGCCATCTGTATGTCTTCTTTGGAGAAATGTCTATTCACGTCTTCTGCCCATTTTTTGATTGGGTTGTTTGTTTTTTTTAAATATTGAGCTGCATGAGCTCAATTAATATTAATTAATATTAATATTAATAAATTAATCTCCAATTAATTTTGGAGATTAATCCTTTGTCAGTTGATTGTTTGCAAATATTTTCTCCCATTTTGAGGGTTGTCTTCTCATATTGTTTGTAGTTTCCTATGCTTTTGCAAAAGCCTCCCATTCTGAGGGTTGTCTTTTCGTCTTGTTTATGGTTTCCTTTGCTGTACAAAAGCTTTGAAGTTTCATTAGGTCCCATTTGTTTATTTTTGTTTTTATTTCCATTACTCTAGGAGGTGGATCAGAAAAGATCTTGCTGTGATTTATGTCAAAGAGTGTTCTTCCTATGTTTTCCTCTAAGAGTTCTATAGTGTCCAGTCTTACATTTAGGTCTCTAATACATTTTGAGTTTATTTTTCTGTATGGTATTAGGGAGTGCTCTAATTTCATTCTTTTACATGTAGCTGTCCATTTTCCCCAGCACCACTTATTGAAGTGGCTGTCTTTTCTGCATTGTATATCCTTGCCTCCTTTGTCATAGATTAGTTGACCATAGGTTCATGGGTTTTTCTCAGGGCTTTCTATCTTGTTCCATTGATCTATATTTCTGTTTTTGTGCCAGTACCATATTATGTTGATTACTGTAGCTTTGTAGTATAGTCTGAAGTCAGGGAGTCTGATTCCTCCAGCTCCATATTTTCCCTCAAGACTGCTTTGGCTATTTGGGGTGTTTTGTGTCTTCATACAAATTTTAAGATTTTTTTGTTCTAGTTCTGTAAAAAAAATGCCATTGGTAATTTGATAGAGATTGCATTGAATCTGTAGATTGCTTTGGGTAGTATAGTCATTTTCACAATATTGATTCTTCCAATCCAAGAACATGGTGTATCTCTCCATCTGTTTGTATCACCTTTAATTTCTTTCATCAGTGTCTTATA
>NC_041229.1:46846102-46847228 GCF_002837175.3 Physeter macrocephalus
TGGTCCTGGGCTTTTGTTTGTTGGAAGATTTTTAATCACAGTTTCAATTTCATTACTTGTGATCGGTCTGTTCATATTTCCTATTTCTTCCTGGTTCAGTCTTGGAAGGTTATACCTTTCTGTGAATTTGTCCATTTCTTCCAGGTTGTCCATTTTATTGGCATAGAGTTGCTTGTAGTAGTCTCTTAGGATGCTTTGTATTTGTGTGGTGTCTGTTGTAACTCCTCCTTTTTCATTTGTAATTTTATTGACTTTTTTTACGTTTTTTTCCCTGTAATTGATTTCTAATCTCATAGCGTTGTGGTCAGAAAAGATGCTTGATATGATTTCAATTTTCTTAAATTTACTGAGGCTTGATTTGTGACCCAAGATGTGATCTATCTTGGAGAATGTTCCATGCACACTTGAGAAGAAAGCATAATCTGCTGTTTTTGGATGGAATGTCCTGTAAATATCAATTAAATCTATCTGCTCTATTGTGCCATTTAAAGCTTGTGTTTCCTTATTAATTTTCTGTTGTATGATCTGTCCATTGGTGTAAGCGAGGTGTTAAAGTCCCCCACTATTATTATGTTACTGTATATTTCCACTTTTATAGCCGTTAGCAGTTGCCTTATGTATTGAGGTGCTGCTATGTTGGGTGCATATATATTTATAATTGTTATATCTTCTTGGATTGACCCCCTTGATCATTATGTAGTGTCCTTCCTTGTCTCTTGTAACAGTCTTTATTTTAAAGTGTATTTTGTCTGATATGAGTATTGCTACTCCAGCTTTCTTTTGATTTTCATTTTCATGGAATATCTTTTTCTATCTATCTCGTCACTTTCAGTCTGTATGTGTCCCTAGGTCTGAAGTGGGTCTCTTGTAGACAGCATATATATGGGTCTTATTTTTGTATCCATTCAGAGAGCCTGTGTCTTTTGGTTGGAGCATTTAATCCATTCATGTTTAAGGTAACTATTGATATATATGTTCCTATTACCATTTTCTTAATTGTGGGTTTGTTTTGTAGGTCCTTTTCTTTTCTTGTGTTTCCCACTTAGAGAAGTTCCTTTAGCATTTGTTGTAGAGCTGGTTTGGTGGTGCTGAATTCTCTTAGCTCTTGCTTGTCTGTAAAGCTTTT
>NC_041229.1:46847431-46861016 GCF_002837175.3 Physeter macrocephalus
AATAATTTTTCTTTGTCTTTAATTTTTGTCAGTTTGATTACTATGTGTCTTGGCATGTTTCTCCTTGGGTTTATCCTTCCTGGGACTCTCTGTGCTTCTTGGACTTGGGTGGCTATTTCCTTTCCCATGTTAGGGAAGTTTTCAACTATAATCTCTTCAAATATTTTCTTGGGTCCTTCCTCTCTCTCTTCTCCTTCTGGGACCCCTATAATGTGAATGTTCTTGTGTTTAATGTTGTCCCAGAGGTCTCTTAGGCTGTCTTCATGTTTTTTTCATTCTTTTTTCTTTATTCTGTTCCGTGGCAGTGAATTCCGCCATTCTGTCTTCCAGGTCACTTATCCGTTCTTCTGCCTCAGTTATTCTGCTATTGATTCCTTCTAGTGTATTTTTCATTTCAGTTATTGCATTGTTCATCTCTGTTTGTTCTTTAATTATTCTAGATCTTTGTTGAACATTTCTTGCTTCTTCTCGATGTTTGCCTCCATTCTTTTTCCGAGGTCCTGGATCATCTTCACTATCATTATTCAGAATTCTTTTTCTGGAAGGCTGCCTATCTCCACTTCATTTAGTTGTTTTTCTGGGGTTTTATCTTGTTCCTTCATCTGGTACATAGCCCTCTGCCTTTTCATCTTGTCTGTCTTTCTGTCAACGTTGGTTTTGTTCCACAGGCTGCAGGATTGTAGTCTGGCATACTAATTATTTTGAGCTGAAGGCACCTGAAACACAGACTTCTCTGAGCTCCACTTATCTTCCTAAAGATAGATCCTCCAGAAGGAACTCAACTCTCATATATCCCCTCTCCAGCAGTTTCATCAACCAGGGAAGATTGACTCTTATCACAGAAGAGGAGACTAGAAGTCAGAACTCAACATCACACCCAGAGAAAATTCGTCACAAATGACCATTGTCTCCCTTCTATTCTATGGGCCTATTCATCTTTCCAAAACATTACTCTCCCCTAAGCGGCGTACATCCTCTTTCCCCTTTCCCTACTGAGATGATATAAACTCTCAAATATCACTGCTTTGTTTGATATTCACTTTTTTCCCCTGGCAATGCTCCTGTGCATACAATATTAAAAATTAATAAATTTGTAAACCTTTTCTCCTGTTAACTTGCCTGTTTTTGGTTTATTTCATCGATACAGCTTTCAAACCTAGGACGGTAGAGGGAAAGTCTTTCCACCCCTACAGGGGGGTTGGTGGATGAAAATTTATTAGAGGAGAACTCAAGGGTAGGGGTATTCTTCCTAAACTGACTTGCCAGGGTTATCAGATATCAAAGGTGGAGGATTCTTTCTAAACTGACTTAGCAGAATTCTTGCTACAACTGAGCTAGGCAGATCAAAGGATAAGGTCTAGTTGAGAACAGGGCTCAGAGGAGACTGACTAAAGTTTGGTTAAGGAGTCTTTAGTCAGGATCCTCTGAGCCCTCTTTTTTTCTTTTCCTTTTTTTTTTTAATTTTTATTGGAGTATAGTTGATTTACAATGTTGCATTAGTTTCATGTATACAGCAAAGTGAATCAGTTATACATATACATATATCCACTCTTTTTTAGATAGTTTTCCCATATAGGTCATTAGAGAGTATTGAGTAGAGTTCCCTGTGCTGTACTGCAGGTCTTTATTAGTTATCTATTTTATATATAGTAGTGTTAAATGTCAATCCCAATCTCCCAATTTATCCCTCCCCCCAGCCCTCTTCTAATTTAACATGTATAAAACATCACAGTTATGCTATTTAGAGTGATATTTTTATGGTATTAGTTTAATAAATGCAAAAGATTAGTTACCTATAAAAAGTCATAAGTTTTTCAACACTGAATTCCCTTACTGTGAAAGATTTCAGAAACCATCGCAGTTGGAGAGGTCTTACCACCTCCATTTTACAAATGTGGAAACCATTGCTTAGTGTAATTAAACAATTTGCCCAAAGACACACAGATTTTCAAAGTGGCAGAGCTAGGGATCATATTCAAGTCTGGTTGATTGGAAAGTACTTTTGCCTCAAGATGAAGGACACAGGCCACTCTAGATTTATGTATATCTATTCAGAGCTTGATATTTAGAGTACACAATCTTTTATACACCACTGAAGAACATCAAAAAGCTGTCTCACTTGGGACAGAAAGAGGACATAACTGGAGAAATGGGAAATCCAAATAAAGTCTGGAGTTTAGTTAATAGTTATGTGTTTCAATTTCTTAATTTTGAGAAATGTACCATGGTAATGTAAGAAATTAATGAGAGAAACTTTGCAACTATTCTTTAAAATTATCCTCTACGAAAACCTTATTAAAAAAATATATATATATCTTAGATTGTTGAGAACTCAAGTCAGAAATATCCCTTAGGGCTTCCCTCATGGTGCAGTGGTTAAGAATCCGCCTGCCAATGCAGGGGACACAGGTTCGAGCCCTAGTCCGGGAAGATCCCACATGCCGCGGAGCAACTAAGCCCATGTGCCACAACTACTAAGCCTGCGCTCTAGAGCCCGTGAGCCACAACTACTGAGCCCGTGTGCCACAACTACTAAAGCCTGCGTTCCTAGAGCCTGTGCTCCGCAGCAAGAGAAGCCACCGCAATGAGAAGCCCACACACCGCAACAAAGAGTAGCCCCCGCTCGCCACAACTAGAGAAAGCCCACACGCAGCAACAAAGACCCAGTGCAGCCAAAATAAATAAATTTATTTAAAAAAAAAAAAGAAATACCCCTTAGCCCTTAAACAAGTAGTTGATCTATCTTGGAAAACTCTCAAAGATCATGTATTTTTAAAGAAAAAGAAAATTCACAGCCTCCCTTTGTATTGTCTTCTAGTATCTTGTAAGCTTCATATCAGGAAATGAGTTTCAAAAGCTAAATTAAATCCTTACCATTTCAATTGAAGTCTATTTCTCATTCATTCAACAATTTTTGTCTCTTCTGCTTCATAAATAGCAGCTGTTCATCATCACCCAGGCAGTGTGTAATCATATGCTTGCAGATCCACTTTTCTGTGAATAGAACATCTATGGCTTCTTTGAACATTTTTAAATCAATCAGGAGGAATTTACTGAATGTCATTTATGTGCAAAGCAGTAAGGTAATTGTGAGAGGTGGAGTGGGGGAGGAGGGAAAAAGGGAAAATAAGATAGACTGTACCTTCAAAAAGCATAATATTCTTCCAGCAGTAAAAAAATGTCTCATGCGTTTCATAAATATTTACTGAGTACTCACTCTGCAAAGCAGTAAGGTAATTGTGAGAGGTGGAGTGGGGGAGGAGGGAAAAAGGGAAAATAAGATAGACTGTACCTTCAAAAAGCATAATATTCTTCCAGCAGTAAAAAAATGTCTCATGCGTTTCATAAATATTTACTGAGTACTCTGTGCCAAGCACTGTTCTAGGTGCTGGGAATACTTGATAACAAGCAAAACTAGAACTTACTGTCTAGTGGGGGAAACAAATATTAACCAAATAATCGTACAAATAAATGTAAAATTACAACTGTGAAATACTATGAAGAGGAAGTACAAGGCCAGGGCTGCTGCTAGCCTGTGTAGTATCTTTGTGCTATTTTTTAAGAGGCACTTCCATAGACAGAAACAACCTAGAGTAGGCACAGCTTGGCAAGCAGGTTATGCCTTTGATGAATTAGAAAAAGGCAGCCCTTTTCCAGGCAACACAGCCCTGCTCCATGTGCAAGTCTTTGTAAGTAGAGTACAAATTGGATTTTAGCCACTATCACCTCAGCTGGGAACCATTGTTAAGATGAACAACCTGCACAAGTGTACACAGCAGCCCTACAGAAGTTTCCATGGACATACAACAAAGTGAGATTTGGTAGGGTTTCCCTGAGGTACAGACAAAAGAATGAGAACCAAAGAAGAATGGGAGTTAACCAGGTGAAAAGGAAGAATGAGAAACATTCAAGGGAGTAGTAACAACATGTGCAAAGGCCCTGGAGGATAGGAATACATGCCATTGGGAAAGTGAAAGGTCAATATTGATGAAAGACTGGAAAAGGGACAGAAGCAGTGGTGACAGATAAGGCTAGAAAAAAGTAGGTAGGGGGTCAGATCATGAAGGACCTTGCAGATCATCTTAAGATTGCAATGTAAAAATAGATCTCCTGCTGATAAGACTTATACAGAAAGAATTCGAAGGGCATTACTTTAATTTTTTGTTGGCATTGCATTTAAATACAGCAAAATGCACAGGTCTTCAGTAAACAGTTTGATGAGTTTTGACATAGGCATAAACCCATGCCATCTGCTTTCCTCATGCCTCTTTCTGTTCGAATCCCTACCCCGACCCCTTACTCCACCCTCCAGGGCAACTACTATTCTGGTTTCTTTCACCTTGTATTGGTTTTGCCTATTCTAGAACTTCATGTGAAAGGAATAATTCTTTTGTCTCTGACGTCTTTTGTTTGGCATAATGTTTTTGAGATTTATAGAATGGTGTTAACTGTCTGGTCAGTGGTTCTCAAACTGTAACAGGCATAAGAAGAAGCTGGATAGCTTGTTAAATTACAGTTGGCTGTGCTCCACCCCAGAACCTCTGATACGCTATGTTGAGGTGGGGTCCCTTCATGTGCACTTCTAACAAACTCAAGGTGTTGCCCGAGCAGCTGATTCAAGGACCACCTTTGAGAACCACTGGTCTAGATGATAAATTCAGAACTGTCTTATGAACAGCTTCTAGAAATTTATCTTTTCATTCAGTAAACATATTTTTAAGGACCTGCTATGTGCCAGGCACTTTCTAGTTTCTGGGGATTCAAAAAAAAAAAAAAAAACTAAAACATCTTGCCTCTCCTCTAGTAACTTAGAGCCTGGTAAGAAGACAGAGGTAAACCAAATGAATATTTCTAACTGTCTGAGAAAGTCTCTTCACTCAATAATGGACAAAATATTTTACAAGAGAAAGTGCTCTTGCTTTCCCAAATCGATAAACCACTAAAAGTAAAAGCAAGGCTGTATAATCGATCCCATCCTAGACACAGGATTCCTCACTGCCATGCTGAATGCAAAGATGATCAGTAAGACTGACTTTATTGAGTGTTTTCTATGCATCCAGTACTGTGAAAATTGTTTTCCATGCAGCTTGTCTTTTAATTCTCTCAATAACTCTGTGAAGCTAGTATCATATTATCTACACTTTACGGATGAGGGAACAGTAGCTCAGAGAGGTTAAGGGACTAGACAAAGGCCACTCAACAAGTAAGTGGGAGAATCAGAATTCAAACCCACATCTGGTTGACCCAAGTGCTAGTCCTTTTTATCACTAACCCTCGCAGCTTTCTAGGAGAAAGCAACCTTCATAAATAACTATAGTGATAAAAATACTAACGAGTCCTATAGTAGAAATACCCAACACTGAATATGGGACTAGGATAGGATGGGTAGGGGAATATATAATTTTAACTGGGTGGAAATATGAGAAGGCTTCATAAAGAGGTGGGAATTAGCTAGGAAAATACATTTTTATCAGTCTTTCCTAATAGAGTCTGAGAGACAGGGAAAACACAGTGGATGCAAATACTGTATTCCAAACACTAGAAAAGCACACTCTATTGTGGATAAAGGAAAGTTTATTGGGATCAATTATAGCCAGAATAAAATCTCCCTCGTGATTATGCAGTGAATTTGCTTACCAAGTACTACCTTATGATCGCTAGTTCAACCTTCTGGTTTCCTTGATAACAGGAAGGGAGTGCCCTAAAGAGTGGATACTTGTATTTCAGTCATTGGAGAGGTATATTTCACAGCATAATGTTAATACTTGGGTATAAGGTTTATAAATAGGTATCTTGTAAGTTGGGAAGGGGCCGGATTATGAAAAGCCTTCTGCCATTAGGCTGTGGGTAATGCGTGGTCAAAGAAGAGTTTTTCCTTTGGCAGATATCAGCAGGTAACACTGGAGGCAGGGAGGGGAATTCCAAGGCCACTGCAACACTGCAGACCCGAACTCAGACAGTGCCAGTGAAGGTGCAAAGTAAAGGGTTGTTTCCAGAGGTATTTAAGAAATATAATCAACTGGACTCTGTAATTCATGGACTGTGAGGGATGAAGAGAGAGGGCCATAGAGTGACAGGTTTATAGTTTGGCTGACTTCCTGGGTGGTGGTATCTCTAAATAAGATAAGAAAAAAGGGAGGAAAAGCAGGTGGACTTTTTAACTTTTAGTGTTGAGCAGAGAGACATGTAATTGTACTTCTCCCCATATCTAAATATAGTCTTCAAGGGCAAGTGGAAATGACAATGACCTATCATTAATCTAAGGGAAGAGTTAGCTCAAAAAATGGAGATAATTCTAATGTCTTGTGCTTTCAAAAGAGTTTTGTATGAGCATTAAAGGAGACAATCTGTGTGGAAGAGCTTGAAATATTTGTTATTGCATGAAAAATTGTTGAATGATAAATTTATTTTGTTTTATGAATGAAAAGCTTGCTTGTGCTTTAAAATCACCAGCCTTGATTTTAGGAATAGCAAGATTTTATCTACACTTTTCCCTTATAAAATAAAAAAGAAGTATGAAGAAAAATATATTTTGATTATAACTATCTTCTGAGACACTACTGATTATAACTATCTTCAGTGACTATCTTCTGAGACACTCAGTTCTCTTTTCAAATGTAAATCAAACCCAGCAATGTCCCTGGAGGAAAATGCTAAAACAAAAAGAATCTAGAAAGTTGAACAAAGAGTTAACATTCATTGAAAGTTTGCTATATGCCAGGGACATTGCATGATTTATCTCATAATCTTCACCACGTCCTTGAACCTCTATTTTGCAGATGAGGAAGATGAGACAGAGAAATTAAATTATTAGCTCACAGAGGTGGTAAGTGGTGGAGCTAGGTTTGAATGCACACAGCCTAAGTCTGGAACCTGAGTTCATCTCTGCACCATATGGCTTCCCACTGAAACGTCAACATGTTTATCTCTGGGTGGGTGGACCTGAGTATATCCTTTATTTCTTTCTTTCTACTCCTCTGTGTTTTGGTAATAAGCATGTATTACTTTGGGATTGAGTAAAAAAGGTTGTTTTAATTTAAAAAGCAATCAGCTAAATGAATTTACTTTAAATAGCCCAATTCTCATTCATTCCCTGAAAAAAAACACCTCTGTATCTAATTTTGATTTTAAGCATTAAGTACCTTGCTGTTTGAAGACCAAGTTTTGTCTGGCACATGGTTCATATTGTGTGCTTAATTCTCTGAAAAATAAACTACAATTATTGCCAGGTTAATTAACTGTCATTATCTTAGAGTCTGGAATATTAGAGATAAATGCACAATTCTGAAATAAAAGTTTAGCTATCAAAGCCAGAGAAACAGGAGTTTTTTTTTTAACACTTATAATCTTTAAATTGTCTGAAAGACTGTTAATCAGCCTTAAGAAATTCGCTACTATCTATAAGTTAAAGTCAGTGCCCAAACAGTGCTGAGATCTGATGTTTAAGTTAAAAATGTGAGTTAGCACCTTAGAGGTGCAAAATTGCATTTCTAATTTCTTTGCCAATATTTGGTTTTCCTTTTTCCCATGTCCACATTGGATTGTTACTGTATGATGCCTCAGGAGTATTAATCTGTTGGATCAGGTAGTGCTATTTTTGTTGGAATAAGGCAACATCATGGAAGTTTTTGTGTTGAAAGGGTAATTACATAGATTAAATTACATGGACTTTGCAAAAAACATGAGCACTTGGGAACAAAGAGCAAAGAACGAAAAACAACCTCTAGAACAGCATATACTTGGATTCACTGAACAGTCCACCATCAGTATATATAACCAAGGCAAGAAAAGAAATATACTTAATGTAAATATGCCTGATACAAAAATTACTTGCTGCTTTTGAAGATCTGTGTGTATTTAAAAATATGCCTGAGAACCTTCAATAGGCTTTAGGTACAAGGCAGTTTTTGCCTAGTGAAGATGTGATAAGTAAAAATAAATGTGCTTTTAAAAAGAGAGTAAGAACTAATTTAAAAATTGTACCTTTTGGGCTTCCCTGGTGGCGCAGTGGTTAAGAATCCGCCTGCCAATGCAGGGGACACGGGTTCGAGCCCTGATCTGGGAAGATCCCACATGCTGCGGAGCAACTAAGCGCATGCGCCACAACTACTGAGCCTGCGCTCTAGAGCCTGACAGCCACAACTACTGAAGCCCATGCACCTAGAGTCCGTGCTCTGCAACAAGAGAAGCCATCGCAGTGAGAAGCCCGTGCACCGCAACAAAGAGTAGCCCCTGCTGACTGCAACTATAGAAAGCCCGTGCACAGCAACAAAGACCCAACGCAGCCAAAAATTTAAATTAAAACAAATTGTACATTTTGAATTTTACTCCAACTTGGGTTCTGACTTTATTTCATTTCTTTGAGCAAAAGGTGACTTCTGGTTCTTAGAACAAAGGCTTGATAGAGCTAAAGCATTCAGAAAGCTCAGAGTGACAACTGTGAAAAGAGATTTTGATGAGTTAAGTGTAAATGAATCAGAAACATATGGATTATACTCCTCAAAGTGCCCATGAGTTTAAAAGTGTAGAGGAAAACATTCTCAGTAAAATGCTCAAGGGCATTCTAGAACTCAAATACTTGAAATATTTCAGATTTGAGGTGTGCACTTAATGAGACCATGGCCATCCATATCTAGGGTAAACGTGATAATTTCCCTTAACTTCATTTATCCATTCCACATTTCCTAAATCTTATGCCAAAGAACAAGGATGCTATATTCGTGAGCATCCTCCAGAGAAACAAAAGCAGTAGGATGTGTGTGTGTGTGTGTGTGTGTGTGTGTGTGTGTGTGTGTGTGTGTGTATGGGGGGTGGTGTTTAAAGGAATTGGTTCACTCAATTATGAAGGCTGGAAAGTTCAAAATCTACAGTTCAAGTTCAAAGGCCATCTGCTGGCAGAATTTTCTCTCTCTTGTGGGTGGTCATTTTTTGTTCTATTCAGGCCTTCAACTGATTGGATGAAGCCTTCCTGCCTTATGGAGGACAATCTGCTTTACTCAAAGTCCACTGATTTAAATGTTAATCTCATCCAAAACACCTTCACATGTTTAATTCAGAATAATGTTTGACCGTATATCTGAGTACTATTGCCAAGCCAAGCTGACACGTAAAATTAATCATCACAGATGCCTAGTTGGCTGATGTTGTCTGCTTATTTTATTTGATATTTAGAATAATAAAGCAATACCAGTTGAAATGAATGACTAGAATTTACTAAAAACTTTTAGATCTGGAAAGGCCATTGGAGACCTTCTAATGGTATTTCTCAATGCAGATGCTATTAGCATTGAGGGCAGAGTAATTTTGGTATGTGGGAGATTGTCCTGAGCATTGCAGGGCATGTAGCACCCCTGGCCTTAACCTCTGAATGCAAATAGCTCTCGCAGTCATTGTGACAAAACCATCCCTCAGATTTCCAAACACCTTAGGGTAGGGTTCTTCATTAGGAACCACTCCCTACTCTCTTATAGAGGAAGAAATAGATTTAATAAGGTTACTTTTACTATATCTTATATGCAGACTATTACTTTCTTTTTTTTTTTTCTGATTTGACGGTGTAATTAATTGTATCAGATTATTTCACAGTAAATAATGTGTAAATCTATAATTACACTATATAAAATGTGGTTTAGCATATAAACTGCGGGGGAGGGATAAATTTGGAATTTGGGATTAACGATACAGACTACTATATATTAAATAGATAACAAGGACCTACTGTATAGCACAGGGAATTATATTCAATACCTTATAATAATCTATAAAGAAAAAAATCTGAAAAAGAATAGATGTATATATGTATAACTGAATCGCTTTGCTATACACCCGAAGTATTGTAAATCAACTATATACATAGTTATGCAAAGTTGGGTGAGGACTTCAGTCATGAAACCACTAGGGTTTTGGTTAACACACATGTACATTTTTGGTATTAAACTAAAAGCATGGATAAACTACCCCCAATTTTGAAAAACTTTTTGAAAAACAGGTTAGTTGGGGAAGCATTAATCCAAAACAGTATACACAAAAAATTGGATGTCACTGTTGATACTGAAAGGGATGCCATTTCTGGGGTGACAGTTACCTTTGTTTTGGTTAACTAAAACTCACTCTTTCCACATGAGTTTAGATGTTAATTGCTGCAGGCAGTCATCGGTAACCACACAAATGCACTTCACTGACCTCCTATATTCTCGCAATCACAGAAATCATCATTGTAGATTGTAGTTCACATTGCTATTTCCCCCATGAAACTGGAGGCTCCAGGAGGTCAGGGACCTTGTGAAGATTGTTTACATGACTTTGTAAACTTCTAACTTTGAGCCAAATGCCTGGCATGTAATTGGACTTCAAAAAATATTTGTTGGATAGGTGAATTAGGAGGGACAGTATAAAGAAAACAAACTTCTATCTTTACTGAACCCTATGCACATTTCATTTTCTACTGGGAAGCCTAGGGAACTGTAATATCTAATCATCTGTGTGTTCCACAAGGCCCTAACATTGCACCTGGCATGCATAGTATCTCTAATACTTTATTGAGGTATAATTTATATATAATAAACTGCATTCATTTAAAATATACAGTTCAAAGAGTCTTGACACCAGTGTAACCCTTGCCAACAAGATATAGAATTTTCCATTATCCCAAAAGTTCCCTAGCACCCCTCTGAGCTCATTTTCCTCCTCTACTTCCATCCTATGCAAACACTGATTTGCTTCCTGTTGCTATAGATTAGTTTGCATTTGCTAGAATTTTATATAAATGGAACCACACAGTATGTAGTCTTTTACACATACATACTTCTTGAGATTCATCAGTGTCGTTGCATGCATATGTAGTTTGTTCCTTTTTATTGCTGAGTATGTATTTCATTGTATGGATACATAATAATTTGTTTATCCATATACCTGTTGATAGACAATTGGGTTGTTTATAGTTTGGGGCTATTATGAATAAGGCTTCTATGAATATTTATGGACAAGTTTTTGTGTGGACATATGTTTTGATTTTCCTTGAGTAAATGCCTAGGAGTGGAATTCTTGATTATATGGCAAATGTATGTTTGTCTTTATAAGAAACCATCAAACCATTTTCAAAGTGGTTGTACCATATTTTTATTGCCACCAGCAATGTATGAGAGCTCCATTTACTCTACATCCTTCTCAGCACTTGGTATTGTCAGTCTTTTTAATTTTAGCCATTTTGGTGGGTATGTAATGGTATCTTATTATGGTATTAATGTGCATTTTTCTAGTGGCTAATGATGCTGAAAACGTTGATTATCCATATATCTTCTTTGGTGAGGTGTCTGTCCAACTCTTCAATCCACTTTTTTTTTTAAATTTTTTGCCTTTCTTTTACTGAGTTATGAGTTCTTTACATGTCTTGTGTACAAGTCCTTTGTCTACTATACACAAAATATTTTTAGTAGTTCATGACTATCTTTTCACGTTCTTAATGATATCTCTTAAAGAGCAAAACTTTTTAATTTTGATAAATTTCAAATTATCAATTTTTAAGTAATTTCTTCTTTTTTCTGTTCTCTGAGAAATCTTACCCCAAGGTCACAAAGATTTTTCTTTTATGTTTTCTTCTAAATGTTTTATAGTTTTAGCTTTTACATTTAGATCTATATGACATTTTGAGCTAACATTCATGTATGATGTGAGATAAAGATTGAGGTTTAATTTTTTTCCATTTGTATATACAGTGGTTCCAACACCATTTTGTTGGAAAGACTTTCCTTTCCCCATTGAAAAACTTGGCACCATTTTCAAATCAACTGAACATAAATGTGTAGTTCTACTTCTGGGCTTTCTATTCTATTTCATTGATCTGTATGTCTGTCCTTTCACCAATACATCGTCTTGATTACTGTAGCTTCATAGTGAATCTTGAAATCCGTTATTATCTGTCTGAACTTCTGTTCTTTTTTTTTAAATTTAATTAATTAATTTATTTATTTTTGGCTGCATTGGGTCTTCATTGCTGTGCGCGGGCTTTCTATAGTTGCGGTGAGCTGGGGCTACTCTTCCTTGCGGTGCGCGGGCTTCTTATTGTAGTGTCTTCTCTTGTTGCAGAGCACGGGCTCTAGGTGCATAGGCTTCAGTAGTTGTGGTGTGCAGTCTCGGTAGTTGTGGTGTGTGGGGTCAGTAGTTGTTGCACACGGGCTTAGTTGCTCCGCAGCATGTGAGATCTTGCCGGACCAGGGCTTGAACCCGTGACCCCTGAATTGGCAGGCAGATTCTTAACCACTGCGCCACCAGGGAAGCCCTGAACTTTTGTTCTTTTCTGTGTATATTTTTTATGTCACTTAAGTGTTTATCCAAGAGATGATCCTATTCACCAGGAGCAAGCATAACTTTGTTTCTTTTCATAACCCTTGATGACTTTAAGTGTCTCTAAAGCCATAAAATGAAAGGATCATGCTTTCCTTACTCTGCCATTTCTAGTTTATTCCCCTGTCCCAGAGGACTACTTTGTTCTCTGGCCAGGAGACTCTTTGGCTTACCAATGGATAAAACTTGCTTTCAACTAGACAATGTAGAGAGGGTCATGAGATGGGTAGACAGGGGTACTTCTACACATGCTCAGGGGAATTGCAGAAAGAGATTTCTGTGTAATTTTACAAAAATTATTTGGGGATGAAAATTATGACAAATAAAATAGATGAAGTCTGTCCTTGTTATCCATAAGCTAAGCCTAAATATTTTTACCTGGCTTTTTTGTTTCTTAAAGACTTTTTCATGTATGTGATATGCCAGGAAAACTGTTCAACACTTACGTTCTATAGCTTCCTCACCTCTGTGCTCTAACGTTGCCATCACTTGAAATGACTTTACCCCTCATCTTAGAATATCTAAATTTTCTCCTTCTACAAAACTTTTTGGAATCTTCTCAACCAGGAGTAATTGTGCCTTTTCTAGCTCTCCCATGACAGTTATATTTATCTCTTTATTGCATTTATCATAGTAATATAACACTTGTATTTATTGACTACTTATTATGTGCCAGATATTGTATTAAGTACTTAACATGCATTATCATTTGTAATCATCATAGAAACATTATTTAGGTAGATATTACATTATAGGTAGATATTATTATTATCTAATTGACAGATAAGGAAATTGAGACACAAAGAGATTAAATAATGTATCCCAAGGTAACACAATTTTAGAGTTAGTGTTCTAACTAAGGTCTGTTTGACTATGGAGTCTGAATTCCTGACTGATATGATGTCCTGTCTCCAAATAGGGCCTATTTTGCCGGCCTCTCTCAGAAATTCTGGGATACTACTGAAGGCCATCAATAATCCTATTTGCACATGGCCACCTAGTATACTGGAAGAGATGACAAAGACTTTGGCATTACCCATGAGGCCCCAGGGATACCATAATTAAAAACCCCTGAACAAAAAAAGATGTAGGAAGGGCTTCCCTGGTGGCGCAGTGGTTGCGCGTCCGCCTGCCGATGCAGGGGAATCGGGTTCGCGCCCCCGTCTGGGAGGATCCCACGTGCCGCGGAGCGGCTGGGCCCGTGGGCCATGGCCGCTGAGCCTGCGCGTCCGGAGCCTGTGCT
>NC_041229.1:46861115-46875416 GCF_002837175.3 Physeter macrocephalus
CGTCCGGAGCCTGTGCTCCGCAACGGGAGAGGCCACGGCAGAGGGAGGCCCGCATACCACAAAAAAAAAAAAAAAAAAAAAAAAAAAAGATGTAGGAAAGATGCTCCCCACAGCGCCTGTGTCCCAGACAGGATAGGAACACTATCCTGTCTTATATTTAAATAACACTTTTTTTTGCCTCTAGATAAAATTTCTGTGAGTAATGGTTTGAGTTGGCACAGTTGGCATCACTAAAATAGCCTTTCGTTCCAGCCCTTGAGAAATTTGGTGAAACTTCTTTGTCAGAACGAGCTACATAATAGGAAGAGCTAAACCACTTTTTGGTTCTTCTTTCTGAAGATATATTTGTTTCAAATATTGAAAGTAACACATGCACATTTTGGATAATTTAGAAAATACAAGGAAACCACAAAGAAGAAAACTCTCTTATATCTTAGCACCCAGAGATAACCACTATTAATATCTGAGTCTTCTAATCTTTCTCTGTGCACAAACATGAATATACACATATTTGGAAAGTATAATTGATACCATGTTACAGTTTTGTAAGCAATTTTTACAACAGCATATAGAATAGTTTCCTTTGTTTTCCTGAAGCATCCTTTTAATGGCTGCATAGTGTTACATTATAAGGATATCCATAATTTATTTAACCACACTGCAATTGTTTGGCATTTAAATTGTGTCTGATATTTTTCATATATATATATACATACATGTTTATATCCACATTTGATTGTTTCCTTAGGAGAGGGAAGGGGGAAGGAAGCTAAATCACTCACTCAAAGTTACTGTTTCACTCTGGCAAAGTTGTACCAGTTAATAGTCTCGGTGGGGTTGGGTTACCATCTGGTGACTAAAATATCTCTAATGCCTTAGGGGCCGGATCCTGAAAGGGTTGCCAGAATTGTAAGGAAAGATCCCTCCACTGGGAGCAGGAAGAACAGTGACAACAACGAGAAAATGCTAAGCAAGCTTTTCAACTTTCATACCAGAATGCCAACTTTGCCACATGCCACTGTATGATCAGGCCACTCAAGATGACTGTTCTCTTGATCTCTGTACATTCCCTGCTCGACCAGTGCCTGCTTCACATACACCCTCACCTACCTGACTGACCTTCCTACATGCTTGCCCCAGGCCCCAGCTAATGATTGTTCTAACTTTACCCACGTGATAGCTTATTGAGGGGGCAGCGGGGACCGTGCCCCTCTGCTGGTTTCCTGATAACTAACGAGCCAACCTGACGTCAATTCTCCGTATAACTGGTAACCTCCCCCTGCTCCCAGGAGCGAAGACGGCCGCCGTGTCCTACCTGCCGTCTGCCGCATACAGTGGGCTGTCACTCCAGGACTTTGCTTCAGACACGTTAAGATCCCCCCCATCCATTAAACCACTGATGATTCTGTTGCTGACTCTGGGCTCTTTCTTCAGTCTTGAAACTGTGAAAAGTACAGGTCTTGTAGGCCTGTGGGATGCAGCCCAGCACCACCTGTTTATTGGTCTATACCGCAAAGATTAACATGGATCAACAATACAAAATCGTGTACTTCAAGTTCTTAACAGAAGTGTCAGCCTTAATACAGCTAATCAGCTGTGCCACAACCCCACCCCAGGCTAAATTATTTGTGGGCAGAATCCATTTCTGATTCATCTTGATATCCATGATGCCTTCACACTCTATAAATGTTTTCTGAATGAATGAAATCAATATTGTCTTACTTACTCTAATTTATATTGACTTCTTTAGAGGATTTAAGGGAGGCAAGCTCCTAGAGTTGTTATCACAAGGATTGAAAGACTTTACCAGATGAGAACAGAATTAGACCAGCTGAAACCACTTTTACAGGTTGGACCTTCTAGACAGAGACCTCTTCCACACTCTCACTAATCCACGTAAATAAAAAGACCTTGAACTAATTGTGTTCAAACCTGCATTTGGAATCTATCCAATTGTGACACGTTTGTGTAACTGGGTTTTATAATATATATGAATTTTTTAAAATCCCTGTTCACATCAGCAGGATTAAGGTACTTTTTCTGAAACTGCTCAACTCAGATGGGACTCGAACCCAGCCAAATTCCAGACTGGTTCTTGAACCCATGGGCTGGGACTCACACCCACTGTCTTTTCATTGTACACCTGGTCTCAGGACTTAATGAAGCTCAGGTTTTTTATGTCTCGGTGCAGAAGGAATTCAGCAAGAGGCAAAGTGATAGATAAGAAGTGGATTTATTTAGAGAGATACACATTCCATAGACAGAATGCAGTCTGTCTCAAAAGGAGAGAGCGGCCCTGGGAGAAGCACACACCACAGAGTGTGGGCCATCTCAGAAGGGCAAGAGGCCCAGAAATATGGGTGGTTAGTTTTTACGGGCTGAGTAATTTCATAGGCTAATGAGTGGGAGGGGTATTCTAAGTATTTTGGAGAAGGGGCAGGGATTTCCAGAATTTGGGCCACTGCCCACTTTTCTGGCCTTTTATTGTCGCCCTGGGAACTATTATGGCACCCGTGGGTGTGTCATTTAGCATTCCAATGTATTACAATGAGTGTATAATGAGGCTCAGTTTGACTTCTACTGGAAGTCAAATCTTCTGACATCTTGGACCTAGCCGATTCTAACCAGTTTATGTCATATCCTCAATGGCTATGTCATTCTTTTAAAGGTTGTGCCCTGCCCCCTTCCCTCCTGTTTCATTTCCACAAGATCTGTGCTGAAACTTGATGACCGAGTTCTGTTCTTTCAGGTCAAATTCCAGGGAAACAATTTTCACTATCACAGGGTGGATTATAGTGAAAGTATTTCTAAGCTTTTGCAGGCCCATAATAATAATGCTGTGTTAATATCTTTATAAGTGTTACCGAGTCCAAGCTTGCTCTGCTCTCTGCACAACTGGCCAATAAATCAGGAGATGAGGTGTTGAGGCAAATAATAGCGACTTTATTCAGAAAGCCTGCAGACCGAGAAGATGGCAGACTAGGGTCCCCCCAAAACCATCTTATAGGGGTCTGGATGCCAGTTTCTTTTATAGAACAGAGAGCGGGAGGAGGTGAGGAAGTAAAGTAAAAAGGCCATGTATCTTACAAAACATCTGGCATGGCCTGCATCAGGGAGGGGATGTGTTAATTTCTTCTTTTCTGCAGCCATTCACAGGTGGGCAGGGTCAGAAATATCTCTCTGTGAGCTGAACAAAGACACTTTAGTTTAACAGTCAGGGAGAGGGGTAGGGTTCCCTGTGACAGGCCATTATGTATGCTTACAGCTATAGACAGTGATTATAATAACAAAAGCAACGAAAAGCAAAGGTTAAAGTAAAAGAAACTGATCCAACATGGAGTCAGAATTGGCTCTTCCCTGTTACATAAGGAGATGGTTTACTTATCTCTAACACTCATTCATGTCATGCTAGTGAAAACAACATAGGGTATCTCCCATGGCCAATACATCTGCATGAAATAAAGAACATTGTGTGGGGTAGAACAAGGCCTTAAGAAGTCCCATAGTTTGTGCTGTACTGATTATAATATAGAAAAGATGCTATTTAGTTTATGTTCTGAGCACATATATTTGTATGCAAACCATTCATGCCTTTTTGCTTGTGAATGCTAAAGGATTGGAGTTTTAGGTCATTTTTGAAAAGAATTGGAGTTTTAAGGTAAGGTGTTAATGCCAAAAGCTCAGCTTCTCTGTACACCAGTGCCAAATCAAATCTCGGAGACAGAGTTTTGGGTGAAGTAGAAAAGGATAGCTTTATTACTTCGCCAGGCAGAGGGGGCCACAGTAGGCTAGTGCCTCAAGAACTGTGCTCCCCCTCCCTGGCGAACAGGGAGAGGTCTTACAGTCAGAGCCCCGGGGTCAGGGGTATGTGATAAGGATCAAGGCAGTAATAGTCTTGCATTCTTCTCATGGGCTGGTGGTGAGGTAAGTAGGAGTAAGCATCATCAACCTTCAAGTCCGACTGGTCTGGGGTCTACATGTTTGTGGGCAGCATGCCATCATTAATCCTTAACTTCTCCCACCTAGAGGGGGTTTCAACATCTGCAAAATAGCTCAAAGATATTTTTGTGTGTTCTATTGATGGCAAAACAGGACCTTGCTCCAAGGCTGCTCTTGACTGTTTCTCGCATCCTCTCCCTTCCCTAATTAGCAACTGCCGGAATCTGCCATTGGAACTCAAGGAAGGTCATGGAGGCTGAATGAAGGTTGTTTCCTATAATCAAAGAAATGGAGGACAGAGAAAGGCTTTGTGCCCAGGAGCGCCACAGGGCCCTGCGCAGTATCAGTGTTGTCAACTTAAAAAAATATGTACAATCTAAAAGTTGAAGATTATGTTTTATTCGGCGGACATTCTGAGGACTTCAAGCCTCCGAGTCAGCCTCTCAGATAGCTCTGAGGGACTGCTCTGAAGAGGTAAGGGAAGAGCCAGGATATATAGGAGTTTTGCAGCAAAAACCAGGTAATCGGAACATCAAAAGTTTACTATTAATTAAAGAAAACCAGACATCTCAAGTTAAGAATTTAGAACTTTTCTATGTGTGGGAAGATGCAAGAGTCTGGGCTCATTGAAATCGTTCATTTGATATTCACCTTAGCTGTCTAGGGCCAGTATCCAGGCTGTTTCCCATCCAAAGTTCCCTCAGGGCTCACCTTCAGGGTGGGGAGGGGGCGCTGTAACATGATGGCCTGATGGCCACAATATCCTTTGTTTACTGATATGGCATCCTTAGTCCACAGCGTCTTTTTAAAAAAAATATATATTTTTTTTTATAAATTTATTTAATTAATTTATTTATTTTTGGCTGCTTTGGGTCTTCGTTGTTGCACGCAGGCTTTCTTTAGTTGCGCCAAGCGGGAACTACTCTTCGTTGCGGTGCGCGGGCTTCTCATTGCGGTGGCTTCAATAGTTGTGGCTCACGGACTCTAAAGCACAGGCTCAGTAGTTATGGTACACGGGCTTCGTTGCTTCGCGGCGTGTGGGATCTTCCTGGACGAGGGATCGAACCGTGTCCCCTGCATTGGCAGGCGGATTCTTAACCACTGTGCCACCAGGGAAGCCCCACAGTGTGTTTTTCAACTTCTCCGAGCCTTAAATTCCTACTGTATAAAAAACTTGGGAATCGGGGCTATTGAGGGAGGTTGATAATGTACTAGCATCATCTCTTTCCCACATCTGCTTTCCTGGTTTTGCTAGTCTGTATATCTATGAATCATAAGCAACTTAGAGTCAGCATGGTAGAATGAAGATCTATAGAAGACCTGTTATAGTTCCAGCTCTACTATTTAAAAACTGTGAAATTGGGACGTTCTGGTGGCACAGTGGTTAAGAATCCGCCTGCCAATGCAGGGGACACGGGTTCGATTCCTGGTCTGGGAAGATCCCACATGCCACGGAGCAGCTAAGCCCATGTGCCACAACTACTGAGCCCACGTGCCACAACTACTGAAGCCTGTGCGGCTAGAGCCTGTGCTCTGCAACAAGAGAAACCACCACAATAAGAAGCCCGTGCACTGCAAGGAAGAGTAGCCCTTGCTTGACGCAACTAGAGAAAGCCCACGTGCACAGCAATGAAGACCCACGCACAGCAACACAGCCAAAAATAAATAAAAATTTAAAAATAAATAAATAAAAGTAATGAGTCCTATTAATTGAAAAGAAACAAACAAACTGTGAAATTGTGGGCTAGTCATCTAAATCAGCTTAAGTCGCCTGTAAAATGGGATTCTGATAGTAACATCTGCTTTAAATACCTTGGGGTTGTTGTGAATTTCAAGCAAGATAAAATTATTTGACTCCTTTATTATTCCAATATTCGAGTTCTTTGTTATGTCAGTTTTTTTGTTTGTTTGTTTTTTTGGTTTTTTTTGGCATGTGAGCTCAGTAGTTGTGGC
Organism: Physeter macrocephalus; assembly: GCF_002837175.3. Lineage (NCBI taxonomy): Eukaryota > Metazoa > Chordata > Mammalia > Artiodactyla > Physeteridae > Physeter > Physeter macrocephalus. Next base: position 46,867,008 of record NC_041229.1, read on the forward strand.
TCTCAGGCTCTAGAGCGCAGGCTCAGTAGTTGTGGCACACGGGCTTAGTTGCTCCATAGCATGTGGGATCCTCCCGGACCAGGGCTCGAACCTGTGTCCCGTGCATTGGCAGGCAGACTCCCAACTACTGGGCCACCAGGGGAGTCCCATATTATGTCACTTTTATTTAATTTTTGAATGTTCATTGAAGGCCTTTTGTTTTTTTAAACTGCTTTCCTTGGCTCCTTTTCTTCCACCTACCCCCTAAATGTCTCCTTTCCTTAAGATTCCATCATCTCTTCCTTTTGTTCTATCAACAAATATGTAACCCTTAGTTGACCTATTCCATTCTCATAGTTTCAACTATGGAATATATGCTGATAACGGCTATTGGCATGTAGCTCTCTTGTTGAGCTTCAGACCTATATGTTCTACTACTTATTTGACATAACCACCTACATGCTCCAGAAGGTCAAGGTCAAATGTTCAAAACTCACTGAACATCCTTCTCCGTTTACTTGCTCCTCTTGCCTTGGTGACTAATACCATACACTGAGTGGGCTAATCCAGAAACCTGGTATTCATCTTAGATTCTGCCCATTCAATCACACCCTTGTGCAGTCAGTCCAAAGTACTGTAGTTTTACTCCCTTAATAGTTCTCTAATATCATACCCCTCCTCTTCAGTCCACTGCCATCACTTAGTTAAAATCCGCATAAATTATTTCCTGAGTTACTTATATAGTTCTCCTGGCCTCCCTACTTCTTTTCTGTTCCACTCTATTCTCCTCATTCTTGTTACAGTAAGTTTCTAAAACATAAATATAACCATGTCATAGCCATTCTGCTTAAAACCAGTTAGTGGCTCTGAATAACTTTCAGGATAAAGTCAAATTCTTTAGGTTATCACATGAGGCCCTTTAGGATATTGCTAATTTTGAATTTAGTTTCCTAGCTAATCATTCTGCCACATTACCCTCTTTCCAGACACAGATTCTTCTCTTCTTATGAACAAATTCATTTCCAAATGGCTGTTCTTAGGTCCACTTGTTCCCAAGACCAAACGGACTAAGAGATGTTTAACCTTGCAGGCCTAGGATACAGTTCCACCAAAAAGATTCTTTGAAGATTTCAAAACCGACAGACTTACTGTTTATAATAGCAAAAGACTACAATATAAATTCATCCATGGAGTGTTGATTATATAAGTTTGGCATATTTTTATATGTAGCTTTTAAAATGAATAAGGTGTATCTATATGAATTAATATAAAACAGTCTCCAAAATACATTAAATGGGAAAAAAGTTGCAGAAAGAAATGTATAATATGTGCTGACTAATATGAAAGGAAATGTAAGAAACTCTTAATAGTAGTCACCTCTAGGAGGAGAACTGGGGGTTTAGGGCAAAAGAAAGACTTGTTTGCTACTGTATATCTTTTTAAACTATTTGGATTTTTAAACATTTACAATGTTTGCTTCAACAAAACCAGTTAGTCTTTAAAATCACAAACCAGACATGCTCTTTTCTCTTGCCTTCTAATAATCTGTAAGTTATCTTTTCCTATAGACCAGTTTCCACTATGTTGAACATACGCCAGGAGAGGTGATTCCCCTCCTTGGTGATGGGAAACTCCTTGGAAGCTAAAATATCCGTAAACTATGGAACTTAACTGTGGCTGTGTCAGAAGTTCTCACAGCAGCATTTTTATCATGTGTAGTGTTTAAGTTCCTAAACACACACTGGTCTTTGTCCAGAATTAACTTTATTTAGGCGTTTGGCATTGATCTCCCTTTTCTAGGTGCACACTTGTTAAAGCCTTTCATTCTGACAGTCACTTTTCATTCTTTTTGCTCATTATTGCTGATGGCATTGGTATAGGCATGATTGGATGATTGGATCCTTGTCCTTCAGAATTGTCATTATTAATGAACAATTTATCCTACAAGTACATAAGTTTGTCACTTTCAATTTTTTAGTACATCTATTTCTGTCTATACTAACTGTATGTTTCTTCCTTCCAACACTGTTGATACTCTAGCTGCATTTGTTCTTACTGAACATGAAGGGTTAATACCATTTGTGAAAAATTGGAAGCTAAGAGCAAAGATATCAAATATACAAAGATCAAAGGTCATAAAGTGGCGGTCAGCAGACTGAATTTGGACTGCATAAGTTGTTTGGCCTGCATAACATTTAAAAATGTTGAGTTAGTTATCAACATTGCAAAGTTGTAGGACGTTTCTGGTTTGCTTTGAGAGAAGCAAGGCAAGGCAGCGCTGAGGCTACCTCTGGCAAGGTACAATCAGCTGATGTCTCAGGCTGCCCACCCCTGTCGATGGACACAGCTCCCCTCAGCCCTCACTCCAGTTCACCTCAGTCCCTGACCTGCCAGCTTCACTCATGGTAGCCATTTGAATTTGCCACCCTGCAAACAAAGGAATTAATGAAAATGGATTTAGAACTAGCCTAAATCCATTTACGTCACGTGACATGACTAGGACTAAAATTACCTCACCTGACCACTAACTCCTTCCAGCATATCTGAAAGAATTGATGTATTTTTGCTTGGGAACAGAGCTTTGTCTTTATTAATGTTCAAAGATTGAATGTTTTTATGTAAAGATCTGTCATCAATTGTAGTTTACTGATTAAGTCGTGAGCTCTTTCATATATATGTTTCCTTTTGCTTAAAATACTCTCGCCTTCTTACCTTACCCTTTTTTGTTTGTTTGTTTGTTTGTTTTTTACCTTATCCTTTTTATGTAGCTCATCCTTCAAAACTTAGCTTTCTGGGAAATCTTTCCTAATCCCCAAACTGATTTGTTTGCCTTTTCCTCATATTTCTGTAGAATGCTTCTTTTATCTTAGTATTTAATTATAGATTTTGTTCTATAATCTTTTGTTCTATCAAGATTGGGAGCTTCTTGCTGGTAGCTTGAGTTCACATCACATCCTCTAGGCCTCCTATTTTCATTTTATCATAGAGGTCTCCTACAAGCCTAGTGTCAGGCATATAGAAGGCATTCAAAATAAACTTGAGGGAATGAATGACTTAATGTCTTAATCTGTATGTTGTATATGATTTGCTTTCTCTTACCCTGTCAGCAACAATTTTGAGCAGCAGTGTGTAAATTGACAAGGTCTGTTTTTTTTTCCCTTAAATTATCAGCTTAGTTATAGTTTGTACTGGAAAGTATCTTTTGATATGTTAAATGTTGGAGCATAGGAAAAGTAAAGAAAGTTTAGATCTAAATTCATGAATCTTGTATGGGGCTGAAGGTTATTAAAAGGCATCCATCCTCTCTTCCTAGAAAAGCTACCATAGTGCCAGAATATTTAATTCAGCCACACATTCTCAAGAGTGTCTAAGACATCTAATTATCAGATAAATGACTCAGAGTAAGATGGTATTGGGGCTAGATGAAGTGGGGAGGGGAGTGCTGTAATTACTGAGTGAAGACATGCTGATGTCATGAATTTCCCCAGTGAAGAAGTTAATGGGAAATTAATTGCGTTGAAATACAAGTGTAACCTAATGACTTATTATTACCTTTGAAACCTTGGTTAACAACTTTGCCAGCATTATAATTACAAACTACTTATTAGCTGTATATACCCTTAAATTAATTCCCACCCTGTGGTATCATAGAAGCATATATATTTTTAATCCCTAGTTCCTGGCATAGCTCCTAAGACCCTTGGAATTTCCTGAGTGATAAGGGTGATAGGAGTGTCTTTTAATGACGCCACTCTTGGGAAGCCTCTAGATAGCTTCAGGATGGAGGCTGGTGTCCAATAAGACCAAACATTGACTGGAAGTATGGAATTTTCAGCCCCACCTCCTGGAAGGGGAAAGGGGGCTGGAGACAGAGTTTAATCACCAATGGCCAATGATGTAATCCATCATGCCAATGTAATGAAACCTTCATAAAAACCCCTAAATGATGGGGTCCAGAGAGCTTCTGAGGTGGTGAGCACATCAAGGTGCTGGGAGGGTGGCAAACCCCAACTGCACAGGGACAGAAGCTCCTGCACTGGTGAAACCGTGCAACTCAGATTTGGAACTTGAACCCATGGTCTTTTAATTGAGACCACACACCTGGTCTCAGGACTTAATGAAGCTCAGGTTCTCCATGTCTCATGGTAGAAAGAATTCAGTGAGAGACAATGTGATAGGTAAGAAGTGGATTTATTTAGAGAGAAACACACTCCACAGTCCGAGTGTGGGCCATCTCAGAAGGTGAGAGGCCCCCAAATATGGGATGGTTAGTTTTTAGGGACTGGGTAATTTCATAGGCTAATGAGTGGAAGGATTATTCCAACTATTTTGGGGAGGGGTTGGGGATTTCTAGGAATTGGGCCACCACCCACTTTTTGACCTTTTATGGTTGGCCTCAGGACTGTCATGGCGCTGGTGAGTGTGTCATTTAGCTAATGTATTACAATGAACGTATTCATTATACGAATATGTTCAAGGTCTACTGGAAGTCGAACCGTCCACCATCTTGGACCTAGTTGGTTCTAACCAGTTTTTATCATGTCCTATGGTTATGTCATTCTTTTAAAGGTTGTGTCTTGCCCCCTTCCCTCCTGTTTCACTGGGACCCTTCTGGACCTCACACTACATACCACTTCATCTGGCTGTTCATTCATATCCTTTATTATAAACCAGTAAATGTCAGTAAAGTGGCTCCCCAAGTTCTGTGAAACATTCTAGCAAAATATCGAACCTGAGGAGGACGTCATGGTAATCCCTGATTTATATCTAATGGGTCAGAAGCATGAGTGGCCTGGGACTTGGACTCGGCACCTGAAAGTGGGGCGAATCTTGTGGGAGTGAGCCCTTTAACTTGTGGGATCTGATGCTAACTCCAAGTAGATAGTGTCAGAGTTGAATTGAATTGTTGGACTCCCAGTTGGTGTCAGAGAGTTGGAAAAGACATCAACATATATACAGTCAGGAAGAAATAAGCCTCTCATGCCCTCTCACCAAGTCCTCATATCTGTAAGATTCTGTCATTGATTATTAGCAGTATGCTAAGTTACTTTAAGCAGCCCCTTTAAATCTATGTTTCAACTCCCTTTACCCTATTGCTTTTCATGCAAAAATATTCATTTACTCTACAAATATTGAAATCCTATTATGTGCCAGGCTCTGTGCTAGGACCTAGGGTACAACTGAGACAGGAAGGGGGCAGGGTACAACCTCTAAAAGAATGACATAGCCCGAAGACATGACATAAACTTATTAGAACCAAGTAGGTCCAAGATGGTGGATGAGTTGATTTCCACTAGACCTTGAGCCTCAGTATATGATCATTGTAACACATCAGTAAGCTAAATGACACACCCACAGGCACCATGACAGTTTCAAGGCAGACCATAAAGGTCAAAAAGTGGGCACTGGTCCAATTCCTGGAAATCCCCACCCTTTCCCCCAAATAGCTGGAATACCCCTCCCACTCATTAGCCTATGAAATTACACAGCCCTGTAAAAACTGACAACCCCATACCCTAGTGCCTCTCTCACCTTCTGAGATGGCCCACACTTTGTCTATGGAGTGTGTTTCTCCCTGAATAAACCTTCTTTCTCTTTACTATGGCTCACTCTTGAATTCTTTCCTGCATGAAGCCAAGGGATGGAGGCTGGTGTCCAATAAGACCAAACATTGACTGGAAGTATGGAATTTTCAGCCCCACCTCCTGGAAGGGGAAAGGGGGCTGGAGACAGAGTTTAATCACCAATGGCCAATGATGTAATCCATCATGCCAATGTAATGAAACCTTCATAAAAACCCCTAAATGATGGGGTCCAGAGAGCTTCTGAGGTGGTGAGCACATCAAGGTGCTGGGAGGGTGGCAAACCCCAACTGCACAGGGACAGAAGCTCCTGCACTGGTGAAACCGTGCAACTCAGATTTGGAACTTGAACCCATGGTCTTTTAATTGAGACCACACACCTGGTCTCAGGACTTAATGAAGCTCAGGTTCTCCATGTCTCATGGTAGAAAGAATTCAGTGAGAGACAATGTGATAGGTAAGAAGTGGATTTATTTAGAGAGAAACACACTCCACAGTCCGAGTGTGGGCCATCTCAGAAGGTGAGAGGCCCCCAAATATGGGATGGTTAGTTTTTAGGGACTGGGTAATTTCATAGGCTAATGAGTGGAAGGATTATTCCAACTATTTTGGGGAGGGGTTGGGGATTTCTAGGAATTGGGCCACCACCCACTTTTTGACCTTTTATGGTTGGCCTCAGGACTGTCATGGCGCTGGTGAGTGTGTCATTTAGCTAATGTATTACAATGAACGTATTCATTATACGAATATGTTCAAGGTCTACTGGAAGTCGAACCGTCCACCATCTTGGACCTAGTTGGTTCTAACCAGTTTTTATCATGTCCTATGGTTATGTCATTCTTTTAAAGGTTGTGTCTTGCCCCCTTCCCTCCTGTTTCACTGGGACCCTTCTGGACCTCACACTACATACCACTTCATCTGGCTGTTCATTCATATCCTTTATTATAAACCAGTAAATGTCAGTAAAGTGGCTCCCCAAGTTCTGTGAAACATTCTAGCAAAATATCGAACCTGAGGAGGACGTCATGGTAATCCCTGATTTATATCTAATGGGTCAGAAGCATGAGTGGCCTGGGACTTGGACTCGGCACCTGAAAGTGGGGCGAATCTTGTGGGAGTGAGCCCTTTAACTTGTGGGATCTGATGCTAACTCCAAGTAGATAGTGTCAGAGTTGAATTGAATTGTTGGACTCCCAGTTGGTGTCAGAGAGTTGGAAAAGACATCAACATATATACAGTCAGGAAGAAATAAGCCTCTCATGCCCTCTCACCAAGTCCTCATATCTGTAAGATTCTGTCATTGATTATTAGCAGTATGCTAAGTTACTTTAAGCAGCCCCTTTAAATCTATGTTTCAACTCCCTTTACCCTATTGCTTTTCATGCAAAAATATTCATTTACTCTACAAATATTGAAATCCTATTATGTGCCAGGCTCTGTGCTAGGACCTAGGGTACAACTGAGACAGGAAGGGGGCAGGGTACAACCTCTAAAAGAATGACATAGCCCGAAGACATGACATAAACTTATTAGAACCAAGTAGGTCCAAGATGGTGGATGAGTTGATTTCCACTAGACCTTGAGCCTCAGTATATGATCATTGTAACACATCAGTAAGCTAAATGACACACCCACAGGCACCATGACAGTTTCAAGGCAGACCATAAAGGTCAAAAAGTGGGCACTGGTCCAATTCCTGGAAATCCCCACCCTTTCCCCCAAATAGCTGGAATACCCCTCCCACTCATTAGCCTATGAAATTACACAGCCCTGTAAAAACTGACAACCCCATACCCTAGTGCCTCTCTCACCTTCTGAGATGGCCCACACTTTGTCTATGGAGTGTGTTTCTCCCTGAATAAACCTTCTTTCTCTTTACTATGGCTCACTCTTGAATTCTTTCCTGCATGAAGCCAAGAACCCACACTCAGCAGCTGTCCCAGGGACTCGCCTGAGATCTGGGACCTGACCATCCTCTTGTGCCCCACTCTCTTTCCTGCAACACAGTGGTGAACAAAACCAGATATGAGGCCTTACTCTCATGAGCCTAGTGGTAGGAACAGATACCCATCAAAGAATCTCATATACAGATAGATTTATAATTATGGTAAATGCTGTAAATGAGAGGTACAGCTGCTATGATTGTTCTTATCAGAAAGAGCATGAGACACTTTCCTAAGGAAGCTGAAATCTGAAGAACTGTAGGAGGATTACTAAGTGAAGATGTGGGAGTGGGTAAACTTAGACCTCACTTCTTATAGTCTTCTGAGACTGAGCATTCTTTATCTCCACCCTCCTAGCTCAGCACCCTCCTCCTCAAGATTTTTTTCCCCACAATTGGCTTCTATGAAGACCCACTCAGAATATACTCAGAACAGCATCAGGAGAAAACATTTCATAAAGTTTAAAAAAAAATAAACAGATCATAGTATGTAATATTAGATGCTCAATAAAGTAAGGCCCCTAACTTCTTGTAATTGAGTACTGCTGTCCTGATCAGTTTCCTCCTCACTTTCCATGCTGATGCCAACTGAGTGCACCTGCCTTCACCCAGCCAGAGCCCCAGTGATTATGAAAATAATAGAGCTCTGAGCCAAGACTGTAGGACAACAGTGGGAGCAACGTACTTTGCTGACTGGAGTCTGGGATGTCTTCACAGAGATTTGACATATGGTTTGAAGGATGAGGGAGAAAGGAGGACTCCAGGAGGAGGAGATAGCATCCATGATGGCACAGACGACTGAAAGAACATTACATATTTGCAGGACAGTGGGTAGTTTGGAATTCTCTTAAATAAGTCAGGAAAACATCATAATAAAATATTGAAATTTAATCAGCTTTTTAGAAA
>NC_041229.1:46877125-46948555 GCF_002837175.3 Physeter macrocephalus
CGGCCAGAGCCTGTGCTCCACAACGGGAGAGGCCACAACAGTGAGAGGCCCGCGTACCGCAAAAAAAAAAAAAAAAAAAAAAAAAGAACTAAACTTTAGCAAACTCTAAAAGTCCCATAGGTAGATCTCCTATTTCTATAAAATCCTTGATAAAAGAGTTGTTGCTACATGTATTAATCTGAATTTCAGCAATCGTCCTACGTTCCAGAAACTTAGTTTAATCCCTTAGAATCTGTTTATTTTCCTGGCATACCTTATTAAAATTCTTTCCCATTTTTTATTGGCTTCCAAGTGTTACCCTTCTCTTTTCTTGCTTACCATTTAGAGTCTTGTCAAATGATTTTCCACATCTTCCCAGACTATGACATGGTTGACTAAGAATTTGTTTTGGCATAGCTCTTTTTCAGCTTCCCTTTATTTGCTGGAATGGAAGCTTCTACCTAAAATGACATATGGCAAGACCTAGAGGAAAAAAATGGTAAGAAAAACAATTTCAGCCTAATGAGAGACTCAACCACTGAAAGTTCTTCCATAAAGTACATATCCAGAGGGATGACAAATATTTCAGCACTATTTTTGATTAAACAAGTTGTATGGTTCTTTATTACCATATTATCAGACACATAGTCCTGTAAGCATCCATCTTCAGTGGATAAAGGCAAACTTTTCCCTTTCTTAAAATTGAGAATGTTGCAGAATGTTCCCATTATGAGTGAAAAAAGAGTAACTATTATACCATTTATTAGCACACATGTTATGCTAGGCTCTGTGGTAGGTGAATCTGAATGAATGATATCTTGTTTAATTAGCTATCAGTGTGCCTAAATAGGGAGATGGTCATACAATTTCAGCATGGTGATAAACTATAGAGTTCATATAAGCCACTGCCTTGGTTCTTTAGAGGATAGTTTAGTGGTCATTTAGTTTATTAACAGCCATGTGGGACTAGAGCCAGGGTCCCTGATGTTCAATCCAATGCTCTTTCAACAAAAGGCTGAGATTCTCAGGACATTTATCTTCTCATCCCTTTTCTCTTGTTTCTCTTCCCCTCTTTCTTTTTTAAAAGTGCAATTATCTCTGTTCTTTGCAAATGGGATGTTTGAAATTGAAACAGGAGGGAAGGGGGCAGGGCACAACCTTTGAAAGAATGACCTAGCCCGAGGACATGACATAAACTGATTAGAACTCAACAGGTCCAAGATGGCAGATGAGTCGACTTCCACTAGACAATGAGCCTCCGTATATGCTCACTGTAACACCTCAGCAAGCTAAATGACACACCCACAGGTGCCATGACAGTTCTAAGGCCGACCATAAGGCTCAAAAAGTGGGCTGTGTTGGGCTTCCCTGGTGGCGCAGTGGTTGAGAGTCTGCCTGCCGATGCAGGGTATATGGGTTCGTGCCCCGGTCTGGGAAGACCCCACATGCCGCGGAGCGGCTAGGCCCGTGAGCCATGGCCGCTGAGCCTGCGCGTCCAGAGCCTGTGCTCCACAACGGGAGAGGCCACAACAGTAAGAGGCACTCGTACCGCAAAAAAAAGTGGGCTGTGGCCCAATTCCTGAAAATCCCCACCCCTTCCTGAAATAGCTGGAATACTCCTCCCACTCATTAGCCTATGAAATTACCCACCCCTATAAAAATGACAACCCCATACCCTAGTGCCTTTCTCACCTTCTGAGATGGCGCACACTCTGTCTCTGGAGTGTTTCTCTCTAAATAAATCCACTTCTTACCTATCACTTTGTCTCTCACTGCATCCTTTCTGTGATGAGACATTAAGAACCTGAGCTTCATTAAGTCCTAAAACCAGGTGTGTGATCTATCAGGATAAGTTTTGGACTTACTAGTCTAAATAAGGTGCAGAGTGAAGGAAAATCAGATTGTCGCCAAAACCTTTAAGCCATCTAGCTTGTGATGACAGCTCTGTATTTTGTTGTGCTTAATCAGACTCCCTTCACTTAAGTAGTCCCCAGAACTGTGGACTCCAGGCTACACTGCGTACCATGGATTTTTGTGAATCCCAGCAGCCAGGGTTAATCTCCTTTGGGTGGGTGACCCTAAGTGACAGATAAAGCTAGCTAGCTTCTGATATCTGCCTTTGCCCTTCTCATGATTAATCCTCCTGGAGTCAAGATACATTTTAGATTTTGAATCGAATAATGGAGAGAGAATTGATCCATTCTTATGTTCATATCTCATCTTCCCTCCCCTAACTGGTTACCATAAAAATAATTCTCTACAGAGTTGAAAAAAAAAAAAAAATAAAAAAAATAAAATATTGAAATTTAATCAGCTTTTTAGAAATCAAAAGAAATAAGGGCTTTCCTGGTGGCGCCAGAAACTTAGTTTAATCCCTTAGAATCTGTTTATTTTCCTGGCATACCTTATTAAAATTCTTTCCCATTTTTTATTGGCTTCCAAGTGTTACCCTTCTCTTTTCTTGCTTACCATTTAGAGTCTTGTCAAATGATTTTCCACATCTTCCCAGACTATGACATGGTTGACTAAGAATTTGTTTTGGCATAGCTCTTTTTCAGCTTCCCTTTATTTGCTGGAATGGAAGCTTCTACCTAAAATGACATATGGCAAGACCTAGAGGAAAAAAATGGTAAGAAAAACAATTTCAGCCTAATGAGAGACTCAACCACTGAAAGTTCTTCCATAAAGTACATATCCAGAGGGATGACAAATATTTCAGCACTATTTTTGATTAAACAAGTTGTATGGTTCTTTATTACCATATTATCAGACACATAGTCCTGTAAGCATCCATCTTCAGTGGATAAAGGCAAACTTTTCCCTTTCTTAAAATTGAGAATGTTGCAGAATGTTCCCATTATGAGTGAAAAAAGAGTAACTATTATACCATTTATTAGCACACATGTTATGCTAGGCTCTGTGGTAGGTGAATCTGAATGAATGATATCTTGTTTAATTAGCTATCAGTGTGCCTAAATAGGGAGATGGTCATACAATTTCAGCATGGTGATAAACTATAGAGTTCATATAAGCCACTGCCTTGGTTCTTTAGAGGATAGTTTAGTGGTCATTTAGTTTATTAACAGCCATGTGGGACTAGAGCCAGGGTCCCTGATGTTCAATCCAATGCTCTTTCAACAAAAGGCTGAGATTCTCAGGACATTTATCTTCTCATCCCTTTTCTCTTGTTTCTCTTCCCCTCTTTCTTTTTTAAAAGTGCAATTATCTCTGTTCTTTGCAAATGGGATGTTTGAAATTGAAACAGGAGGGAAGGGGGCAGGGCACAACCTTTGAAAGAATGACCTAGCCCGAGGACATGACATAAACTGATTAGAACTCAACAGGTCCAAGATGGCAGATGAGTCGACTTCCACTAGACAATGAGCCTCCGTATATGCTCACTGTAACACCTCAGCAAGCTAAATGACACACCCACAGGTGCCATGACAGTTCTAAGGCCGACCATAAGGCTCAAAAAGTGGGCTGTGTTGGGCTTCCCTGGTGGCGCAGTGGTTGAGAGTCTGCCTGCCGATGCAGGGTATATGGGTTCGTGCCCCGGTCTGGGAAGACCCCACATGCCGCGGAGCGGCTAGGCCCGTGAGCCATGGCCGCTGAGCCTGCGCGTCCAGAGCCTGTGCTCCACAACGGGAGAGGCCACAACAGTAAGAGGCACTCGTACCGCAAAAAAAAGTGGGCTGTGGCCCAATTCCTGAAAATCCCCACCCCTTCCTGAAATAGCTGGAATACTCCTCCCACTCATTAGCCTATGAAATTACCCACCCCTATAAAAATGACAACCCCATACCCTAGTGCCTTTCTCACCTTCTGAGATGGCGCACACTCTGTCTCTGGAGTGTTTCTCTCTAAATAAATCCACTTCTTACCTATCACTTTGTCTCTCACTGCATCCTTTCTGTGATGAGACATTAAGAACCTGAGCTTCATTAAGTCCTAAAACCAGGTGTGTGATCTCAGTCTTCCAACTGAGATCACACAGTGGGTTTTGGCTGGGTTTGAGTCCCGGCCATGTGGGTTCAAGTCCCAATCTGAAGTGCACGGTTTCAAAATCATCTTTCAACAACCAAATTCAACATTTATCTATTTTTTTATGCACACTAGTCATCATGCTGGGCATTTGGTTGGATACAGTAAGATAAGCTATACATAGATAACTAAAATACAAAGCAGCATACATAAGTGCATTATAAACAAGTTCTACAGGATTTCAGAGGTGGGTATGGGGAAACTGCCCTGGGACTTGGGCTTTTAAGGGATGAAAAAGATTTTCAGAATGGAGATAAGGGCTGAGGGTAAGGAAAAGAATTCTAGGTAATATGAAGGGTAATGAGGATACAGAGGAAAGGAACACGTTGGGGAGATGTCAAGTAGAATCATACGCCTAACAAAGTGTTTGTATTAGAAGAGAAAATGGAAGACAAGACCGGGAAACAAGCTGTGCTCTTTGTGCAGCTGGGTAAGGGGCCCTTTCTATCATCAAGATTAGAGTAGCTAAAATACAAAGAGCATGGAAGCCCCGGTCATATGTCGTGGAAGTTGTAGACAGGTCACCTAGAAGTTGACTGGAAACGGGCAAAAGTCAGCAACCAAGTTAACTAAGGTCGCTGCTAAGAGGAACTGTGGGGTGAGTCAGGAGCCACAGTGCAAGGAGACTCTTACTAGCACACTCCTACCTCCAGGGGGAGCTCAAGGTTTCCATCCTTCCTTCCAAAGTAAAGAGAACTCAAGTGACTCGAGAACAGAAATGGAGAATTTACAGAAACAGTGATTCTGTGGGAGATTCTGTCGCGGGATTGAATTTGTTATAAATGAAAGTGGCTGAGAGAATATTTTCCCCATCAGTCATCTCTGGCGACTCTTAGCTTTTTGCTCTTGTAATGCTCTTATCTCTTCACCTCTTCTATGCCTGTGATTAGTGTCTGGGACATTCTTAAGTCAGAAAGTCAAAAGTATCCGTGGGGGAGTCCACATTGTCCCACGCAGCTGCTGAGCAAGAGACCTGATAGGATTTGGGGCCAGCATGAGCTGGTAATAAAGAGTGGGCATTTACCCCAAGGGTCCTTTGTGTATGTGTCTGGTGAGAAGCTTTGGGCAGCCACATGCATGATGCAGGATCCTGGTCAGACTGCTTTCACCTAACTGTATGTGATTAGCATCTGGTGTGGTCACACAGGGGACCAAGATTTCAGAAGTAGGATTTCATGGGTGGGATTCTTGTTGAGAAGGGATCTTGCTCAAAGCTTCAGCTGGTGATTACCAATAGGCAGAGATGGAGAACTATTTCTGGCAGCAGAAAAGGCTGAGACTACGAAGACACCTAGCTGCACATTGGTGCAACTCCATTCCTCATGGTGGCAGCAGGATCTGGCCTTGGTCTGCATTCACTTCTGGGACTAGAACAGTCTCATCAGCAGGAGCCTGGAATTTGAAGAAATGCAAAGCCAAATGTGAGGCACATACCTTCTCTAAAATAGTCTATCTTCTTGTGCAGTTGGCCCTCACTTAATTTAGGAGTGAGGAGCTGGAAATACCAGGAGAAATGGCATGAATCTAGGACCTTGGAAAGATATTTAATCTCCAGGAATGAAGGAGACCTGTGAATGACCCAGGGGAGAGAGATGCCAATGTTGAAAATTTTTAGTTTTGCTAGTTCACGGTGATATTAGGTGCAAAACTCTGGGAGGGCAGGCAGCCTGCACAGGCGTTGGACTTACCCTAGCCTGTGAGTATCAGAATATCACAATTTTAACCTTATTTATTCTGCATACATTCAGAGAACATTTTTTGGTTTTGGTTTTGGTTTTTACTGTCTTCTATGTTCCAGTTATAGGAGCCACAATATTATTCTAGCACACGATCTTATATTCTAACATGAAAGCCTATGGGTTCTAACCCAAATAGTCTCTTATTCTATCATTTTTGTGCTTCTAACTTTTCTTATTTATTTAGTAATATTTCTATCTCATTATAGAATTTATAAATGACTAATGCAGGATATTTGAAAACACAAAATACAATGTGGAACAAAACTTAGCCATAATTCAAACACTTAAAGATAAGCACTATTCTCTGTAATGACCTATATGGGAAAGGAATCTAAAAAAAGAGTGAATATATGTATGTGTATAACTGATTTGCTTTGCTGTACAGCAGAAACTAACACAACATTGTAAATCAACTATATTCCAATAAAAATTTAAAAAAAGAAGATAAGCACTATTAACATTTTGGTGTATGCACTTTTAGTTTCTTACTATGCATGTACATATTTTAAAACAAAAATCATCATAACATTTACATTTTGTTTGGTAGTTTTTGGTTTTTTTCACTTAGTAATCTATGTGTGAAACTATTTCAACATCGATAAATAATCTACATAATTATTTTCTCTCTATATATATTTTTATTATACAAGTACTTTCTATGCATTGTGTGAGCTTAGAAAATAGAGAAAAATTATACCAAAGGAAATAAGTCATCTAGAATTCTATCATCCAGAGATTAATTGCTTTTGATATTTTAGTCTATATCCTGGCAGTTTGTTTTTTAAAGTTCCATAAGTAATAAGTAAATGCATTCTCGCTGTAATATTTCAAATAATAGATATATTTTAGTCATTTTTCTTTGCATGTAATAAAAAAATGGTTTTGTTGGGTTTTTTTGAGTAATGTATATATATTTTAATTAAATACAGGAAAGTATAAAAGAAGGCATAAATCACACCAAAACCCACCATCCAAAGGCAACTATTATTGGGACTTCCCTGGTGGCACAGTGAGTAAGACTCCACGCTCCCAATGCAGGGGTCCCAGGTGCAATCCCTGGTCAGGGAACTAGATCCCACATGCATGCCGTAACTGAGAGTTCGCATGCCACAACTACGGAGCCCACCTGCCGCAACTAACACCAAGGGCAACCAAATAAATAAATATTTTTTAAAAGGCAACTATTATTAAAATTTTAGTAATTTTTCAACGATTTTCTTTGCCATTACTGATAACTTTGTGTAAGTTGTTTCTTTAAATTTTCACAACATACCTAAGGGGTTCGAGCTCTGGTCCGGGAAGATCCCACATGCCACGGAGCAACTAAGCCCGTACGCCACAACTACTGAGCCTGCGCTCTAGAGCCCGTGAGCCACAACTACTGAGCCCACGTGCCACAACTACTGAAGCCCACGCGCCTAGAGCCCATGCTCCGCAACAAGAGAAGCCACTGCAATGAGATGCCTGCGCACCACAATGAAGAGTAGACCCTGCTCGCTGCAACTGGAGAAAGCCCACGCACAGCAAGGAAGACCCAACACAGCCAAAAAGAAATAAATAAAATAAGTTTATTAAAAAGGTAAGTCAATGTTGATACGTTATTATTAACTAAAGTCCATAATTTACATTAGGGTTCACTCTTTGTGCTGTACATTCTCTGAGTTTTGACAAATACATAATGACATGTATCCAGAGTTACAGAATCATGCAATAGTTTCACTGACCTAAAAATCCCCTGTGCTCCACCTGTTCATCCCTCCCTTCCCCCTAATTCCTGGCAACCACTGATTTTTTACTGTCTCTGTAGTTTTGCCTTTTCCAGAATGTCATAAAGTTGGAATCATGCACCTGCCACCATTTGAGATTGGTTTCTTTCATAGCAATATGCTTTCAAGTTTCCTCCAAGTCTTTCTGCAGACTGAGAGCTCATTTCTTTTTATTGCCGAATAATATTTCATTGTATGGATGTACCACAGTTTATTTATACATTCACCTATTAATGGGCATCTTGGTTGCTTCCAAGTTTTGGCAATTATAAATAAAATGGCTATAAAAATTTCTGTGCAGGTTTTTGTCTAGACCAGTTTTCAGCTCATTTGAGTAAATATCAGGGAGTGTGAGTACTGGTAAGAGTATGTTTAGTTTTGTAAGATTTAACTTATTTTGATTGTACTGTTTATGGTTATTTTTTTTCTATTTCATTAACTAGCCCAACACCATTACAATTAATCTCTTGATAGAGATAGTCTTTGGGTTCACAGAAGATGAAATCTGAACAACTACCACAGATTGATGGGAAATCTGGAGAAAACAAATTAAGAAAGACATTTCCCTTTCCTCTTCTGTTCTTGCTTTCTAAAAAAGCCAATAACGTCATGGGTAACTAATCAACCCTGTTTGCCTGGGACGTGGGACTTTTAGTGATCAAACACCTTGTGACTGATAACAGCAGTATGGTTCTAGATTGTAATATACAATGTAAATTGGATTCTGGGGATTCAGCTTTTGCTTTGGAAATTCTATTATGGCAGCTAGGCAGATGTAAGATGTTGACAGTTGTCTGTGATGTGGTTCTGTGATTTCATTGTGTTTATGTTTTGATCTTAAATTTACTGGTAATGTGGGCCTTGTATGAGGAAGTATTCTAATGGGCTTTATTAACTCACTGGATCTTTGGATAATAATAGAGACTTCTTTTTCTCTTGGAATTAATTCTCTGGGTTACCAACTCATCCTGATTTGCTGGGAAATTTCCCAGTTTTAGCACTGAAAGTCCTGTATTCCTGGAAACTCCTCAGTCTTAGGTAAATAAGAAGCGTCTTGGATCACTTTCTTTTGGGTAGTTGACTTGACTCTCTGCCTGTAGGGTTTTGACCAAAGGAGTGAATACTCATAATACATTTAAGGAAGATTTGTCTGGTGGTGGTAATCTGGACTGGAATGGAGTGAAGTTAGAGTCAGGGAAACCTGTCTTCATAAAAGGCAGTAAAAGCCTGAACCACTTCAGAAATGCAAAGGAAAGGGGAAAGATTTAGAGGATATTCTCTAGAATACTGGTTTTTCTTACTGTGGGGTAACTGCTTTTTTGAAGTTCACTAATAACCTCTTTACCACAATTTCAGCAGTCTCTTTTTAAATTCTCCTTAGTTTCACTTCTCTAATTCATTTCACTTTATTTAAAAACCCTTCTTGAATCCCCCACCCTGCCTCCCTCGATCTAGCATCCTTCAACATCCTCATTTACTGAGACTTTTTTCATCCTGGTCACAGTGCTTCTTTCTCCTCCCTCCCCTCTCTGCCCTAAATTCACGCATCCTAGGCAAACGGCTCCTATAGACGATCAACCCAGCATCCTGAGTTCCCAGTTCCACAAACTCCTGACACCAATGCCCTTTGCCATCACCTTACTTAAGCTACTTGAGTCCTCCTTCGGGACCTTGACATCACCCACAATGGCTCCAACCCTTACATTATGTCAAGTCTTAAACTCCTCTGACCACCTCTTTCCACTCCAGCTACATTCCTTGGCTTTTACTATTATCTCATTAAGATCTACAATTTATTGATTCTTCCATTTCTTTTCAATCTGTCAGTCTTCTGGCTTCAAGACCCTTTCTATGTAGACTAAAGAGAGTCCAACGATCCAGACAGGTTAAATGGCTATGCTTTTTCTAAAAATATAGAGAAACTGGTCAATTTAACCTTTCTTTCAGTGTCTAGGAAAACTTTTCAGGATTTTGCAAAGTCTTAAGGACATCATTTTGAAGACCATCATCATACTAAAAACCTTAGAAATATTGGTTAATTAATGGAGAGTTTTGTTTAAGAGAATACCAAGCACACTAGTTTTTACAATACTTTCTTTTCCGTTAATTATTTAGAGTAAAACAAAATAAAGAAGAGAAAGTAACATCCCAGAAGCCTAAACTTTCTAAAAAATTCCTGGAAAATGTCATTTGTTGTTGGCAAAAATGGTTTCCTTTCCTGGAAAAGAGAGGAAGAAGGGGTGGTTATCACAGTTACTTGAATTAAATTGAACATGCAGCAGTGAGTGAGAAGCAGTAGAAAGATGTTTTGCTCATGGCTGCTGTATTAGTTTCCTGTAGCTACTATAACAAACTGCCACAAGCTGGGTGGCTTAAAAGAATCCCCCGGGGCTTCCCTGGTGGCGCAGTAGTTGAGAGTCCGCCTGCTGATGCAGGGGACACGGGTTCGTGCCCCGGTCCGGGAGGATCCCACATGCCGCGGAGCGGCTGGGCCCGTGAGCCATGGCCGCTGAGCCTGCGCGTCCGGAGCCTGTGCTCTGCAACAGGAGAGACCACAACAGTGAGAGGCCCACGTACTGCAAAAAAAAAAAAAAAAAAGAATCTCCCAGAGAGTAGATTATTCTCTCACTGTTCTGATGTCCAGAAGTCTGAAATCAATATCACTGTACTGAAATCAGTTTCAGCAGGGCCACTTTCCCTGTGGGAGCGGGCTGCATGGGAGAATCAGTTCCGTGCCTCTTCCAGCTTCAGATGGCTTGCAACATTCCTGAGCATGTGCTGTGTCACTCTAATTTTCAAGGCCAGAATCTTCAAATCTCTCTGTTCTATCTTCACATCACCTTCTTCTCTGTGTGTCAAATATCCCCCTGCTTCTCTTTATGAGGACACTTGTGATTGAATTTAGGACTCACTCTCATAACCCAGGATAATCTCCTCATCTCAAGATCCTTAACTTAATCACACCGGCAAAGAAACTTTTTCCAAATAGGGCAACATCTTCAGGTTCCAGGGATATCTTTGGGCAGCCGTTATCCAGCCTGTTAGAGCAGCATCATTGGGCAGGATGGTGTTTCCCTGAATCGATAGGAAGAAGAGATGAGGAGAATCTTCCAAGGGCACCAACCCTCAAGTCATTTCCATTTCCTGGAAAAAACCACGAAGGTGGAGTCAATATATTGGATCAGGGAGAAGAAAAAGACAAAGACCCTGAGGAAACTAAAGTACAGATTTCGGACTTCTTGTCAGTTTAGAGCTTGAGTGTTCTGCATGTAGACTGTGGGTTACAATTTTTTTAAGCTGCTGAATACTCAACTGCGAATGTGCCTGAGATGGCAGAATTTAGAAGTGGAGCCCACAGCTGTGGTCCAAGACAAGAGCTAGAGGCACAAGTGGATCAGAGGCCACTGGCAGAGGCCATAGTTAGAAGCTCCAGCGGAAAGATTACTAATCTTGCCAACAGCCATGAGTGAAGTGGAGGGCATTCAAAAGATAGGGACTTTGGTGGCACAGAGAATCTTCAGCTTTAACAGTCTATCTACTGATTTAATGCTAGTTATTGATTATATTCTACCAATTAAGCTTTTTGATAACCTTGCTTTAAGTGGCCTCTCAAGGGGTTGGGCCAGACCTGCCTGTCTCTTCATGTGCTATTCTCAGGAGTGTAGGAGGGGAAGTAAGCTGATAGGGGTGATCATCTTTAATAGGTGACTGGTGACTAGAGGACTTGATGGAAAGAGTATGCCAAATATAACTGTTGCATGTGTACACCCTTCTGAAGGTTAAGTCTGTCATCTGACTAATTTGGGGGATTTATAGGGATGGTATATTTTTCTCTGAGAGGATAGAGAATTTGGGAAGGTTCAAGTAGATGAGCCTGAAAGGTTGGGTGTGGGTGGGGACACGTGCTTCAGCCACCTCTCTCCACCAAAAGGAGCCGTAGTGGAAGCTCAAGCTCTTAATTCAAAGTCTTCAGAGATGACTGAGCTGGAATTCCCCAGCCACAAGCAAGAGACACCTCAAGTGAGCGGTAAGGGCGAAACTCTGTAGGTGGCACTGAGGTTTTCGCCCAGGTCTCACCCCTGCACTGGGCATTTCCTCCAGACAGAGGCCCTGCTTCAAGAGTGAGCACTGTGGGCTGTGCTCTTGCTGCCCTCAAAGGGGCTCAGGTATTTTCTGAGTCAGATGGAGAGAGATTTGACGACTAAGTGAAGCAGAAAGGGGGCAGTGATGGTGACGGGCCCCACGTTGGGACATTCCAACCATGAAGTTAAGAAGAGGGGAGCTGACAGCCTCTGGGAGGGAAGAGGAAGAGGACAAAGGAGACACAGAGCTTTGGGACAGTTTATGAACTTCATCTAACATTAGATGCCAGAGAAAGGAAGAGGAAGGGATCTCTCCTTTACCAATCTCTCTCTTCCCCTATTGATGCCAAAAACTCGGCCCCTGTGCACTGGTGCTGAATTGAATCTCGGAGACAGAGTTGTGGGTGAAGTATTAGAAAGAATAGCTTTATTGCTTTGCCAGGCAAAGGGGGGCATAGCAGGCTCATGCCTCAAAAACTGTGTGTCCCAACCTGGTGGGGGATTTGGTGAGGAGTTTTATAGCAGTGGTTCAAGGGCAGGGTTGCTGATAATGATCAGGGTGTGTGCAGGGCTTGTACTCCTTTAATCTAGCCTCCTGATGAGGTTCTCTGGTTCCTTTAATCTGGCCTTTGGAACTCAAGGAAGGTATGGAGGCTGGAATCTATTCCCTACAAACAAGAAATGGGGGACACAGAAAGGCTTCTGTGTCCAGGAGCCCCACAGGGTCCTGCTCGGTTTCACTACTATCTACTTTTGCATCCCATAGAACTTGCATTCTATGTCAACACTAAGTAATTCTAATGAGAAAATACACGTGATAATGCTTTCTGAGCTTAAAGCCATAATAGTAATAATCAATAGCATTTATTGAGAATTATTGACCTAAGCACTTTATATTCATCTCATTTAATCCTAATAACAATTTATTGTGCCCCTGGCTCTTGCCTTGGACCACAGCTGTGGGCTCCACTTCTAGTTATGCCATCTAAAGCACACTTTCATTGAATGTTCAGCAACTTAAAAATTTTGTAACCTTACAGCCTACAGGCAGAACTCAAACTCTAAACTGATAAAAAGGCCAAAATCTGTACTTTAGTTCCCTCCAGGTTGTTGTCTTTTTTTTTTTTCCTCCCTTGACGCTTAGTGAAATCAAGGTAAAGGAATTTGCCCAAGGACATATAGATAGTAAATGGTAGATTGGGGATTTGAACCCTTCTAGCTCCAGAGCCCAAACTTTAACCATTTTGCTATACTTCCTTGCCAAATAAATACCTGTTAAAGTATTTATTTTCAACTTCACTAAATAAGAGTAAATGTGGATAGAACACAGACACCAGCAGAACTCAGATTTGATTCAAAACAACAACAATAAGAACAACCTAGTATGTAATGGATGAGAATGCAAAGTCACTTTAAGGAAGCAAAATGGTACCCAGTCCAAAATCAGGAACCTTGGCTCCCAAGTCTCTCCTTCCCAGGCAGAGTCTTAGGGTGGACTCAGTCATCCCAGGTCTTCATGAAATGCCCAGAAGCTAGGGTGCCCATCTCTCAATTTCACTGCCTCGAAGGCTTTGCTCTCCTCCTGCAGTGGTACCCAGTGACACTCTCTGGTCATGGGCTTTAACACTGACCAGCTGAGTTCAGGCCTCCTGTCCCCAGCCACACAGTCCTGCTTGCTGAGGCTGCTTGCCCCGAAGTAGTGGAGAGCACTGGGCAGGCAGAGATATAACTACTGTTCTCACAAACAGGCTAATCTTGCGTTTGGGCTTTCATAACCTCCCAACAGTCAGATTTTTATTAGGTGTATTTCCTCAGTTTCTCAAAGAGCTTGGTCAAGGAACTAGGGGGGCCTTCCCTTCAGCCTGAGTTAGAGAATATTTGAGTTGCTCTACTCAGTGTCTGACTAAAGGGAATTCCTCCCTATTAATTGTCAACTCCTGTGCTAGGACTGAGCTAGAACACCTGATGCCTTTTCTGACTTGAGGAGAGTCCTTTCATCTGGGTCATTACTTAGAGATAAGGGAAAGTCTCTCCCCGCAGAACGTCCACTCCTTCTTACATGTCCAAATACTGGTGCTTCTACCCATTAACCCCATGATCTTGGACCTTGCACCTTCAAGCGTCAGTCTCCTTACCTGTAAAAATGGTGGTGGTAGGGGGAAGATTATTTTCAAGATTGATGGGAGGACTAAAAATTACACAATAGTGTATAGATCAGGTATGTCGATAAAGTACATATGATTGGTATTCATTAAATGCAAACCTCCCTTCCCTAATATTAACTTATATTTTCTCCAAAAAACAAGAAATTAATTCATATCTCTTTGAAACTAAGTATGTAGAGTGCCTAATATATAATAGAAACTCAATAAATTCTTGTCAAATAAATGTATAAATTTTGGATATTTCAAAACAGGGCCACAACCCATAGACAAAGAACAGGTGATCAATTTCATGCTTTGCATGGTGGAATTGAGAGGTTGGCTTACCCCCAAACATCTCCTCTCTCGCTTGACTTGAAATTCCTATTATTAAGATCATGACAGGGACTTCCCCGGCCATCCAGCGGTTAAGACTCCACACTTCAAATGCAGGGGGTGCGGATTCAATCCCTGGTTGGGGAACTAGGATCCAACATGCCATGCAGCGTGGCCAAAAAAAGAGATCATGACATAGAGATCATCATTCATTCATTCATTCAACAAGCATGGATTGAGAACCCTACCGTGCACCACTTGTGGTGTTACAAAGAGTAAGTCATATGTTCCTCTGCCGAGAAGGTTCATAATTTATAGAAGAAACTAACCATGAAAACAAAAGGGTTACTATGCTATGTGTTAACTGCATTGATGAACAAAAGTAAGGACATTTCCCCCCAGAAATTTGTAGCTAATGTGCATAAATTTTTTTCATAAATGAGTCTTACAACCCTCTTCTACTAGAATACTAATAAAAATTATAGGGCTCAAAGTCAAAGGCTTTAGGTTTAGGCTTTATGCTTTTCCATTTCCTGGAATTCTCTTTTTCCACTGGAAAACTACTTATCCTTCCGCATACAATTTAAACCTCCAACATGAAGTCCACGCAACACTTCCAGATTGTTGTCATCTTTTCACACTCCTTTTGTTCTTCTTACTCTGGCTATTCAGTAAAATTCTTGAGGAAGTTATAGAAATTTTGTGTATCTGAGTCCCACTCAGATTTACTAAATTAGGTAGGACATAAGAATTTATAGTTTTGGGCGATTGGGATTGACATGTATACACTGATGTGTATAAAATTGATGACTAATAAGAACCTGCAGTATAAAAAAACAAACAAACAAAGAAAAAAAACAACTAATACTAAACTTTCTTTGGGTTATTTGTATGGAAATATGTTAATATAAATGTTTCAGACATTACATGAAATTTCTAAAAATCTTTAAAAAAAAATTTGTAGTTTAAAAAAATTCACCAGTGGTTCTAATTCTGGAGCTGAGACTATCTGATCATAGCATTTATTGCATCATAACATAACTGGAATATGAATTACTGGAGTATAAAGGCTGTACTGCTTTCATTTTGTTTCCCCAGCTCGTAGCATGTTGTAAGCACTCAGTAAACTTTTGTTGAATATATTGAATGAATTAGTTAGCAGATAGAGCTGGAAAATATCTGATGTGGCAGAATGAGTTTTAATGAAGGACTCTTTCTAGAAGGGCAGGACAAGAGTGGTGTGGGTGCGTGGCATCAAGTGAGGTATGAGTCCAGAAGGGGAAGTCTAGAGTGAGTAGGGTTCAAGGGCACTGAAAGAAAGACGTGTGTCAAAGATCAACTCAGCTTGATCTACGTTCCTTTGATATAAGTTTGCCCCACCCAACTGAACAAAGTTCATGGAACAATACGGCAATTAAACTGAATGGTTGCCGTTTGTGAGCGCTTACTAGGCGCCAGCCTTTACACTAAGCACTTGGTAAAAATGACTTAATTGAAAACCATTACTGTCACCCTTGATAAAGGAATGCCATCTAGGAGAGAATAAGTAACTTGTTCAAGGTTATACAGCCAATAAGTGTTGGAAACTAGATTTGGACCCCGGTTTGGCTGCCTCCAGAACTTGTGCTTTTGTGCATCACACCACATAGCCCCTTTCCTCAAATCGATCTTCTACGTAGCCTCTGGTCTAAGTGATTCCCTAAAATCATGGCAAATTTTACCATGTCTTCAAAGCTTAAAACAATTCCTTGGCTCTCCAACGTCTTGAGGATGTGTTAGGAAATGGAGTATCTGGCAGAACAAAGTAGAGAGGTAATTGAGTGAGGTGGGGTGGTATTTGTTTCCAAAAGCAGCAAGTTAACTTGAAATTTACTTCAAGAACGTAAAGACTGTGGAGGAGAAAGAACAGAGCAACATTAAATCAAGACCTGGATTGTTTGAGGGAAAAAAATCCCTCAGATTCACTTCTGTATCTACCAAAGCTTTACTCCAAACTTCTCATGATTACAGACACACACACAGAGAACCTGTGAGATGTTGCTAGATAGTAACTTTTCAACAGATAGACTAGTAAGATTAGAAAGGTATATTTAATCAGGGTGAGCTGTTTTTACTCATAACACTTCTGACATGAAATGTATGGGTTTTTTCCTCACACCAACCAACTCTCTGGACACCAGCTGGGTGTCCTATGATTTGTTCTATTCTGACACTAACTTATCTGGAGTTAGTGTCAGACCCACAGGTTTCAGGGCTCAGTCCCATAAGACTGCCCTCACTTCAGACAACAGTCCCAAGTATCAGATCACCTGTCTCTGACCAACCGGCTATAAATTAGGGCTTTCCACTATCCTTTCCTCAGGTTCAATAATTTGCTAGAATGGCTCACAGAACTCGGGAAATCACTTTACTTATGTTTACTGGTTTATTATAAAGGATACAAATGAACAGCCGGATGAAGGGGTACATAGCGCAAGGTCCAAAAGGGTCCTGAGGGCAGGAGCTTCTGTCCCCATGGAGTTTGAGGCCCCTCTCAGCACCTCGATGTGCTCACCAACTTGGGAGCTATCTAAACCCCATTGTTTACAAGTTTTTAGGAAGGTTTCATTATGTAGGCATGACTGATGAAACCACCAGCCATTGGTGATTGAACTCAGTCTTAAGCCCTCTCGCCTGCCTGGAGGTTGGGGATTGAGGCTGAAAGTTCTAAGCTTCTAATCAAGGCTTGGTCTTTCTGGCCACCACCCCTATCCTGAAGATTTCTGCAGGCTCCCAAACACCAGTCATTTCACTAGCATATAAAAGACACTTATCTCTCCAAGGAGCTGTGTGCCAGGAACTGGGGACAAAGACCAAATATTTCTTTTTAATTGTTGTTGTTGTTGTTGTTGTTGTTATTATTGTTATTATACCACAAGGGATAACACTGCAGAGAAAGAGTGCTGCTTTCTGTTCTCTGGTGGTGTTAAATATGAGGGAATCATCCTGAAATCTGAGACAGAAAGTTCATATAAATCACTGAAATCATAGTACAGGTTTAAGTGTCTGTTGACCCAATTTATGGTACACATCACATCACAAGATATACTTGCTGCCTGTGCTGTGGAAAAATGGTAATCCAAGAGGCTCTGCAGTTTAGTCTTCACATGGAGTTTGTATTTCCTCCCTTGCTTTTTATATTACATGGACTTGTCTCATGATGGCACCATTGTGACATGTGTACAGGCTGGTCACAACCTGTTCAACTGTTTTGTGTATTTCAAGCCTTCTGTCCTGGTGGACCAGCCCAAAGCTTACCTGATTCCCCCTGACTTTAGAATGGCAGGTGGATAGTGAGGCTTCTCGCCAGGAGATTCCAGCTTCTGTTATTTCCACCATTAATTTTAGCCACTCATCCTCAGTTAAAATTGGTAACTCACACATACATATATACAGATTCGTGAGCAGCTTTGTATGGTTTAAAGTTATGTTTGACAATCATCTCAGCCACTGTTTCTATTGTTATGGACACATACCACATTACTCCTAAACTACTTGTGGTTTTTTATTTTTTTATTTTTTATTGGACTATAGTTGTTTTACAATGTTGTGTTAGTTTCAGGTGTACAGCAAAGTGAATCAGTTATACAAATACAGATATCCACTCTTATTTAGATTCTTTTCCCATATAGCTCATTACAGAGCATTGAGTAGAGTTCCCTGTGATATACAGTAGGTCCTCACTAGTTATCTATTTTATATATAGTAGTGTGTTTTTGTCATACTTGTGTTATATTGTTCTTATGTTTTATTTGGTTCTTCTTTTGGGGGTTTCTTTTCTATTGTTTTATTTCTTAGTGCATATGATTTAAACTTGTGTGTCTGAGACACTGTTGAAAAAAGTTAGTTTTACATTTGAATGGCTTATAAATAATATGATTTTAGTTGACGTTTATTAAAATAAATCAAAGAGAAGAGCGAGTTCTTGTGAGTTTGTATGAAATCAGTTTTCTCGTGGCATTACACTCACGTAACATATGAATACCTAAACAAGAGCACTCCTGTACTCAACAATTAGCAGCAAGTCGATATCCTTTGCTAAATTCTTATTGAGGACTTACTTTGGGTCAAGGCTCACAGAACACGCAAGACGCTGCGTGCCTAGAGTTAAGAAGAGAGCAACAGTTCCTATCACTCTTCTGTTTAAAATCCTTGAAGGACCTCAGGTCCAAGACTGAAGGAGCCTGGAAAGCAGAAAGGAGGCTTTAAGAAATCACATGAGAGGCTGTGCCTCTAGTCCTCTCTCTTTTGACCTCTTTGCTCTGTCTGAGTACCTCTGGTTCATGTCCCATATTAATTATTCCTGGTTTTTCCTCTCAACTTTAAATTAATCTGTGATTCCCCCCGGGCCCTCGCTTTCAAATCCTCTCAGTTCTATTTCCTGTACGTTATAGGGAAGCCTCACCCCACCCATAACCAGACCCAGCTTCTGGAACTATATTCCCAGAATGACATCCGAGATCCCACTTGCCTGGGAGAGTTCAGACATGTTCCATAGCTTTGAAATTAAAATTCCTTAGTTTAGCACACAAGCCCTTTTTAGATCTGTCACCTGCTCATCTTTCTAGCTTTGTCTCTGGCCATTCTTCAACTTGTATGTTACGTTTCAGTCATATTGAATTTCTTGAGCAGTTTCTGGAGCAAGTAATTTAATTTCCCATCTCAGTGTTTGCCCATGGCATGCTTACTTCTCATAAATAGCTCAAGTTTTACCTCAATTCCCTAGTTATTTCTTTCTCTTAACCTCAAAGCTAGTTTCAAGGGTCCCATCTCCGAAGAAGTCCCAGTCTGATTTAGATGCTTTTCCTCTAAGCCAGGGGTCCCCAACCCCTGGGCCGCAGACGGGTACCGGTCCACAGCCTGTTAGGAACCAGGCCACACATCACGAGGTGAGCGGCTGGCAAGCGAGCAAATCTTCATCTGCCGCTCCCCATCGCTCCCGTTACTGCCTGAACGATTGCTCGCGTTACTGCTTGAACCATCGCCCTGCCCCTCCATGGAAAAATTGTCTTCCATGAAACGGATCCCTGGTGCCAGAAAGGTTGGGGACCACTGCTCTAAGCCGTAGCATTTATCACACTGTAGCAATTGTTTTACTTATCTGTCTTCCACTTTCTCCCAGATTTTGAAAGAGGCCACTATGTCTTATTAGCTCATAATAGGCACTCGTTAAGTGACTATTGAATAAATCAATGAATGAATAAGTGGATAAATGAATTTACGGCCTAATACACCTATTTTTCGAAGACTTCTAGGAGGTACATGTAGGTATGAATTGTAAACAAACAATAATACTACACTTCAATATGAGAGGTGAAAGGTAGAGAGGTCATCAATTGAAAAATCATGTCTATTCCTTTTTTCCTAGACATAAGCAAGAGTCTAATAAGTGTCCATTGCTGAATCAAGATATATCCAAATGTTACCCAAACCAATGATCAATTCAGTCAATTACAGGATTCATCAGCAAGCAAGCTAACAATTATTGAGTATCTATTACATGCAAATCACAGCTTAATCTATAAGAAGGTCACAATTTAGTGAGGGGGGAATACATGTACAAAAATAACCCTGAGACAAGGCAGACTGATAATCATATTAGAGTTTCAAACAGCATTCTATGGGATTCTCATGGAAAACAAGATTAATTCTGATCAGAATTAATCAAGTCAGCAATTTTTGGGATGTGCACAAACCAAAAATCAGGGCAACCCGTAATTAATGTCGGACAGACTAAATAGTGGACTGAATAATATCTATTACTCATCAGCTGGTTATTTTGCTCTTTGATGGCCTTAAACTCTGAGTGATAAGGAAGTGAGTGAGTAGAAGAAGGAAGTGTGGCAGGACCCAGAGAGAAGGAATTATTCTTGTGAAAGAAGGAAGTAGAACCACAGGCAGGAGAGAAAGGGGTAAAGATTGTTTTGATTATGGGTGTAGCATTTTCTTTTTTTTCTTTTTTTTAAAAGACTTTTATTTTTTTATATATATATTTTAAAAATTTTATTGAAGGATGGTTGATTTACAGTGTTGTGTTTAATTTCTGCTGTACAGCAAAGTGACTCAGTTATACATATATATATTCTTTTTCATATACTTTTCCATTATGGTTTATCACAGGATATTGAATATATTTCCCTGTGCCATACAGTAGGACCTTGTTGTTTATCCATCCTATACATAATAGTTTACATCTGCTAATCCCAAACGCCCAGTTCTTCCCTCCCCCACCTCTCCTCCCCTTTGGCAACAGCAAGTCTGGTCTCTATATCTGTGAGTCTGTTTTTGTTTCATAGATATGTTCTTCTGTGTCATATTTTAGATCCACATATGTGATATCATATGATATTTGTCTTTTCTTACTTACTTCACTTAGTATGATAATCTCTAGATCCATCCACGTTGCTGCAAATGGCATTATTTCATTCTTTTTAATGGCTGAGTAATGTTCCATTGTATATATATACCACATCTTCTTTATCCATTCGTCTGTTGATGGACATTTAGGTTGTTTCCACGCCTTGGCTATTGTAAACAGTGCTGCAATGAACATAGGGGTGCATGTATCTTTTTTTTTTAATTTTTTAAAAATTTATTTATTTTATTTATTTTTGGCTGCACTGGGTCTTTGTTGCTGCACGTGGGCTTTCTCTAGTTGTGGCGAGTGGGGGCTACTCTTTGTTGCAGTGCGCAGGCCTCTCATTGTGGTGGCTTCTCTGGTTGCGGAGCACAGGCTCTAGGCAAGTGGGCTTCAGTAGTTGTGGCACATGGGCTTAGCTGCTCCGCGGCATGTGGGATCTTCCCAGATGAGGGATCGAACCTGTGTCCCTTGCATTGGCAGGCGGATTCTTAACCACTGCACCACCAGGGAAGTCTTGCTTGTATCTTTTTGAGGAACCTGGGTGTAACATTTTCTTGAATCTCTTTTGTTCCAAGAATAGGGAAAAGAAGGGAAAAAGAGCCAACCATAGAATCAAAGGACAGCTTAGCATCAAAATAAGGAGAAAACAAAGAGAACAGAAGCGGAAATAACTT
The DNA here is from genome assembly GCF_002837175.3 of Physeter macrocephalus. Classification (NCBI taxonomy): domain Eukaryota; kingdom Metazoa; phylum Chordata; class Mammalia; order Artiodactyla; family Physeteridae; genus Physeter; species Physeter macrocephalus. Next base: position 46,898,287 of record NC_041229.1, read on the forward strand.
GTTCGCATGGGAATTATGTTATGGTACCACTGGTTATAAAATGTTGATACCAGGAACATTTTAGTGATGATATACATAAAAGGGTAGAGGAGACATGGTTGTAGATATAAGTCTAAGAAAAAAGTTATCATGGTCATTGTTAGAACTGTTCATTTACTCTCTCTCTCTCCATTAATGTACATGGGAATTTTGCACTTCCCACCTCTTTGGAAGATTGATGTGGCTACATGACTTTCTTTGGACAATAAAATGTGAGTAGAAGTGACAAACAGGGGCTTCCCTCGTGGCACAGTGGTTGGGAATACGCCTTCCAATACAGGGGACACGCGTTCAATCCCTGGTCCGGGAAGATCCCACATGCCATGGAGCAGCTGAGCCTGTGCGCCACAACTACTGAGCCTGAGCTCTAGAGCCTGTGAGCCACAACTACTGAGCCCACGTGCCACAACTACTGAAGCCTGTACGCCTAGAGCCTGTGCTCTGCAACAAGAGAAGCCACCGCAATGAGAAGCCCGCGCACTGAAACGAAGAGTAACCCTCGCTTGCTGCAACTAGAGAAAGCCCCTGCACAGCAACAAAGACCCAACGCAACCAAGATAAGTAAATAAATTTATTAAAAAAAAAAAGAAGTGACAAACATGTACAGTGAATGAGAAAGACTTTTTCAGCAACTGAGACTTTGAGTGTAAGTATAAGTTAACCTATTTTACTAATACAAGTACCCAGAGATGAAAAGATTGCTAACATTTATGCAAAAAAATGAAAAAGAGTTTTGTGAGACAAGTCAAAGGAGTACCATAAGTGATGTAAATAATACAATGAAAGATAAAATAGAATATCTGGGAATTGTAAAAGATGTATGGTTCCCTAGGGACAGGACAGGAATAAAGATGCAGACATAGAGAATGGACATGGGGAGGGGGAAGGGAAGCGAGAGAGTAGCATTGATATATATACACTACCGAATGTAGAATAGATAGCTAGTGGGAAGAAGCTGCAAAGCACAGGGAGATCAGCTTGGTGCTTTGTGACCACCTAGAGGGGTGGGATAGGGAGGGTGGGAGGGAGACACAAGAGAGAGGGGATATGGGGATATATGTATACATATAGCTGATTCACTTTGTTATATAGCAGAAACTAACACACCATTGTAAAGCAATTATACTCCAATAAAGGTGTTTAAAAAAAAAAGTATGGTTCCTTTTTTGTCTTCTAATACTTTATCTGTATGTCTCTCTCTTTGTAATATTCTTCTTCATACACAGCATCCACTTCTATGGTTTCAACTACTGCCTCTGTGTGAATGATTTTAAAAACTCTATGTATCTGGTCCTGACAGTCATATTCTCATTTCTAACTGCCTACAAAGATGTGCTCATCTTAGAGGATTTCCAGTAAAACCATTCAGACATGTTCATGTCTAAAAATGAAACTATGAAACTCCCCAGCACACCAACCCTCCCCCTAAGAAATACCCTTCCACCCTTGCCGGTGACCTAAGATTGCTTCCTCTTCTTTCTTGTTTATTTGAACTCTTCTTCAAAACGCCTCTCAGATTTCAAAACACACTCAGCTCACACCTCAGCTATTCTACTCCAAACTTACTTAACTAACACCTGGACCACTGTCACCATCTGATCTCCCCTCCAATATATTCTCTTACCAAACCATCCTGTGCACTGGTCCCTGACAACTCTTACCTCCTCAAGAATCCTCTCCTAATCCTCAGTCTCATGTCCAGCACCCTCCATTATGTGCCCATCCAGCCCTTCCAGCTCTTGTGTTCAGGTCTACATGTTAGCTGTGCTATAAACCGCTCCACTCATTCCTGCCTCCCTACTTGATTAATGATTTTACTTCTAACTTGGTAAATGTGCTCACTTGTATCTTCCCACTCAAAAACCCCACCCATCCTTAAGACTCATCTTAAATTCCATTTTTTTCCCTAGGGATGCTTACCCAACAAATTCCACCCAAACAGTTCTCTCTCTCTTTTTCCACCCACATAGCACTTAGTCACAAAGTTCTAAGTTCTAAATAGTATAGAATCCAATTTCATGGTTGAGGTTCAGAGACTTGGCCAATCCTGCAAACAGTTAGTGACAGCTAGAACTAGATACCTAGGTGTCCTGGCTTTAGTTCTCTTTCCACTACACCTTAGTGCATTTTCTTTACCAACTAATGTATTTTAGAGTTTAATTCTATCCAGTCTTTCACTTTATTTAATGTTTATAAATCATGCATCCCTGATTAGATAACAAGTAGCTTAAGAATACTGAGTTCAGTCCATATTAGGTGACAAGCCCTTATTTTTAGGTTTCTGAGGCCAAGGTTCAGAGTAAGGTTGAACTGCAGAGCTAAGCCATTAAACCAATAAGTTTTGGAACAATTGGGAATCAGCCAGGAACACAAATACAACATTGGAGAAAAAGTAAGATAGTAATTTAAGGTCAGGGGCTTAGAAGACTAGAGTCAGGAGATTTTAGGGTGATTCCAAAGTACCAACTCCTTGATTGAATTACAGGTAATCAGAGAGTTACAAGTTCCTTACTCAACTCCTAGAATAGGGGGAATAAAGAGAAGGAAAGAAAAAAGACTCTCATCAGAGATCCCCACAAATCTCTCCTGTCTACCTAGAGAAGGTGACCCTAAAAGAGGACACCAAGCATGAGAAAGCCTGATTAAAAAAAAATTAAGATATAATTGACATACAACAATATATTAGTTTCAGGTATACAACATCATGATTTGATATTTGTGTGTATTGCAAACTGATCACCACAATTATTCTAGTTATCATCCAGTCACCATACATAGTTACATAATTTCTTTTTCCTTTGACGAGAACTTTTAAGATCTACTCTCTTAGCAACTTTCAAATATGCGATACAGTATTATTATTATTATTATTATTTTTTTTTTCAGTACGCAGGCCTCTCACAGTTGTGGCCTCTCCCGTTATACCAGGAACATTTTAGTGATGATATACATAAAAGGGTAGAGGAGACATGGTTGTAGATATAAGTCTAAGAAAAAAGTTATCATGGTCATTGTTAGAACTGTTCATTTACTCTCTCTCTCTCCATTAATGTACATGGGAATTTTGCACTTCCCACCTCTTTGGAAGATTGATGTGGCTACATGACTTTCTTTGGACAATAAAATGTGAGTAGAAGTGACAAACAGGGGCTTCCCTCGTGGCACAGTGGTTGGGAATACGCCTTCCAATACAGGGGACACGCGTTCAATCCCTGGTCCGGGAAGATCCCACATGCCATGGAGCAGCTGAGCCTGTGCGCCACAACTACTGAGCCTGAGCTCTAGAGCCTGTGAGCCACAACTACTGAGCCCACGTGCCACAACTACTGAAGCCTGTACGCCTAGAGCCTGTGCTCTGCAACAAGAGAAGCCACCGCAATGAGAAGCCCGCGCACTGAAACGAAGAGTAACCCTCGCTTGCTGCAACTAGAGAAAGCCCCTGCACAGCAACAAAGACCCAACGCAACCAAGATAAGTAAATAAATTTATTAAAAAAAAAAAGAAGTGACAAACATGTACAGTGAATGAGAAAGACTTTTTCAGCAACTGAGACTTTGAGTGTAAGTATAAGTTAACCTATTTTACTAATACAAGTACCCAGAGATGAAAAGATTGCTAACATTTATGCAAAAAAATGAAAAAGAGTTTTGTGAGACAAGTCAAAGGAGTACCATAAGTGATGTAAATAATACAATGAAAGATAAAATAGAATATCTGGGAATTTTAAAAGATGTATGGTTCCCTAGGGACAGGACAGGAATAAAGATGCAGACATAGAGAATGGACATGGGGAGGGGGAAGGGAAGCGAGAGAGTAGCATTGATATATATACACTACCGAATGTAGAATAGATAGCTAGTGGGAAGAAGCTGCAAAGCACAGGGAGATCAGCTTGGTGCTTTGTGACCACCTAGAGGGGTGGGATAGGGAGGGTGGGAGGGAGACACAAGAGAGAGGGGATATGGGGATATATGTATACATATAGCTGATTCACTTTGTTATATAGCAGAAACTAACACACCATTGTAAAGCAATTATACTCCAATAAAGGTGTTTAAAAAAAAAAGTATGGTTCCTTTTTTGTCTTCTAATACTTTATCTGTATGTCTCTCTCTTTGTAATATTCTTCTTCATACACAGCATCCACTTCTATGGTTTCAACTACTGCCTCTGTGTGAATGATTTTAAAAACTCTATGTATCTGGTCCTGACAGTCATATTCTCATTTCTAACTGCCTACAAAGATGTGCTCATCTTAGAGGATTTCCAGTAAAACCATTCAGACATGTTCATGTCTAAAAATGAAACTATGAAACTCCCCAGCACACCAACCCTCCCCCTAAGAAATACCCTTCCACCCTTGCCGGTGACCTAAGATTGCTTCCTCTTCTTTCTTGTTTATTTGAACTCTTCTTCAAAACGCCTCTCAGATTTCAAAACACACTCAGCTCACACCTCAGCTATTCTACTCCAAACTTACTTAACTAACACCTGGACCACTGTCACCATCTGATCTCCCCTCCAATATATTCTCTTACCAAACCATCCTGTGCACTGGTCCCTGACAACTCTTACCTCCTCAAGAATCCTCTCCTAATCCTCAGTCTCATGTCCAGCACCCTCCATTATGTGCCCATCCAGCCCTTCCAGCTCTTGTGTTCAGGTCTACATGTTAGCTGTGCTATAAACCGCTCCACTCATTCCTGCCTCCCTACTTGATTAATGATTTTACTTCTAACTTGGTAAATGTGCTCACTTGTATCTTCCCACTCAAAAACCCCACCCATCCTTAAGACTCATCTTAAATTCCATTTTTTTCCCTAGGGATGCTTACCCAACAAATTCCACCCAAACAGTTCTCTCTCTCTTTTTCCACCCACATAGCACTTAGTCACAAAGTTCTAAGTTCTAAATAGTATAGAATCCAATTTCATGGTTGAGGTTCAGAGACTTGGCCAATCCTGCAAACAGTTAGTGACAGCTAGAACTAGATACCTAGGTGTCCTGGCTTTAGTTCTCTTTCCACTACACCTTAGTGCATTTTCTTTACCAACTAATGTATTTTAGAGTTTAATTCTATCCAGTCTTTCACTTTATTTAATGTTTATAAATCATGCATCCCTGATTAGATAACAAGTAGCTTAAGAATACTGAGTTCAGTCCATATTAGGTGACAAGCCCTTATTTTTAGGTTTCTGAGGCCAAGGTTCAGAGTAAGGTTGAACTGCAGAGCTAAGCCATTAAACCAATAAGTTTTGGAACAATTGGGAATCAGCCAGGAACACAAATACAACATTGGAGAAAAAGTAAGATAGTAATTTAAGGTCAGGGGCTTAGAAGACTAGAGTCAGGAGATTTTAGGGTGATTCCAAAGTACCAACTCCTTGATTGAATTACAGGTAATCAGAGAGTTACAAGTTCCTTACTCAACTCCTAGAATAGGGGGAATAAAGAGAAGGAAAGAAAAAAGACTCTCATCAGAGATCCCCACAAATCTCTCCTGTCTACCTAGAGAAGGTGACCCTAAAAGAGGACACCAAGCATGAGAAAGCCTGATTAAAAAAAAATTAAGATATAATTGACATACAACAATATATTAGTTTCAGGTATACAACATCATGATTTGATATTTGTGTGTATTGCAAACTGATCACCACAATTATTCTAGTTATCATCCAGTCACCATACATAGTTACATAATTTCTTTTTCCTTTGACGAGAACTTTTAAGATCTACTCTCTTAGCAACTTTCAAATATGCGATACAGTATTATTATTATTATTATTATTATTTTTTTCAGTACGCAGGCCTCTCACAGTTGTGGCCTCTCCCGTTGCAGAGCACAGGCTCCAGACGCGCAGGCTCAGCGGCCATGGCTCACGGGCCCAGCCGCTCCGCGGCATGTGGGATCTTCCCGGACCGGGGTGCGAACCCGTGTCCCCTGCATCGGCAGGCGGACTCTCAACCACTGTGCCACCAGGGAAGCCCGATACAGTATTATTAACTGTAGTTGCATGCTGTATATTATATCCCCATGACATTTATTTTATAACTGGAAGTTTGTACCTTTTAACTTTCTTCACCCATTTCACCCACCCCCTACCCCCAAGGCTGATTTTTCATTACAGTCGTTCTGGCCATCCAGAGAGAGGCTGAGCAGGAAGGGCAGAGCTGCTCTGAGCCAAAAGGCAGATGTTCTTAACTGGCTGTTGGTACACCCCCAGCCATGCTTCTCTCCTGGGAGCCCCAATGGCAGGCTCCTGAGTGCTGCCTTGCTAGAGCTCGTCTTTCCTGAATACTGGCCCAGACCCCTGGACAGAGGTCTATACCTCTTCACCCCATCCTAGCTGCAGGGCAGTGGACCCAATCTACCAGCCAATCCCTGCTGATAGACTATATTCTATAAACATAAACAACTTAGCATGGAATATACAAGATATTGTATGCTTTTACCCAAACTTTCTTTCCCAATTTTATTTCCTGCTGGATCTCTTTACTTATCTTCCATTACATTGACACTGGCAGCCACCATTTCTCATATAAAAGATACATTTTCATGCCCCCATGTGTTTGCTTGTGCTATTTCCCTCTGCCTAGGGTGCTCTTCCTGTTCTCTTTCCTCTCTATATCTGACTGACACAATCTTATTTATGTTTCAAGACCCAACACATATGCTCTCACCTCAGTCCCCCCTAATTAGAATAGAGCCAATCATTCCTTTCTCTGGACTCTCATAATCAGTTTTAATGTCTTTATTATAGCACTTTAGAAATTCTACTTTATAATATGGTGTAGTTCTATAGGTTCACCATATTGTGTTTAAGTTCTTTGAGAAAAAGAACTATGTTAGAGGGACTTCCCTGGTGGCACAGTGGTTGAGACTCTACCTGCCAATGCAGGGGACACGGGTTCGATCCCTGGTCAGGGAAGATCCCACATGCCGCGAAGCAGCTAAGCCTGCGAGTCACAACTACTGAGCCTGAGGGCCACAACTACTGAGCCTGCGCTCTAGAACCTGCGAGCCACAACGACTGAAGCCCGTGCGCCTAGAGCCCATGCTCTGCAACAAGAGAAGCCACTGCAGTGAGAAGCCCACACACCACAACGAAGAGTAGCCCCCGCTCGCCGCAACTAGAGAAAGGCCGTGCAGCAACGAACACCTAACACAGTCAAAAATAAATAAATAAATTTATAAATTAAAAAATAAAAACCTCCCTTTAAAAAAAAAGAAAAAAAGGGACTTTACAGATGTGATGAAGTAAGGATCTTGAGGTGGGGAGATTTCCTGGATTATATAGGTGGGTCCAATGTGTTCATAAGGGTCCTTCTAAGAGGAAGGCAAGTGGGTCAGTCAGAGAAAGGAATGTGCCAAAGGAAGCAGAGGTCAGAAAGGGAGAGAGATTGGAGCACACTATGCAGCTGACTTTGCAGATGGAGGAAGGCCCAGCCGCTCCGCGGCATGTGGGATCCTCCCAGACCGGGGCGCGAACCCGGTTCCCCTGCATCGGCAGGCGGACACGCAACCACTGCGCCACCAGGGAAGCCCCCATAAGGGTCCTTCTAAGAGGAAGGCAAGTGGGTCAGTCAGAGAAAGGAATGTGCCAAAGGAAGCAGAGGTCAGAAAGGGAGAGAGATTGGAGCACACTATGCAGCTGACTTTGCAGATGGAGGAAGGGGCCATGAACTAAGGAATGTAAGTGGCCTCTAAAACCAGAAAAGGCAGGAAACTGGATTCTCCTTTACAGCTTCCAGAAGGAATGTGGCCCTACTGACATTTTGATTTTGGCCCCATAAAAATCTCTTTGGACTTCTGAACTCCAGAACTGTGAGATAACAAATTTGTATTGTTTAAGCCACTCAATCTGTAGTAATTTTGTTAGAGCAGCAATAGGAAGCTAATACAATTATTATAGCTACAATTTAAAGGGTGTCTATTCTGTACGAAGTATCTTATGCACGTTAACCCTAATCCCAGGGCCAACTTCATGGGCATTCAACCCATGCAGTCACACAAGCCCCCCACTTAGAAGGGACCTGCCCTTGGTTTAATGCTCTGTTGGTGCTGTCTTGAAACTTCTAATAATTGTTTATCAAGGGGCCATCCTGCATTTTCATTTTTGGGTCATCTTTATGATCATTACTCTGGACTCTTTCTCAGACAGGTTGCCTATCTCCACTTCACTTAGTTCTCCTTCTGTGGTTTTTTCTTGTTCCTTCATCTGGAACATGTTCCTCTGCCAGCTCATTTTGTCTAAGTTGCTATTTGTATTTTTACGTATGTGGTAAGTTGGTTACATTTCTCGACCTTGGAGAAGTGGCCCTCTGTAGGAGGTGTCTTATGCATCCCAGGCACATACTCCCCTCTCATCACCCAAGCTACATGCTCTAGGGGTTCCCCCTAAGAGGGCTGTGTGGGTCCTTCTGTTGTGGCAGGCTGACTATGTGGGCGGTCTGGGAGGCTTGGTTAGCCCCTAGTCCGGTTGGCTGCCAGACCCTGCCTTGTACAGATGGTGCTGGCCACTGTTTTGTGGGACCTGGTCATGAGGTAGCTGGTTCTGGAAGCCTCACGAGCTCCAGGCTAGTGCTGGCTCACTGGTGGTGGAGTAAGGGTCCTGAAGACTCTGGGGCTGTTGTCCCCCCACTGGTGGGTGAAGCCAGATCCTGGGGTTAGTGCCAGAGTACTGGCAGGCAGAGCTGGTTCTTGGAGTCTGGCTGCAGGGCCCAGGGATGCCAGAGCTCATTTCAGCTCATTGGTTGGGTTGGGGGTGGGATGTGGTTCCTGATACAGTTGGGCATGGGGCCTGGGGTACCCCAAAGGTTGTGTAGGCCTGCTAGTGGGCAGGGCCAGAGCCCAGCTGGTCCCAGGGTAGGATCTGGCCTGCTTTGGGGGAGCATGGTTTTCTTGCTTCTGGTGTCTGCCCCCTGGTGGGTCTAGAGGCTTGTGCAGGCTTCCTGGTGGAGGGGCCGGTACCTGTCCACTGGTGGTTGGAGCTGGGTCTTGACCCTCTGGTGGGCTGGGCTGTGTCTAGGGCCATTTCCAGAGGCAGCTGTGGACTCTTTAGTCTTTAAGGCAGCCTGTCTGATGATGGGTAGGACAGTGTCCCTGAGTTAGTTGTTTGGCCTGAGGCGTCCTAACGCTGGCACTTGCAGGCTGTTGGCTGGTGTTACATCTTGGTGCTAAAGAGCCAAGATAGAAGTCACCAGCAGCATCAGTGTTCACACTGCTGAATGTCCCCCAATTTGTCTGCCACCTGTGTCTATGTCCCTGAGCTGCAGCTGCTCCCCCCTGTACCTCGAGTCTCCAGGAGACTCTCCAAGACCAGCAGGTAGGTCTGACCCAAGTTCCTATCAGATGACTGCTTTTGCCCTTGTTCCTGGCACGTGGGAGATTTTGTGTGCGCCCTTTGAGAGTGAAGTCTCTATTTCCCCCAGTCCTGTGGGGCTCCTGCAATTAAGCCCCGCTGGTCTTCAAAGCCAAATGCTCTGGGAGCTCACCTTCCTGGTGCCAGACCCTTGGGCTGGGGAGCCTGACATGGGGCTCAGAATTCTCACTCCTGTGGGAGGGCTCTGCAATATATTTATTTTCCAGTTTGTCAGTCGCCCACCTCGGGGGTATAAGATTTAAATATATCACAGGTTTGCCCCTCCTACCCATCTCATTGTGGTTCCTTCTTTATGAACTTTACTTGTAGAAGATCTTTTCTAGTAGGTTCCAGTCTTTTTCATCGATGGTTGTTCTACAGATAGTTGTGATTTTGGTGTGCTCATGAGAGGAGGTGAGCTCAGGGCCTTTCTTCTCTGCTGTCTTGGCTGCTCTCCCCTGCACAGCAGTTATAATATTCACCTTGTAGAGTTGTCACAAGGAGAAGAAATAATATGTATGAAGTGCCTACACAGCTTTGGCAAACAGTAGGGACTGAAACAGATGATAGTTATTATTGCTCAAAGTCCCAGTCGTAGTAAGTGCTGAATGAGCATTTCATGCCCATACTTTCCCCACGACTTCTCTTTTCTCCCGGACTTGTATTTTGGAGGATCATTCTGGCAGAAGGGGGTTGGTGAAGGGTAAGGCTAGAGCAGGAAGAACAATCCTGAAATTGTGACAATGTAGTAGACAACTTCTGGAAAGACTGTCCATCTCATGCCCTCTCTTTTTCTCTGATAATTGCCTCCGATACATCTTCATGTATCCTCCAGCAGCTGTGTTTCCCTCATGTGAGGGGTGAGGGACTCAGTCCCTCCGCCCTCTTTTTATTTTTTTTGTGGTACGCGGGCCTCTCACTGCTGTGGCCTCTCCCGTTGCGGAGCACAGGCTCCGGACTCGCAGGCTCAGCGGCCATGGCTCACGGGCCCAGCCGCTCCGCGGCATGTGGGATCTTCCCGGACCGGGGCACGAACCCGCGTCCCCTGCATCCGCAGGCAGATTCTCAACCACTGCGCCACCAGGGAAGCCCTCCTCCACCCTCTTGGTCTTCACTGGTCTTCAGACTCTCCCAGAAATTTGGTGTTTTCAGCCGAGAGAGAGGCAGAGGCTAAGCATTTTCAGAAGCAAGTCACATTCATAGCAGTTACTCGAGAGATAGCCCACGGGCCACATGCTTGCTGCCAAAGTCCCTGGAACAGCCCTGAAGCTGCCTTTCCAGTGATTACTCAGTTCCTCCTTTCATTCCATGCATGTATCCGTTCAGTATATCTTTTTTTCCTTCCTAAAATGACATAATTATGACCAATAAAAGCCTAACTAATAGGAACTAATGAAAACATGAATTAAATTAGTGTAATAGGTTTGGAGAAAAGAAGGTGCACTTGAGAGACATATAGGCATATGTAGGGTGGGGAAGGAGTTTGGAGTGACTTTCAGGTTTCTGACTTGGGTGATCGGGTAGATATTGCCACCATCAGAAAGATGTGAGAAAAGAAGGAGTTGGTTGGAAGGGGAAATACTGAACTTGAGATGCCTAGGGGACATTCAAATGGAGATGTACAGTAGGTAGTTAGATATGTGTATCTGTATACCATAGTTGAGAAAGTCTAGGCTAGAGATAAATGCTGAGGAGTGGTCAGCATTTACATAGTCATTACCGCCATGGGTGTGGATGAGATTGCCCAGAGTACTAAGTGAAAAAAGAATCCCAGGAATGAAATCCTGGGGAATACCAATCTCTAAGAGGCAAGTAAAGGCAAAGAAACTGTCAAAGGGGACTGAGCAGGAAAGGTCAGAGAGGGGGAAGCAGAACTAAGAGAGGTGCCAAATGAAGGGAGAGTTTGAAAAAGAAGCTGCCTAAATCAGCACAGCATTCTAGCAGCATTCTTTTCATTTATGGCTGAGGCTATTGAACATAACTGAACCCATGTTTCCAAACGCAGCTCCAACTGCGACCCTTTGCTTTGACCCGTAGATTCTCCTGCACGGCCTGGCCTCTTTGGATCAAGGACTCAGACTGACTGACGGCTGTTAAAAAAATTATGAGCTTACCAACAACAAAAGGAATGCAAATAGAAACAACTTTAAGGTTCTATTATATATTATATTATTAGCGCATGTGAATAAAGCAATAAAGAGTTATGTTGACAGAGGTTGTGAGGAAGTAGTCAGGCTTGAGATCTCCAGGTGGCATTTTACACACAGTCAACCTGGGAAGCAGTAACGAAGGGCTGTGTGTGCCCTTTGTTCCACTTCAAAGCATACCGCAAGGAAATAAACTAAAGGAAAAAAAGTAGTAGGTGATACAGAGCCTCCTCCCACTATTTAGAATAAAGCTGGAAACAATACAAACCCTCAGCTTTAACATAATGCTTAAACAGTGTCAAACTAACTGCTTTGGAACACTATGTAACCATTAAAACTGACAACCACATGGATTTAGAAATGTATCTAAGAAATAATGTTAAGTGAAAAAAGCAAAGCACACCAAATGATGGTGAGGGTGTGGTAAAACTGGAACCCTCGCATATTGTTGATGGAAATTTAAAATTATTCCTAGATATATAGGAATGAAATTTGACCCAGCAATTTCATTCCTAGAAAAATGAAAACTTACATGCACACAAAAACATGTACATGAATATTCATAGCAATATTATTCATAATAGCCAAGAGGTGGAAACAATCCAAATGTCCATAGCCTAATGAATGGGTAAACAGAAGGCAGTATATATCTACACAATGGAATATTATTTGGCCATAAAAAGGAATGAAGTACTGTTACATTCTTCAGCATGGATGAAATTTTTTTTTAAACATCTTTATTGGAGTATAATTGCTTTACAATGGTGTGTTAGTTTCTGCTTTACAACAAAGTGAATCAGTTATACATATAAAGCATGGATGAACCTTGACAACATTATACTAAGTGAAAGAAGCTAGTCACAAAAGACCATATATTATATGATACGATTTACATGAAAGCTCCAGAATAGGCAAATCTGTAGAGACAGAAAGTAGATTAGTGGTTGCTTAGGGGGTGCGGTGGAGAATGGGAGGACTGGAAGGTGATAGCTAAAGCATACAGGGTTTTTTTTCGAGGTGATAAAAGTGTTCTAAAATTGATTGTGGTGATGGCTGCACAACTCTGTGAATATACTAAAAACCATTCATTTGTACATTCTAAGTGGGTGAATTGTATGGTATATGAATTATATCTCAATAAAGCTCTTGCAGAAAATTTTAAAAAAATCATTGAACTGTATGTTTATAATGGGTGAATTTTATGAAATATATATATAAGATACTTCAATAAAGCCATTTTTTTAAAAAAAGCAAAGCACAAACTGGTTGTTTTTTTTTTGTATACATCTGTATTTTTGTAAAATAACAAAGGCTGCAAGATACTGGAAGTCGGTAGAGATATAACAGAAAGACACCAGATTTGGAAACTAAAGGCCTAGTTTTATTCCTCATCCTACCATTTCTAACCATGTGACCCTGGACACACCATGGAAATTCTCTGAGTCTTACTTCTTCCATTTGTGCAATAGGGATATTAATTCCTACCTCACATGGTTATTCTGAGGCATAAATGTTAAGTAGGGTCATTTTTTTGCTTTTTTGATTTGCTTAAGCATGAGGTTAACAAACATGGCAATAAGAAGTGAGACAACATATGTAAAAGGGATTTGAAAGTGAAATCTTCCATAAAAGGAAACGATAGTCTGGATCCTGATTCTATACTTGTAGCTTAGGAAACAGCATCAGCATAGCCTCAGCCTCAGAAACAAAGGACCCTCCCTTTGTCTGTGTGCCCTGGATAATACTTTATAACTGGCTATGTGGAAATTAAAATAAGCTTCCCATGTTCTGAAAATGTATGCTGGCTGTAAAGGTAATTTGGGGGCGACACAATGGAGCTCAGGTGTGTTAATGCCAAGTTACCATAGCAATAGTCCCATTCCTGAGCCTGGCCCCAGATGAGATGAAGCCATTCTGCATGAAATTATTTTCTCCGCATGCGGTTGGGGAGGACATTCACACTTCCCTCACAAATAATGTTTGAAGGGAGAAGGCCTCTGAATTTTTACGAAACAGTCTTCTCTCCTTTCTTCAGAATCAGAATCAAAATCCAGTAAATTCCTCACAATGCCTGGCATGTGGTAAGTACTCAATATATAGTTGTGTAGTGAATGAATGATCAGAATTTACCTAGAAGTCCAAGGTTGGAATAGAATAGCATAGTTTATTGGTAAGAAGAGACTAATAAATTAACCACCAGGAATTTCAGAAAGGAGACCTAAATTCATACTCCATATAATTGGGTGTCTGTTCCAAGCCACACAGAATTTTCACATCTGGATATGCCCCCATTTATTAAGCCGCTTCAGCCTGTAGCAAATTCTCCTCAAATATCATGCTTATTATTCTGAAGGGACACAGTGTTACACCACCAGTGTTATGCAACCTGTTACAGTGCACACATGTTCAAAGGCTGTGTGGGAACAGTATGTGAAAATGGCTGGGTAATGGACGTGCTGCCCTCCACCCTTCCAAGCTCTGCCTCCTGTTCTTGATAGAGAAGGGAGCCTGACCAGGCCTGCATCTGGGTAAATCGTTTCCTCCTCCTAATGGGCAGAGGCAAACAGCCTTAGTGCCAGTAGGGCTGTTTTTGAAATCATTCTTGTGGGACTGGAAAACCTTCTTCAACTCCAGGAACCAGGCTCACATGAAGTCAAGCTTTGAAAGGGGCTCAGAGCTCACAATAAACTTCATATCCACTCCCTCCTCACCTCGGTCTTCTTACATTTTTGGCACAAAATGTGGTCCCCTTCTCTCCTGGAAGACGCTTCCTCCTTGTGATCTCCTCAGCCACTCTACAAAACACTTTAGGTCAAAGGAAAAGAGCAGAGAGGTATTGTCATCTTCACCAGACTTGCAGAGAATTGTCTCAACCCAGCAAGCACAGCACCTACTAACAGCTGAGCCGTGGCACTTTGCCAACATTATCTCAGTTGATCCCCGTAACAGCCCTGAAGGGCAAGTAGTTTTTTTCTTCCAGTTTTATTGAGATATACTTGACATCCAGCACTGTATAAGTTTAAGGTGTACAACACAATGATTTGACTTACATACGTCATGAAATGATGACCACAATAAGTTTAGTGAACATCCCTCATCTCATAGATACAAAACTAAGGAAAAGGAAAAATTTTTTTTTCCTTTGTCATGAGAACACTTAGGATTCACTCTCTTAACAACTTTCAGATATAACATAGAGCAGTGTTAGTTATATTAATCATGTTGTACGTTACATCCCCAGTACTTATTTATAACTGAAAGTTTGTACCTTTGGACCACATTCCTCCAACTCCCTTTCCCTCCTCCTCTCTCCTCTGGTAACCAACAATCTGATTTCTTTTTTCTATGAGTTTGATTGTTTGTTTGTTTGGAAGACAAGTAATTTTGCTTCCCCTTTTACTTTCCAGGAAGTCGAGGCTTGGAGAGGTCTTATAATTAGTCAGTAGCTGGCCCATTATTTAAACCTGGGTCTGACTGAGTATGTTGCATACTAAAACAGCTAAAAACAACAGAAGCAGCAGTAAGCCTGTGCCAATACCATTATGCACTAGAGATTTGGGGGAGAGCAGGGGAAGAAGAGCCAGGATCTAACAATACCCTAATAACACTTGGACCTTGCGAATACTCTTTTTTTTTTTTGCGGTACGCGGGCCTCTCACTGCTGTGGCCTCTCCCGTGGCGGAGCACAGGCTCCGGACGCGCAGTCTCAGCGGCCATGGCTCACGGGCCCAGCCGCTCCGCGGCATGTGGGATCCTCCCGGACCGGGGCACGAACCCGCGTCCCCTGCATCGGCAGGCGGACCCTCAACCACTGCGCCACCAGGGAAGCCCACGAATACTAATTTTAGACCTTAATCATAGTAGCATATGTGCTGTGGTTGGTGGCAGTGGGAAAGAACTGAGCAGGAAATACCAGGACCAGATTCTGGCTAATCAGGACGATTAACTCATACCAGATGTTGCCTTGCCTCTAATGCTCTTTCCTCCTCTCCCCTTCCATCCTTCTAGACCCATCTTCTCTGTGAAAGCTTTCCTGACCACCCCCATGGCCTCCAGCATTAATCCTTTACTCCATGTTCCCTTTCTACCTTGTTGTATATCAGTTATAGCCTTTTCTTATCACATTTTATTTTAGTATTTTGTTTATCTTTCTTCCCTACCCGGCAGGAGCACCTTGAGGCCAGCACCTGTGTCTTAGTCATCTTTGTACCCAGCGCCTTGAACAGTTCCTGGTAAATAAAAAGTCTCAAGTCACTGCTGCTACTCAGTAACTCATGACCTCCTAGTCTTAGTTTTCCAAGTTTGAACCAATGTCCTCATTTATCCCACATCCTGAGTTGGATGGGACTTTTGAGGATTCTAGTTTAGGACATTTGTCAGGGGTTATATTTTTTATTGGCTGCCCAGCCTCTGAGCCCCCTTCGTATGTCTGGGGGAATTGCCACTGCATGAAACATGGGTCTCATGGGAGGCAGAGTGTGTCTTCCCCTTATGGAAGTTGGAAAGGAGACCAGACGTTTGCCCGCCCAGATCCCTTTCAGCTGGGGTGCAAGCATATCACCTAAGTTTGGCCCTGCTGATACTCTGGTGGAGAATTTGAATTTGAAGCAAATGACCCAATAAACAGGGACAGTTTAGAATCTGTGCTGGTGGCAGCACTGGTGTCCACTGCTCAGTGGGAGTGGCAGCAGCATCTTGACTGAGATGTTTCTGTGATGTGGTCTTTCTGTCTCCTGAGATGGTCTCCTTTGCTTCATGTCTGTTTTTTGTTTTTTTTTGTTTTTTTTTTTTTTTTTTTTTTTTTGGGTACGCGGGCCTCTCACTTTGTGGCCTCTCCCGTTGCGGGCCACAGGCTCCGAACGCACAGGCTCAGCGGCCACGGCTGCTGCGGAGCACAGGCTCCGGACGCGCAGGCTCAGCGGCCATGGCTCACGGGCCCAGCCGCTCCGCGCGGCATGTGGGATCTTCCTGGACCGGGGCACGAACCCACGTCCCCTGCATCGGCAGGCGGACCCTCAACCACTGCGCCACCAGGGAAGCCCCCATGTCTGTCTCTGAAGCTTGAATCTGTAGTCTTCCTACCAATTCTGTGATCTCCCTGATATCTCTCAAACTCCTTTTCTGATTAAAATAGCCAGCTTTCCTAGCTTCCCCTGCACGAGGGCCAAGCATGCTCTTCATGCTTTGAGTCACAGCTATTCTCCGTAAGGAGACTTCGGGGTGTAGATGTAAAGGCTCTATGGGCTATGCACAAGTAGTAAGTGGAGGAGATGCGGGTGGTCCCAGGCAGTCTGGCTCAGGTTTTAACAACATCATACTGCTTCCCAAACGTAAAGTATTGTTAATAAATATATTCTAATGATACTTTTTTTTTGGCTGTACCGTGCATCTTGCGGGATCTTAGTTCCCCGACCAGGGATTAAATCTGGTCACTGGCAGCACCAAGGTTTGGTCGAAAGCACCAAGTCCTAACCACTGGACCACCAGGGAATTCCCTCCTACTGATAATTATAGTACGTATCAGAGAATGTAATATTGAGCCTAGAATAGAGGGAGCCCATTGTCCTAACCAATGACTAATAGATCTTTATTGAGTATTTGTGAATGAACGTTTAAAAATTCAATACAAGTTACTCATTTAGTGTTAGCAGGAGGAAAGAGCTTCTGTCTGGAAATAAGAAACTTGGATTGTAGTCTGGGTTCTGTCACTAGTTTGGGGACATCAGGGAAGCCATTTAGTCTCACTGAGCTTCACCTTTCTTATCTTAAAATCTTGTTTTACTACCTACTCCACCTGCCTACAGGTACAGCTGTTGTGAAGATGAAATGTGATAATGGATGTGGAAAGCTAAAAGCACAGCAGACTGAGGGTTTGCTGTATCTCTGCCTTGGGTTTGCCTCAGGGAGTTACTTGTTGGCCTTTGGCTTCCCAGGATCCAGGACCACCTACTGTGGGCTCAGCAGCTGTTATCACTCAGGGCTCTCGGTTACAAATACCAGAAGCCAGCTCTGGCTATTTTATTTTTAAAATATTTATTTATTTATTTATTTATTTAGGCTGCGCCAGGTCTTAGTTGCAGTATGCAAGCAGGAACTAGTTCCCCGACCAGAGATTGAATGCCTGGGCCCCCAGGGATTGAACCTGGGCCCCCAAGCGAGAAGTCTTCCCCACTGGACCACCAAGTCCAACTCTGGCTATTTTAATCAGAAAAGAAGCTTGCTTTCTTACCTGCCTCCTTCACTAGATTGTGGACATCTCTGCAGCAGAGGCTATAACTTTTATTTCTGTGTTTCTCATGCCTAGCTTAGTGCCCATCTCAAAAAATGTAAAATTCTTTTTAAAATAAGTGAATGAAAACAAACATTTGAAGTAGGGGTATTACCTCTATTTTTCAGTTAAGGAAGCAGACTCAAAAGTTTAACTGGGGGGCTTCCCTGGTGGCGCAGTGGTTGAGAATCTGCCTGCGGATGCAGGGGACGCGGGTTCGTGCCCCGGTCCGGGAAGATCCCACATGCCGCGGAGCGGCTGGGCCCGTGAGCCATGGCCGCTGAGCCTGCGCGACCGGAGCCTGTGTTCCGCAAAGGGAGAGGCCACAACAGTGAGAGGCCCGCCTAGCACAAAAAAAAAAAAAAAAGTTTAACTGACTCCATTCAAGGTCATACAATTAATACATGGCAGAGGACGAACTCAAAACTAATCACTGGCTTCAAACTGAAGATTTCTTCTACAACACCACAGCTGAGCATTTTTGTGCTAGAGATACCCTTCATATCCTTCCCATTGTCACATCTTCTTCTTAGAAAATAAACATCCGCAGTCTTGAAAGGAGGGCAGTTTTCCATCCAAAATGTCCCAGTCCTCAGCCCTGACCCAGTCCTGGCTCAGGAGTGGACATCTGACCCAGGAGAAAGCCCAGTCAGAGAAGTCTCCTGGGAATCCAGAGAGACCAGATGAGTTTGCTGCAGGCGCTAAACCTATAAGTTGGCAGAGAGGGCAACTGAGGCCGACATTATGGGACTTTTGTTTTGGGTCATGTGATTATGGTCTGAACAACCCAGTTGGCCACTTGTGTGGTCAACTAGTGTTAAGAGATAAGAGAGTTCATGCTTTGCCACCTAATAATCTGTTTTGAAAATAGGGGCTTCCCTGGTGGCGCAGTGGCTGAGAGTCCGCCTGCCGATGCAGGGGACGCGGGTTCGTGCCCCGGTCCGGGAAGATCCCACGTGCCGCGGAGCGGCTGGGCCCGTGAGCCATGGCTGCTGAGCCTGCGCGTCCAGAGCCTGTGCTCCGCAACGCGAGAGGCCACAACAGTGAGAGGCCCGCATACAGCAAAAAAAAAAAGAAAAGAAAAATTTCATTCTTTTAACATTAACTGTGCATCAACACTACAGATTAAAATAGACCTAAAAAGCAAATGAAAGATTTAATTATAGGCATTAGTATTTACACAATTTGGTAACTTTTTCATGACTCCTTATGATTACCGCATCTACCTAATATAATCCAGTTTCTTCTATACATTTCCTTTCAGCCATAAATACAGCGCACAGTTATAACCGTATGTGAACCTGTGGAAGAATAAGATCACATCACTTCTCTGACCCATAAGGCACTATGTGATCTCACCATCTATTATGGAACCTCTCTGATGTCCTATTACTCCCACTCTTGCTGCACTGGCTTCCATATTCCTTCAACATGCCAGGCACCTTTCTCTTTATGGCCGTATTTATTTCCCAGGGTTGCTGTAACAAAGTACCACCAACTGGGTGGCTTGAAACAACAGAAATTTATTGTCTCACAGTTCTGGTGGCTGGAAGTTCAAAATCAAGGTGTTGGCAGGGCTGTGCTCTCTCTGAATCCTGTAGGGGAGAACACTCCCTCGCTTCTTCCTAGCTTCTGATGGTGGTCAGCAATTCTTGGCATTCCTTGGCTTGCAGCTGCATCCCTTCAATCTCTGATTCAGTCACCACACGGCCTTCTCCCTCTATATCGGTGTCTCTGTGTCCTCTTACAAGGACACCAGTCACACGCATTGGATTGGGATCTACCCTAATGACCTCATCTTAGCTTGACTACATCTGCAAAGTCCCTATTTCCAAATAAGGGCAAATTTTACAGGTACCAGGAATTACAACTTCAATATATCTTTTGGATAACAATTCAACCCACACAATGGTCTTCTGTCTGGAATGCTCATTCCCTAGATGTCCGCATTCCTCACTTTCTCACTTCCTTCTGGTCTTTACTCAAATGTCATTTTCTCAGTGAGGCTTTCCTTAGTCATCTTATATGAAATGGCAACGTCCGTTCCCCAGCGTTTCTAGTCCCCTTCCGTGCTTTATTTTTCTCTTTAGCAACTTGTCATTAGCATATTATATGTTGTACTGCACTTATTTATATTGTGTATTGTCTGTCTCACATGGTAGAATGTAAACTCCAGGAAAGCAGGGATTTTGGTGGATTTTGTCCACTGCTGTATAGCCAACATCTGGAACAGTGGCCGGCACAGTAATACTTGTTGAATGTATAAGATTCTCCTGTTCAAAACCCTTCTTGGAGACTTCCCTGGTGGCGCAGTGGTTAAGAATCCGCCTGCCAATGCAGGGGACATGGGTTCGAGCCGTGGTCCAGGAAGATCCCACATGCTGTGGAGCAACTAAATCCGTGCACCACAACTATTGAGCCTGCGCTCTAGAGCCCACGAGCCACAACTATTGAAGCCTGTGCACCTAGAGCCCGTGCTCCACAACAAGAGAAGCCACTGCAATGAGAAGCTGGCGCACCGCAACCAAGAGTAGCCCCCGCTTGCTGCAACAAGAGAAAGCCCACACGCAGCAATGAAGACCCAACGCAGCCAAAAATAAATAAGATTTTTTTTAAAGTTACCTACTGTATAAAAAAAAAACTCTATTTCTTTAAAACAAAGCAAAACAAAACAAAAAAAACAAAGCCCTTCTTGGGACATGTTCAGAGCTATAAGGCCGCTGCTGCTTCACTAAGTGTTACAGCCTCAACAGAGCTTCTTCTATAGCCACAGGCTTAACTCCCTAAGCACAAAGCCAAGTGTCTCAGTTCCCTATACAGGGAAGAGTCAGGAGGGGAAATATCTCAACCCCAAAGGTCTGGTTGTTGGAAGTCTGGTCCACAAGCCTATCTGAAGGAAGAGCAAGGCAATGTCTTCCTATCTGGTCTTTGGTTTCTGAATTTTCCTCCTCTTCATCTAGAAAACAGAACAGAAGAAAAAGGATTAGGGCTAAGGAGTCTCTAGGTTTGCCAAAATAAAACCCTCTTCTGATTGTTCTTTTATAATCATAACATCGCTGTCCACTGATGATTTTCCTACCTTCGCCAGGCTTCCTTCCTTCTCCCCGATGCTGATCGGTAGTTTCATGAGGACTTTGCATCCAGTGATTCGCCCAGCAACTGACACCCACAACTCCTTCAGAATTCTGATATGACTCTTGAGGTGGTAAAAATTTCAGCTTATATCAATAGCATAGTGATGGCTAATTTTATATGTCAACTTGGCTGGGCCATGGTGCCCAGATATTTGCTCAAATGTTATTCTGGATGTTTCTGTGAGGGTATGAACATGATACCTCATGATAACTAGGTTAACATTTAAAGTAAAGCAGATTGCCCCCATAATGTGGGTGCGCCTCATTCAATCAGTTGAAGGCCTGACTAGAACTAGAACATAAAACTGACCTCTCCCAAGCAAGAGGGAATTCTGCCAGCAGATGGCTTTTGGACTTGAACTGCAACATTTGTTCTTCCCTGGGTCTCCATCCTGCTGACCTACCCTGCAGAGTTTGGACTTGCTAGCCTCCATAGTTACATGAGCCAGTTCCTTAAAATAAATCTCTCTCTCTCTGTCTTTCTCCTTCTCTGTCTCTTGTTTTTCTCTCCCCTATTGGTTCTGTTTCTCTGGAGAACCCTAACTAATACAAATATTATCAGTATTTCTTACGGAACAAATCTTTTAGACAACAGTGAAACAGAACTTCATGGTGTTTTCTGACAGAGAGTTAACATACTCTGCTTCTTGTAAAAAAAAAAAAAAGAAGTAAAACTCAAGCAGTATGTTTTCCCTGGTCCTGGGGCTCCAGTAATAAGATTGAGAGCCTCTGTGGAGAGAGGGGGTTTGCAAAGGACATAGAAGATAGAGTTCCAGAGAATGAGGAAACTGTGGTTTATTGCTAACAGACCATGCTTGGTTCCAGAAAAGACAGGGTAGAAAAACACTCACTCTCTCCAATAATCAAGAAGCCAAGAAAGAGATAATGCTTTTCTTGGCCTCCTGGATAACTTCAGATCAGGGTCTTAATTGAAAAGTAGAACTATTTTCTTTATCTGGCTTTGCCATGGACTAGTTGTCAGCGAGATACTACCCTTCTCTGAGGCTTCATTTTAGCATTGTTAAAATGAGGCAGTTGAATTAGACTGTCTCTGGGGTCTCTTTCAGTCACGCCAGTCTACATCACCTTAAACTCTAAGTTTTGTGAAGGTGGGCCGCCTCTTGTTTACCTCTGGTACCTAGAACCTAGCATAGGGCTGACATAGCATAGGCCCCTAGCACACAAAAGTGGACCCTATAAATACTAGCACTGAAAGAATAAATGAGGATTTAAAAAACTATCTAGGTAACTTTTGAAGGGGAGGGAAGAGAAATCAAGGAATTTTATCGCATGGAGTCATATAAAAGATGTTTTTAACAAACTTGAAATCTTTCTTGTAATCAAAAAGCCATCTCCTGAGATTTGTTTCATACATTCAGAATACTAGATAGTGGGGTACAAAGTTATTTAAACCAATTCTGTGCCCCTGAGGGTCTCACCCTTTTTGTTGGACAAGGAAATGTATAACAAAGACACTAAATGACAACAGAAGGGATTGCCTGCAGAGCCTGGTTAGTGGTACTTCTATTCTAAGGTCTCACAGGTTCCAAGGTTCATGGATAAATCTGAGAGGGCAAGTACCAACTGAGCACCTCACGTGGTTCCAACTCTTCTACTCCATCTTCCTGACTCTCTCTCTCCATCCAAAGCCAATCAAAAAGAGCAGCAGTTGGGCCCTCATCTGCTGTCCTGTATACCCATTGGAGCTGCAGGGAGAACAAAAAACAAACCACCCCCTTCTCTTGTCTCCTGCCCCAGATTCTGTAGTTGTCAGACTTTTGCCCACTTCAAGCTGAGAATCACTCTGTATCAGCCAGCTCCCTGAAAGTCAGCTGACTAATGGGTTTCTATCTTCCTTTTAAAACAGCCTAGAAAAGTCTTGAGTTTATGGAATGTCCCTCTGAGTCATGGCTCAGAAAAACCTCTATATGTCATCCTATATGATTTGATAAAGACCTTCAGCTTTTAGACCAGAGGGGTTGCCTCCCTGCTCTTAAATAAAGTGAATGGGGCTCTGGACCCAGAGACAGGCAGGCCAGCCTTCTAGTTCCAGCTGCATTACTTAGGGACAGCGGACACATCACTTCTCCTTTCTGAACCTTAATCATCTCCTCTGTAAAGGGAGGAGTGTAACAACAGTGCGCGCGCACACACACACACACACACACACACACACACACACACACACACACAACTACACCCCTCACCTGCACCACAGGGTTATTCTGAGAATTCAGTGAGGTCAGATATGTGACGGTGCTCTGCACCATGCAAATGTAAGTTCTCTGTTATCAGATTTCAGCTTTGATGAGTCATTTCAGGCATCAGTTCTTGATGTAGGTGTCCTTCATTTAACCCCACCACCAACTATTTCTCCTTCTTTTTCTTTTTTGTTTCCTGAAGAAATTACAAAGTCAGTCCTATGCATATTCCTGATGGGGTCTACTCCTAAACCTTTCCTAACTTCTTTCTGGCTCCATCCTGCCTTCCTAGTGGAGTCTACCAGCTCTTACTCCCTCGCTCTGTCAGGAATTATCCAGGAAGGTTCCTCTCAACCCACACTATCACCATGCACACCTGCATATTTAATGTTTGATTTAGTTGTTGTCACGTGTAGAAACCCAAATAATGGTGAACTAAGAGTCAAGCGTCCTGTGTTCCAGAATTACCACTGTTTTTGATTACCTAGGGAGCTTTGGACCATTCAGTTCGATAAACATCTATTCAGGTCTGGGCAGGGGGTGGGGTGGGAATGTTGCCTGCTGTGCAGAAACAAGATTTTGTAGGTCACACAGATAAGTAAACCTCCAACTATGAAGGACGTTTTGTACAGTGACACACATACCAAATAATATGGGTACATAGAGGAAGAATAATTTAATCGACCTTTGAAGGCTACAGAGGCACCAAAGAGGAGGTAACATCTGAAGGATGATTAAGATTTTATAAGGTCAATAGGGAGGCCAGGTGGAAGGAAGAACATTAAGACATGAACAAAAATAGTGTGATAAAGAAATGGGAAGAGTTTGGTGCCACCAGAGCACAGGATGTGAGGCAGCGAGGGTGGGAGATGAGGCTAGGGGAAGTTGGGCTGAGGTTGTGTGAGACCTGGAAAGCCAGGCTTAGACATTTGGACTTTTTAAGCCCTCTAGACTTAAGGTATCCATTGTACAAATCAATTTCTCCCCTATATGCCTAGAATGATAATAGCTTTGTACCATCCTAGAGAGAATGGAGAAAAGAGTCAGTCCAGTAATTTTCTGTAGGGCTTGACTCTCCCGGTTGAGAAAGGCTGTGACGCAATGGTAAGCCACCCAACATTTATAGAAAGCAAGTGAAATCCTCATGTATCATAGAAACATTACTCTGGTGACAATGAGAAGAATGTTTTAGTAGAGGCAAAGGCTAAGAGATTGAACAAAATCTCTACTGTAATAATTCAGGTGGGCGATGACCAGGACTCAGGACGTTGTCAATAGAAATGGAGGAAAGGGACATTCCAGAGACATTTGGGAGGCAGAATGGATGGAATACTTCAGTGCTATCTTTCCCGGCTCCCCAGCTATATCTGGAGTCGCTGATGCCCTCCAGCTGCAAGCTGAAGCCTTCCTGAAAAGGGTAAGAAGTGCATCAGCCACAGCCCACCATGGGGTTGGGGTGTGTTGACACTAATCTGGGCTTTATCGTGCTCCTGGTGACCTCTGCATACCGCGATAGCCTCTCGGTTATGACTCTTCATACCCCTTCACCTTCCTGGGCATGTTGGTCCTGTCCTCACAACTAACCTTCAGCCTAATTCTCCTCCCCAACCCCATATTTTCCTGCTGAGACAGAAGCCCTGCCCTGAACTCCAGGCTTGCTTGGCTGGGATCCTGACACTCTGCTTCCCTATCCCAGCCCATTCTTCCAAGGGGCTGGGTCCACTCTCTGTGCCCCACCCGGGCCCCAGGAATCCTGCAGCAGAGTTCGTATTGCCAGCTTCAGTGTTGCTTGATCACAGCTTCCTCCTGCTGCCCAACAGGCCTGTGTGGTTGGGGTCCCATCATGCCTCACACTTCAACCCACCCGAGTTCAGACATCACCAAACCTCCTCTGGGGCCCGTTCTCTCATTTGTACCATGAAGGGGTTATGCTAGGTGACTTCTTGGGTTGTTCCCTTCCAACACTAACATCCTGTCTTTCTAAATAGGCCAACTGTAAAAGAAGTCTGCATTGGCACAGAACAATTGAGGCTGGAAGCGAGTGAGTCAGACTCAGCAGAAATGTCAAGCTAGCTGTGAAGCCAAGAGATTAGAGTGCAGCACGCCACTGGGCAGACAGAGCTGGAGGTTCCAACCACAGATTAGCCTGCCCAGACAGCTGTGTGGACGAGATGACTGATGCCACACCCAGCTTATTAGTCACGTTCATGTTCAAGGGATTAACAGCATCATTTTGTGTGCCCCCACCCCCCGCACCACCCCACCCTGGCAAAGGACCATGTTCATTTATGACCTAAAGCAATTTAGTATGGTGATTGTCATTCTACCTTTTCTTATGGTTAGCGCTGGGGATTTCATATTCAATATTATCCTACCAGTATTTCGCCCATTTCCTTAGAATAACCATCCAGTGAGTATTCCCTGAGCATCTAGCTTTACTCTCAAGACTTCCTAAGTTCTTCCCAGATGCTCCTCAGAATGTGTGAAAGAAAGAATGCAGGTCTTTGGAGGCCTAGGTTTGAATTCCACAGCTACTTACTAGTCATGGGATTCTGGAAAAGTTACTTAATCTCTCTGAGCTTTGGAAGTAGGATAATAATACCTGCTTTGCAAAGTTGTAGCCCACATTGAAAGTGCCTGGTACACAGAAGGTTCTCAATAAAGGAGTTTTCCCTCACACCAACCCCTGAAGTCTCTTTGCCCTCAGGATTGCCTGGATTTTCTCTCTCTCTCTCTCTCTCTACTACTGGAGCCTACAGGGCTGGTCCACACAAATTTCTGCTCCAATCCAGATCTACAGCATGCTGAGTCAGCGCTAGCACTTCCTGGAGTAGGGGCGTTTTTTTTTGTTTTTTTTTTGTTTTCCCTGTGGAGCTGAGCAATCATAGGCCAAGAAGAATCTAGCTCAGAAGATGAGATCATAGCTGAAGGCTCTAAGAGCTCCATTGTCTCAGCTTCAGGTCTATTACATTGAAGATGTAAATTGCCAGTGTTGGGATTCAGGGCAGGGCCAGTGGGGAGAGCCCAAGAGACAGTGCTGAAGTGGTGAGAGGGTAAAGAAAGGATGTCTCCGAGCTGCTAAGCACAGGAATCAGCTGAGGGACACACATCTTTGGCTAGTTAAGGGCTAACATTCTTGGTTCTTCTCTCAAGGGGAATCTAGTATCAGGGACCAGTATAGACATGGGCTGTTTGAGCCGTAGAGATCATTCTACCTTCTTTTATGCAGATAGAGAAACTGAGGCCTGGAGGAAGGAAAAGACTTGCCCAAATCCATGTAGAGAGAAAGGGCCAGAACTGCTCTTAAACCCATGTCTCTAGATTTTATGTCCATAACTGTGAAAAAATAGTGATTATTAGAATTCAACACATTGTGGACACTCGATAGATTTGATTGTTGAATAACAAGTATAGGGAATGTTTGCTAACAGGATTTCTAAGCAGGAGATATTTCTAAGCATTTACTAATATATTTTGAATCCCGGAAGGTAAGGAAGGGCCAGATTGTGAAGGGTAGTGAATGCCATACTTGAGAGTATGAATTCTATTTTGCAGGCAACATGAAGCCATCAAAGATTTCAAAGTAGAGGACTGACATGATCATTCCAACGATCTGAGAGAGATCATTCTTGTTGCAGAAGGGAGGATGGATTGGAAGGTGTCAGGTTTGATGCACGAGGATATAGGGGGCTTTTAGAGTAGTCCTGGCAAGAGATGATTGATGGAGATTTAAGGAAGGGCAGTGGTGGACTTCGGTGGCTCCGCGCTTCCACTGCAGGGGGCACAGCTTCTATCCCTGGTCAGGGAGGTTCCACATTCTGCGCAATGTGGCAAAAAATAAAACAAAATAAAATAAAGAAGGGTAGTGGCAGGAGGACAGAGAGGAAGCAGGAGAGCCAAAGGCCATGTCTTCAGTGCAGCAATGGGGCCTGTGGTCAGTGGAAAGAAAGGTGGGTCTGGAAGGGGCAAAAGGCTGGGCCCTATGTAGCCAAAGCACAACTTCTCAAGACCCTAGTCTCCTCCTCAGGGTCCCAGGCTTCATTCATGGCAGGGCAGCTATCTGATGGCCATGGCACTGGGTAGGCCACAAGCTGCTAACAATCACAGTAGCCACTGAAATTCTGACTGTGTAATAAACCAGGGCATCTATTTCCCCAGCAAAGTGCAGCAAAGACGGTTGGTTGTGTCACACATAAAGTCCTGTTTTCTACCTAGAGGTTTTCAGTTAAGGGTAAACATTTTTAAAGATTAAGCCTTCTAGTTTCTATACCTTGTCTGGATAATTAACATCTCCTGGTAAAAAGGTAAGTTCCATCCACTGCTACCTATGGAGGTCATGTATTATAATAGTTAATAACACAGAATTTGGGGTGAGGTGGTCCTGGGTTTGAGTACAGTCTGGTACTCACTACCTGTGTAATCTTGAGCACGTTATTAAATCTCTTTGTTTCCTCTACCATAAAATGGGGACAGTAGTAGTTCTTTTGTGAGGGTTGTTGTCCTAATGTAATAAGATAAAGCATCTTAAGTGCTCAGAGCAAGTGCTCAAGCAGGGTCAGCTATTGTTAATTTTAATATCCCTATGGAATTATTTTGTAGCTTGGTGTATTAAAAAAAAAATCACTTTCCTAAGCATAAAACATCTGTGTTCAACATTTTTAAAGCCTCTTATTTGAATATTGTGTTTTAACCAAATTTTAAAGATTCATGGATAAATGGTGGAACAGGAGAACATTGGATACATATCTGTGTGCAGATGTTATAAATGTGCAATAAGAGCTTTTGTTCTACTTTCCAAAAATTTTGTGATCAAAAGTGATTTTGCTATTGATCTGCTGGATGACTTCAAGGAAGTCCATTTAACCTTTTCAGCTTTGTTTGTTCCACTGCAGGATAAGTGGGCATGGTTTCCAAAGGCTTTACCAACTCTAAAATAAATACACGAATTCATTTTACACTCTAATTACATATTACTTGCATGGCTATAACAGTAAGTCAAACCCCAACTATTTCTAAAGAAGCTCTAGAATTCTTCATGATTACTAAGGATCAGTGCCAAGAATCTGATTACCATCCAATATGTGATGTGTGCCCTTATTCATCAAATGGTTTGACAGTGTACAGCTGACTTGGAACATCTGGAAGAATGGTCATAGCTGAGAAACAGAAAACTGGAACTGGAGGTTGAGTCACCTTGCACTTGCTGTTCCTTCGGGGAAAGCTTCTTTTTTTAACTTTCTCGTCTGTTCGTTTGTATTGTCAAAGTTTCTCTCTGAGAGTGGCTTTTGGTGATAAGTTAATCAGTTCGGCAAAGTACTGGGAGTAAGTTAGTAAAAATCATCTTTATGAGCAAACTTTTCAGGTTTAGCTCCAGCTCACCTCCGAGCCCTTTCCCCACTACTTTGTTTTGGCACATTCTAATACAACCAGACTGATCTTGGCTATTTCCTTAGATCCTGTGTGTTTACCACTCAAAGTTTTACTAATGCTGCTCTCAGCCTGGAAACACTTAGCTCCTTTTCTTTGAATTCTTCCTCCACTCTGACTGCCAACATTTATATGTCCAAATTCTCCCCATCCTTTGAAGCTTAGTGCGAAGTTCACCTCTCCCACAAAGTGTGGGTAATCTTTCTCCTTGGGTGCGGTGAATATCTCCCTCAGCTGAGCTCCCAGAACACTTCTGGTATGTATCTCTCAGGTGATCCTCAGCAGGCAGAATAGTCTAGTGGTTAGGCACACGGGATGTGCAGTCACACCACTTGAGTTCAAATTCCTATTGGCCCCTTAGCTGTGAACTTGGGCAAGCTATAAACCTCTCCTTGCTTCAGGTTTCTCATCTGTAGAATGGAGCTGATAGTAGTACCTACCTCATAAGGTTTTTGTTAGGTTTAAATGAGCCTGTAGATTGAAACCATTTAGAATAGCGCCTTGCCTTATTGAGTGTTTAATAAATGCTAGCTATCATTACTTCTCTCCTTCTACCTTATTTTACAAATAAAATATTCCTGTCTCATGCTTCCGCCTAGACTGTACACTCGTTGAGAACACACCGATTTGTGCCTGTTCATTTCTTTGGTAGCTCATTTTTGTGCCTAGAACTTAGTACACAGAAGTAGTTATCTGACAGGTTTTAGAAAACTTAGGCCAAGTCCTTCCTCCCTTTTTATCCTTAATATTTACAAGATGACTTTAACCATGAAATAAGAAATTCCATGAATTTTAAAAGTTTATTGTAATTAAATGTCAAATTGGACATTAGACTAAACAGTCTATAGTCAGTTGCATGGTAGTACATGTGGCAAGGACAGGGCTTTTTTCTTTTAATAGCTCTTTATTGGAGTATAATTGCTTCACAGTAGCGTTCTACTTTCTGTTGCACAACAAAGTGAATCAGCCATATGTGTACATATATCCCCCTATCCCCTCCCTCTTGAGCCTCCCTCCCATCCTCCTTATCCCACTGCTCTAGGTCATCGCAAAGCACCGAGCCGATCTCCCTGTGCTATGCTGCTTTTTTTTTTTTTTTTTTTTTTTTTGCTTTACGCGGGCAGGCTCAGCGGCCATGGCTCACGGGCCCAGCCGCTCCGCGGCATGTGGGATCCTCCCGGACCGGGGCACGAACCCGAGTCCCCTGCATCGGCAGGCGGACTCTCAACCACTGTGCCACGAGGGAAGCCCTGTGCTGCTTTTTAACGAACATTACATGTGGTGTACAGGTATTTGACGCAAGGCCCCCGACACCTGGTCCTGGCCCCATTCCGCTACTCCCAGTACCAGAGTCTATTACCTTTGCTTCCCATGGCTGTGGGACAAAGTGCAGTCATAGTCAAGATTTCAGGTCAAAGTCAGATCTATTTCTGAGATACTTTCCACAGATATTTCTCACATCTTTGCAGAGACACTTCTTGGTCTGCGTTTATGGATTTGTGCCAACCAGCAGTTTACCCAACGCTGTGATTCATTTCTTTGTTTTCTATACACTGTTTGACTTTTCTCATATTTGGATTTAGCTGAGGACTCTCAGCATATGCTTTACACGGCTAGTCAGTCCAACTTTTTAATATTTTTGGATTTAATACAAAAAAAAAAAATTCAGACCCAAGGCTAGGATTTTTCTAATAATGAACCAGGGACTACTCATTTTCTTTTTAGGGAGCATTAACTTCAATTTAGTTCTCTTCTGTGAAACTTCACAGCATTAATGGTAAAACATAATTCAGGTCAAGTATAATATCAGCTCCTGGGGTGTCATTAATAGTTCCTAGTTCATGAACAAGAGCCTTACAAAGTAGCACAGGCCCACAGAAATGGGCCTGGAGAAATTAGGCCAAGCAGGGCTCAAAGAAATTAAGGTATAGGATGCTGCCTTTTCCCTGCTCTCAGGAGCAGCATTTCTTTTCTCACAACTAACCTTAGACACAGGCAAAGCAGGCCCTGGCCTGTAGCGTAGAGGCGTGCTGAAGGTCTCAAAAGGCAGTCCTCCAACCTGCCTCTAATGCTTGGCATTCCTACCTCCAGAGTGACATTCCATCGGCAGAAGTTTGCTCTAGAGACTTCTGTCCATCCCTTCACTAATTCATTCATTCATCAAATGTTAATTAGTGCTACTATATGCAGGAACTGGGGAGAGAAAAATGAGCAGGATGCAAAGCTTTTAGACTAGTGGGAAGACCGAAATCGGGAGATGGTTAAAACTCTGTGTGTTTGACACGTGTCAGGAGAGAAGTTTACCTGTGGGGCTGCCAGAGAGGTAGGAGGTGACCCCAGAAAATGGGATGTCACAGAAAACCACGAGTGGAAGAATGATGAAGTCACGCACCTTAGGACAAGTTAGGTGAGGGAAGAAAATGTTGAGCACAGATACCTCTGTCAGGATGAATGCTTTAAGCTGGCTAGTAGTTACCAACAAAGAGGAATGAACAGTAGACTTCTAGTTTCCCAATGTAAAGCCATCTTAAAGCTGGGCAGAACTTGACTCACAAGTCAAGACTTCATAGGGAAGTGAGTGAGAACAGAGACTGGGTACCTGCGCTACTGACCAGGAGGGGCTGAAGTGAGCTCTTGGTGTTGGAGGAACAACTTAGGGCACTGAGGCCAGAGGTTGAGGTCCCCTGAGACATGTGCTGAAAGAGGAGATCAGAAAGGGCCAAGCAGACTTGGTCTATTTCGTAATTTGGGTGAAAGTAGGCACTGGCTTAGTTTTGTACAGTGAAGTGACAGAGGGAAGCCATAAGTTAAATCAGAATTGATGTGGTTTATGTAGTTAAAACAGGCAAAGCATGTGTTTGGCCTCAGGACTGGGAAGACTGCTGAATTCTCGAATTCTAATCACTGCACCATAACCCCAAACAGCATGTGTTCTTCTGTCTACTTAGAGCACATCTGTGGCCTCTTCTTTGACCTTCAAGGCTTGTTGCCAGTGTCCCTTCCTTCCCTGGTGGCTCAGACTGTTGAGTGTGCCTGCTTCAAGCTCCCAGAGCAATGAACACATCCCTCCCATTGGATTAGTGCTTATCACACTGGATTGTCCCTGTCTGTTTACTTTTCTGTCTCCCCCCTCTGCTAGGCTGTGAGCTCTCTGAAGGCAGAGATTGCCTTCCATCTCCATAGCCCCAGGAAGTAGCCAGATTAGAACATAGTAGCTGCCAATACATATCTGTGGATGGTGGATGGTTCTGTGGTTCTCTGGATGGATGGATGGATGGATGGATCGATGGATGGATTGAAAAAGTGTATGAATGATTGGCCCAAATCATCAAGGATTTGTATTCTTCTTGGGAATATAGACCTCAGGGTATGGATGCTCAGAAAAATGCTGAACATATTTTAATGCTGTGGCAAACCATATGTAAAAAACAGGTGCCTCAGTCCAATTCAAACCTAGTTGCAATTTTGTGCGCTTTATTTTCCTGTTCATATGAGCACTGTAATCTTAAGTCAAGGTCTGCTTATTAGGCAGGTTTCAAAGATGTGCAAGGAGGAGCAATCTCATCAAAAAAGCTTGAACCAGGAGCCTGGAGGTCCAGCCTCTCTTCCTGATTCCCCACCAACTTCCTGATTATGTAACCCAGATGGGCTTCTTATCTGCACGTGCTTCCAGTCTCTAGCCTCCAGTCTTTCCCCTTTGCTCTCCCTCCTACACCCAGTTATATTTCCTGAAAACAAATGAATCATCTTGTAAAAACCCCTTGTTGCCTCCAGAGCAAAGTTTCAACTCTTTAGCAGGCGAGCAAGTTTTCACAGTATCTCTCAAGGCTGATGGTCTTTTATCACATCCTTATATCCAGTTATTCCATGGTGCTCTAAACAAGCTCTTTTGTGCCTCTGTGTTTTTTCCATACTTTGTCTCTGATATCAGCAATGACCTTCCACTCTCACTTCACCTGGTGAGTTCCTATTTGTTCATCTTTTAAGACTCAACCAGTGGAGCCCAAGAGTTGCTTCCTTAGCAAGGCCTCTTCTAGCTCCAGACAACATAAACAGCTTCTCCCATAGCATTTTCATTTGTTTATCTCTGACCACTTATAATCTTGATAGAAATGATTTGCTTACTCATCCATCTCAGTTGCAAAACTGAGTTCCTCTAGGTCAGGGGCCATGACTCGTATATCTTTCCTTTAGTTGCTAGCACTTAGGAGGTTCTCCGATATACGCTGTCTGAAAAAGGTCAAATGAGTTATATTGCATTTTACATGTACTGTCTCCCTAACTGTGGCTGTTATTCACCTCTCCTCCATCTCCCCAAGAAACCTAATAATTAAAGAATAGTCTATTGTAGGACTTCCCTGGTGGCGCAGTGGTTAAGAATTTGCCTGCCAATGCAGGGGACATGGGTTCGATCCCTAGTCCAGGAAGATCCCACACGCCGCCAAACAACTAAGCCTGTGTGCCACAACTACTGAGCCCGTGTGCCACAACTACTGAAGCCGGTGCGCCTAGAGCCCGTGCTCCGCAACAAGAGAAGCCACCGCGATGAGAAGCCTGCGCACTGCAACAAAGAGTAGCCCCCGCTCGCCACAACTAGAGAAAGCCCGTGCACAGCAACGAAGACCCAATGCAGCCAAAAATAAATAAATTAATTAATTAAAAAAAATTTTAAATAAAAAAAATAGTCTGCTGTGCATTGATCAGGCAGCAGGCACTATGCTTTACCTTTTACACAGGATAACTTCATCTAGTCCTTATCTCCACCCTGCAAAGGAGGCATTACTATTACTTTACATATAAAGAAACTGAGGCCCCAAAAGGTGAGGTATCTTTCCCAAGTCACAGTTAATAGGTGGTAGAGCTAGGATTGAAACTGAAGGCTCTCAGATTTCAAAGCCCATGGCCTTTCCACAACATCACCTACTTTCTCAAAGGCCTGTACCCCGTTAAGTTGTCACTTGGTTATTTAATTGCTCTGAACTGCATTGAATAGAACTGCAAGAGTCAGGCTCACTCCAACTTGCATCTGGAACCTGGCTACCGCCACAGCTCATCCACGAAACCCTAGACGGTCACATCTAAATGCTGGCTCATGTGGAGACAAAGCCCAGATCCTCTCCCGGGCAGGAAGCTGTGTCTGCTAGCTCATGGAACCAGCCCTCCCTGTCCCGGGATCAGATGGAGCCCTGAGCACAGAGGCCCTCTCACACACAGTTCATGGGTTTGTCCCTGATGTCCAGCCCAGAAACTGTCTGCTCCCTGGCTCCCTGGAGAATGGAAGTTATTGGCTTCTGCAATGTTTTTCTGGTCACTAAGCCCTCAATGTGAAAGGTCTCTTGGATGGAAGCAAACAGGCCAAGTTTACCCAACTCAGCAAGGCATCAGCCCCCTGAGCCACATTCCGTTAGGGGCCCACAGAACAGCTGCGGCTTCTTCTCCTCAGCATGATACCTGCCCTCAAAGATGGAGGGCTTCCAGCCCCACTGCGCAGCTGACATGAAGCAGAAATCCACTGCAGAGCTCCCTCCAGGCTGGAGACTGTGCAGAATCCTCAGAAGTTTCCCCTGCTCCCTCGACTTTCCACTACCGCTGCTAAGCCTTCAGCTTAGCGGGTGAAGAGAGGCTCACAAGAGGATGTGTTCCCTAGTCTTTAAAATATCCCGAAGGATATAGGAGACAGCCAGAGGGGAGAAGAGTATTTACATGCTTGTGAATACCTATTACATGCCAGCCATTTTACATACGTCATCTCATTTAATCATCACTGTAATTCTTTTCCCCATTTTAAAGATGTGCAAACTGAAACTCTCTCTAAGCACAACAGCGTATTTCCTTTCATTGGTAAAAGAGATATTGTGAGACCTTTGACCTTGGGCCTGAGAATCCATGATTGGAGCTCAGCATGGGGGTGAGGTGGGACGCTGCTGCACAGGTAGGATCCTTGTTAGTCATGTCTGCACTTTGTCTGAGACTCTGTGACATCTTGCCCCGGGTGTCCCTGTCTGGAAGCAGGAATTCTATCTGGACTGGGAAGAGGAAGCCATTTGTCCAGTACTGGGAAGAGGAAGCCATTTGAGTTTTACAAAAACAAGCTTGAACTAGGAGTTTGAATGCATTTTCTTGAGTCTCAGCTTTTATTACTTAACATATGTGAGCTCTTGCCTTGGTTTTCTCATCTGTAAAGTGCGAATGAAAAGAACAGATTTCCTATCTTAGGATTTTTGTGAGGACTAAATGAAATACTGAATGTGGGGGGTGGGGAAGGCCCACAGAGAGCTGGCCTACGCTTAAGTGAGCCATGTTCTTGTCCGCTGTCCCTTCTATGAAGCTCCATCCATGACCGAACAACACTCCATTCTCTAGATTAATTTTTCTCCTACCCACCCACCCCTCAAGCTAAATGAAGAGCAGTTTGGTGTAGAGGAGGAAACATAGACAAAGAATTGGATGACTTGGGTTTGAGTCCTGATTTTATTAATTACTGGCTGTGAGATAATCAAGCAGGTCACCAAGCTGCAATTTCCTTACCTGTTGAATGGGGATGATATTAGTACTTACCTTCTAGAGTTGTCATGAAGACTCTATGAGATTGTTAGAGATCTCAGTAATTAAAATGGGAAAAAGAAGCTTAGGTTATTTTCATTATCAAAACTATTTTCCTTGGAGCCACAGTATTATGATGGTTTTCGTGCTCTTGTACATTGGATGTCTTAAGCTGGTTGCAGATTAGGGGATCCTTTCTAATTATAGGAAGGTACTTCTTTCCTTCAACACTGTGATCTGACCTGTGACAAATCTGTACTACACACTATGTAAATGGCTAACAAGTCAATTGCAAACCAACTGAATATACAAATCTTAGTGCTGGTGTTGAAATCTCTTCAGAATAGTCGTCATGAACTCAAAATTGGTTTCAAAATTTGCAAGCATCAAGTGTCAATCAAAACTGAAGATGAAACACTAAAATAAAAAAAGACTATGAGAGAATGAATGCACCAATGCTTTGTCAATTATTTTTTTTTTAAATTGAAGTACAGTTGATTCACAATATTGTGTGAGTTTCAGGTATATAGGGAAGCGATTCAGTTATATATATATATTTTTTTCTCAGATTATCTTCCGTTATAAGTTATTACAAGATATGAATACTTTGTCAATTCTAATGTGCCATACAAATGCAAGCTATTCATCCAACAAAGTTTTCTGACCATCTGCTACGGGCCAGGCATGTGCCAGGTGGTGAGGGTACAAAGATAATAAGACATAATCTCCATTAAGCTCACAGTCTGAGTAAGAGACAGATATGTAAACAGGTAATTACAACACAGTGTGGTAAGTGCCATGACAGGAGAGGAGCAGAATTCTTGAAGCACGGGAGGGGGAGGGGTACTGTATTAGTTATCTATTGCTACAAAGCAAGTCACCCTAAAACTTAGTAGCTTAAAGCAAGCATTTATTATCTCACCTCTATACTGAGAGTCAGGAAACTGGGAATGGCTAAGCTGGCTGGTCTGGCTCAAGGTCTTTCTTGGGGTCAAGCTGTTGGCCAGGGCTGTTGTCTCTGAAAACTCTTTTGGGGCTGGAGAACCCACTTCTAAGCTCACTCATTTGGCTGTTGGTAGGAAGTTTCAGTTCCCTGCCCTGTGGGCCTCTCCGTGGATCTGCTCAAGACATGACTTTCCCCAAAGCAAGTCATACGAGAGAGAGCCTGTGTGAGAGAGAGCACCCAATATTATAACCTAACCTTGGAAGTGCCATGCTATCACTTCTGCCATTTTCTGTTGGTCACAAAGACTAACCATGGTACAATGCAGGAGGGGAATACGCAAGGGTGGGATGTGCACAGGTGGGGATTGTTGGGAGCCATCTTGGATGCTTGATACCACAGGCACTCGCATACTGGAAGAGAGGAGGAACCAAGAAAATTTTCCGAAGCTTAAGCTCAGGTGCATTTCTACTGTTTCTTGTAGTTTCTGCTGGATGCTGCACTATTAAGAGAGAACTTCCTTTTCTATTCAGGTTATTCTGCTAATAAATGGAAATGACATTGTAGAAAATATAAAGCAAGCTTAGAGCTATCAAGAAGTGGTAATGACATTGCTGTTGGGGGCATCTTTCAGCTTGGTCTCCAGGGCTGCTGCAACCTGATGAAGTCAGGCCCCACAGGCCCTGGTATGGCCTTTCAAGGCCATAGCCTACCCAGAACTGACCACCAGTAACTACTACCTGCCATGCACTATTAACAGTGCACCTCACATTGTACTTCAAGCATGTGTTTACATGTCTGACTTCCCTCTAGAGTGCCCTGAGCAGGCAGGGAAAATGTCTGCCTGGTACGTGGCTGTGTTCAACATCTAGCATGGTGCCTGGCGCTACGCCTAACTGTTTGACAAAAGAATTAATGGAAACTGAATGAATACACTGTAAATGTCATATGGTCCATGCAGGTAAGTAATAATCACAACATTTAAGGAGCTATGCTAGATGTTTCCTGAGTGTCTGGCCCTATGCTACATGCTTTACATATATTATTTCATTTAATACTCATAATAATCCTATGGTAGGTATTACTATTCCCACTTAACAGATGAGGAAACTAAGGTCACACAATTAGGAAACGGCAGAGCCTGAATGTGACTCCAAGTCTGTTGGACTCCAAAGCCTGTGCAAATATTCATATCACATCTGTGGCAGATCTTCTCAAACAAAAGAACAAAAATAAAAATTGCAGTTCTGAAGGACTTTGGGTGATTAGCAAACCAGATAAAAGAAAATTAGACAGACTAAAGGAATAATTAATCAACATCTAAAACCAGTTTCTCGCCTTCACACACCACACACACACACACCACACCCCTTATTTTTCCAGGAAAGCCCAGCTTATGTCCCACCTCTTCGAGGAAGTGTTCTTAACTCATAGTGATACTTGCCTCCCTTAAACTCCTGGGACATTTGTGATAGTGCCTTCAGCTGATACTTACCATATGTAGTCTTGATTTGCAGTTTATCCATTTTATAACTCAGGTCCATGGCTTCCTTCTCTATACAGTGAGGGAGCTGGACTTCTTCTCAAACGCCCTATCTGGCTTGCACATTGTTGGAGGCATTTCCTGACTCCCCAAGGGCACAGTCGCCTCCTTGCAGGGAGGACTAGGTGGTAGCCTGTGGTAGGCCCTCACTGATAGCAGAGCTTTTACCTGACTGTGCTGAAAGAGCCTGCTCTCTACCATTTCCTGACTACCCTTAAGCTCCTAGGGACTTCTTACATCTAGCACAGGGCCTGGGGCATGGTAAGCTCTCTATAAATATTTCCTGGATATATACATGAACGAGTGAATAAATGAAGTGGTGGTGATGATTATAACCTTAATGAAAACCTCATATCACTGTCATTACTGAATGGACATTACTCGTTTTGACCTTCCCCAGGTGGCGTCTCCTTCAGGCCCTTCTCCTCATCCCAAGGATTTTTGCCTGGAGAACCAGGATGGAACATTTGGAATTAGAGTGGACACAGCTATAGTCATGTAGGCAAACTTTGACTCGGCTTGTTTTAGACTGCCTGCCAACTCATCACCCTTCTCTTTGGACTTATTACCCCATCCCTTATTGCAAGATACTTTCATAACATGAGGCAATGCCCCTGTCTACAGCTTTGTTTGCACTGGTTACATATGTGATTGGCTTCCTCTCGGATGCCATCACCCATCTGTGGCAGATGTGGAGGGGGTTATTACTTCATCTTAGCAGTAGCTTTTCCCCTGGATCCTACGGTCAAATGGGAGCTCCCTAGGAATCCTCCTATAGCAGCTGTCCCCACACAAGGACACTGGATAACAGGAGCCCTCCTACTCATCTCCATGGATGCCTCTGATAGGACCTTTCCTTGTTTAACCTTTTCTCTATTGTCTGCCTTACTATTGGAAGGAATCTATTGCAGCGTTAAAGAGCATGGGTTTTGCAGTTACAGCAGGATTCTGCTTCTCATCAGCTATGCGTCTTGGGCAAGTTACTTAAATTTCTTGAGCCCTAACTTTCTCATATGTAAACTAGGAGTAATATTATCTACTTCATAGGGTTGCTGTGAGGATGGAGTTAATGCTGCAAAGTGTTTAGAACAGAACCTGCAATAAGATGCCCTGTCTCTCTGGTAACTATCATAATTAGCGATTATTTGCTGTGTCCACTGCTCAGCGCTGAGGCTGGAGTGGGGAGTGAGAGGCTGCAGGTGAGTTTGCATCATGATCATCCACATTTTGATGGAAGGAGAAGGAAATTCGGATTTACCGAATGCTGGCCCGAGAGCTTTACTTATCCTGTATTTATTTCATGCTTAGAAGGTCCCCCAACTGACAGGTGAATCTCAGGAGGTTAAAGAACTTTCTTGATGTCGCACAGCCTGGATGGGGAGCAGGTCTTCCTGACACATGTTCTTACCCTTCTCCCCAGCAGAATCTTCCAGGGCCTACTGGAACATTTCCATTTTCTCCTTCTCAGTGATGAATCCGTGCATTTACCTTGACATCCTTTTTCGCACTTAAAACTGCTGTGCATGCGCAGATCTTACCTCTCTCCCACTTCCTTTACTGGCCCCAAGATGTTCTGTGAGTCCTGCTCCAACTTCTCTTTTCCACTCAGCCCACGTCAGTCTGGTTTCCTGGCAAACTCTTTCCTGTTTCTCTGGGTCTATCACCCTCCTCCTTTCTGTACCCAGAAATTTCATTTCCACGGCCTCAGCTTACCCTGTGCCTGGAACTGTTTTTTTTGTTTTTTTGTTTTTTTTGCGGTACACGGGCCTCTCACTGTTGTGGCCTCTCCCGTTGCGGAGCACAGCCTCCGGACGCGCAGGCCCAGCGGCCGTGGCTCACGGGCCCAGCCGCTCTGTGGCATGTGGGATCTTCCTGGACCGGGGCATGAACCCGCGTCCCCTGCATTGGCAGGCGGACTCTCAACCACTGTGCCACCAGGGAAGCCCGCCTGGGACTGTTTGAGCTAGCCTCAGCAGGATTGGTATCAGTAGCTCAGGCCAGGCTGGCTCTGCTGCACACAGAGGGAGGCGGGGGGCCGGGGGGATAGCTGGGAGAGTGCGGATGCAGAAGGAGACCACGCTGCGGGTACAGAAGGCCAGTGGGGACCAGGGGGGCTGATAGAGAGTCAGGAAAACAGTTACCCTGTTAGGTGAGGGCAGACAGTATGCCTGTGGAGGCTGCTGAGGCAATCGAGAAATTAGGAGTGCTCTGTCAGCGCTCTTGGCAATTCTCAGGGGGAGCAAAGTCTGTGAGGCCCAGGACTTGTGGGGAGTTAGGGTAAGGCAAGCTGAATGCTAGGTTTTAAGTGGGTATCGTATCAGGAGCTCAGTTCCAACAGGATCCAAAAATGAAGTGGGATTGGGGATTTATGGACAGACCCAGTTCAAACAGTTTATTTGGGATAATAAACCATCAGACTGTCCTGAAAATTCTATTATTTTGGCATCCAGATTGGATGTCCCAGGCTGCCTCTCCTACTCAGAAGTTGCAACAAAAATTCTTTGGCAGGTACTGGGTTCTGATTTTTAGTTCTGAAAATGCAATCATTATACCTAATCCGTATTCCATGAACTAAAATATTTGGAAGAATGGTTATATGCTACCATTTCACTCCATTTTTCTGACTTCCTAGAATAAATCCCTTTGCCTACCATGTTACTTCCTTTTTTCAAATTAAAAATGTTTTAACTATACAAGCAAGTAATCATAAATGAAGGAATATATTTTTTGCAAAAAATTAAAGAAATAAGCTAACAAGTAAAAGGTAAAAAAAATCTTACACACCCTCACTCAACCCCACTTCCTTCTGTAAATTATCCTCCTACTTAGGAAGTACTGTAAATAAGTTCCTGTTCTAAGTTTTTCCAGGCACTTAGGAAAGATGCAGGAGCATACAGGGTTACAGTTTGGGGGAAAAGGAAACTCCCTGACAGAGAGTATTTTATCACTGACATTGTTTATTTTCACTGTTCATGGTGATAATAAAAAGCAGATTTTACTATTATTTATCACTGTTTTCAAGTTATTGTTTAAAATTATTGTTTCATGTTATCCTCGGTTGACACGTCCGCTTACTGCCTACACCCAGGGCAGGCAGCTCCTCCTGCTTTGCCTCCCTGTGGTATGCTGCTGAACACACAACCAGTATAACATGCTTGTATTTTTTAATGGGATAATCTGTACATATTGTATATTGTAGTCTGCTTTCTCTCCCTCACCTCCATTTAACAATGTCTTTGAGATCTTTCTGTGCTAGCGCATACAATCAGTATAATTCTATAACCTTTTTATTCACAGCTACATAGTGTTCCACACTATGGCTGTACCATTGTCCTATTAATAGATATTAGGTCATCCAATTTCGTGTCACTGTAAATGCCCCCGATAGCTCAAAATTGGAAGCAATTTAATATCTAATGTCCTTTCATGACATCTAATATCCACTTTATGATAATAATATTCATTTATTTAGTGCATAGTCTGTACAGTCGTCCCCCCTTAACTGCAGTTGCAGTTATCCATGATCAACCATGGTTTGTAATATTAAATGGAAAACTCCAGAAATAAGCAATTCATTTGTTTTAAATTGTGCGCTGTTCTGAGTAGCGTGATGAAATCTCGAACCATCCCACCCGGGATGTAAATCATCCTTTTGTCTGATGTATCCTGCCCCTTAGTCACTTAGTAGCTGTCTAGGTTATCAGATTGCTGCAGTATCACAGTGCTTGTGTTCAAGTCACCCTCATTTTGCTTAACAGTGGCTTCAAAGCTCAAGGATGGTGATGCTGGCAATCCGGATATGCCAAAGAGAAGCCATAAAATGCTTCCCTAATGTGAAAAGGTAAAAGTTCTTGACTTATTAAGGAAAGAAAACAATTGCACGCTGAGGTTGCTAAGATATACAGTAAGAATGAATCTACTAGCCGTGAAATTGTGAAGAAGGAAAAAGAAATGCGTGGTAGTTTTGCTGTTGAACCTCAAACTGCAAAAGTTATGGCTACAGTGCGAGAAAGTGCTTAGTTAAGACAAAAAGGGCATTACATTTGTACAAAAAAAAGTATTTTGAAAGAGAGAGACCACATTCACATAACTTTTTTTTTTTTTTTTTTTTGCGGTACGCGGGCCTCTCACCGTTGTGGCCTCTCCCGTTGCGGAGCACAGGCTCCGGACTCGCAGGCTCAGCGGCCATGGCTCACGGGCCCAGCCGCTCCGCGGCATGTGGGATCCTCCCGGACCGGGGCATGAACCCGCGTCCCCTGCATCGGCAGGCGGACTCTCAACCACTGCGCCACCAGGGAAGCCCCCATATAACTTTTATCTTAGAACAGCGGACCCTTGAATGACACCAGTTTGAACTGTGCAGATCCACTTATACATGGATTTTTTTTCCCAATAAATACACACTACAGTATTCCACGATCCGTGGATGGTTGAATCTGGGATGCAGAACCACAGAATCGGAGGGCCGACTGTAAAGTTATATGCGGATTTTCGACCGCAGGGGGGATCAGCATCTCTAATCCCCACGTTTTTCAAGAGTCAACTCTCTGTTGTAACAATTGTTCTATTTTATTATTACTTATTGTTGTTAAACTCTTACTGTGCCTAATTTATAAATTAAACTTTATCATAGGTATGAATGTATAGGAAAAAACATAGTATATATAGGGTTCAGTACTATCA
Organism: Physeter macrocephalus; assembly: GCF_002837175.3. Lineage (NCBI taxonomy): Eukaryota > Metazoa > Chordata > Mammalia > Artiodactyla > Physeteridae > Physeter > Physeter macrocephalus. Next base: position 46,940,577 of record NC_041229.1, read on the forward strand.
AAGTTTTCAGGTAGCCATTGGGTGTTTTGAAATGTATCCCCCAGCAATAAAGGGTGACTACTGTACCAGGGTCTGTTTTAAGCACTTTGCACATTGTAATTTGTTCAATTCTTAAAAAACAAAATGAATCAAAACAACAACAAAACTCTGTGAAATGGGCACTATGTATTATCACCCTTATTTCACTCCTGAGGCAACTAATCTCACCCGAAGTCCCATGACTAAGAGTGGCTGAGCCGATCTGGGATTCGAACCCCAGGACTGACTCCAGGATCTGCACTCTTGACCTCATTGTCTGTGTGAGCCCTCTCATGCATTTGTACAAGTTTTTCTCCAGATTAGATAGCTGGAAATGGAAATTTTTGATACACACTTCCAAGTGGCCCTCTAAGAAATGGTTGTACTAATTGACATTCCCACAGAGTCTGAGAGTACCATTTCCCCTGAAACCTTGCTATTGCTGGATTTAATCAGGTTTCCTCATTTTTGACAATCTGAAGGGGAAATAGAAAATGTCTTTATTTGGCTCTCTCCCTTGAATGCTAGTTTGGCTAGTATGATACATAATTCTAGGCTCAAAAGTATTTAATTCCAAATTTTGAAGTTATTGCTTCATTGTTGCCCAGCATTCAGTTACCTTTTGGAAGTCTGGAAGCCAATCTCATTTTTGTTCCTTTTAGGAAACCTGTTTTTCTTCTCTGAATTCTTTTTCTCTGTTTTCTTCTTTGTTCTCTTGTCTCTGAAAATTTACCTTGCCTGACACTTGGCAGGCCCTAAGAAGTCTTGAGCCTTTCTTTGAGTTGGGGAAATTTTCTTATTTTTTTGTAGATCTCTTCCCCACCAAATCTCAGTTCTCTCTTGATACTTCTTTTGAATGAATGGAGGCATTTGTGAATCTATCCTTTGTGTCTCTATATTACTCAACTTGGGCTGCCATAACAAAATACCATAGACTTGGTGGCTTAAACAACAGAAATTTATTTTCTTACAGTTTTGAAGGCTAAGATGAAGGTGCTGACCAATTCAGTTTCTGGTGAGGGCTCTCTTCCTGGCTTGCAGACAGCTGCCTTCTCATTGTGTCCTCACATGACAGAGAGATAGCTCTAGTGTCTCTTCCTCTTCTTATAAGGGCACCAGCTCAATCAAATTAGGGTTCTACCCTTCTGCCCTCATTTAACTTTTATTATCTCCTCACAGGCCCTATCCCCATATACCTTGAGGTTAGGGGTTCAACATGTGAATTTGGGAGGAAGGGGACACAATTCAGTCCATGGCAGTCTCTTGATTTTTCTCTCAAAATTTCCATTCTTGAACTTTTTTGTATATTCAGGGAGATATACCCCCACTTAGCTTCTGGAAAGTATCCCCAGTTTTTGCCATATACATCCTATTATTTATTCTATCCATTGTTTTACTTAGTTTTACTATCATCTTTTAAAATTTCCATTTTGTTTGCTTGTTGTTTTTCCTTTATCCTAGCAGTTGTTTGTCTCCTTTTCACAGCAGCCTCCTGCAATATCCCCATGCATCTTTCTAAGGATATTATTTAGAATTTTTACAATTTTTTTTCTGTTCTTTTATCTGTCTTTTCTCTGGCATCAGTTTTCAGTTTGTTCATCTTTTTGTTGTTATTGTTAGTCCTTTTCTTTAGAGCTATTGAATTTCCTCAAGACGTGGTGATTTGTGGCTTTCCATTCATATCTATGTTTAAAGGAGAGGTTAATTAGTAGGTATCTTCTTTAAGTTTCTCCTTCGGTTCTTTTTTTTAAAAAAATAAATAAATAAATAAATAAATTTATTTATTTATGGCTGTGTTGGGTCTTTGTTGCTGCACGCGGGCTTTCCTTAGTCGCGGTGAGCAGGGGCTACTCTTCATTGTGGTGCATGGGCTTCTCACTGTGGTGGCTTCTCTTATTGCAGAGCACAGGCTCTAGGCACGTGGGTTTCAGTAGTTGTGGCACACGGGCTCAGTAGTTGTGGCTTGCGGACTCTAGAGCACAGGCTCAGTAGTTGTGGTGCACGGGCTTAATTGCTCTGAGGCATGTGGGATCTTCCCAGACCAGGGCTCAAACCTGTGTCCCCTGCATTGGCAGGCGGATTCTTAACCCCTGAACCACCAGGGAAGTTCCTCTCCTTCGGTTTTGAGCTGTTTCCTCTACAGGCTCCTCTGATCACTAGACGGTTAGTTAGGACTCTGTAAGTAGGACATTTTGACTACAGTCTTCCATGTAAGGTGCTTGGAGCAGACAGGCAGGCAGGCCTGGGGATCATCCCCCTCCCACTTCATCCATCCCCAAATGACAAAATAAGGAGGCATTTACTTCAATGAAGTCACAGTTGACAAACTGGACAAAAACAATTTTTCTTTTTCTTCTTTCTGTGTCTGTAAAAGGTGGTTGAGGTTACTTTCAGCCATGCTTTTCTCACAGACCTTTACACCCCAGCAGGTGCCCTCCTGGGGCAGGTTATTTCCTTGCTTAGAGTGAAGCTCTGTGTTTTATCTGGGGTTAACCAACCCCACCCCACCCCCACCAGCAGCTGCCTGAAGTGGAGAAAGGAGGAGAGAGGTCTGTTGCTCAGAGAGCCGTTTAAAGATTAATAACCCTGATGATTGCTTCACAATCCCCTCTCATTCTTTCTATCTGCTTCCTCAAAGCTTGGAGATCCTCTGCTTCAAATTGTCTCTCGAGAGTGTTTTGGAGTGTGTTAATACTCTGCTCTGGGACTTCCCAGGTGGCGCAGTGGTTAAGAATCCCCCTGCCAATGCAGGGGACACAGGTTCAAGCCCTCGTCTGGGAAGATCCCACATGCCACAGAGCAACTAAGCCCGTGTGCCACAACTACTGAGCCCGCGTGCTGCAACTTCTGAAGCCCGTGCACCTAGAGCCCATGCTCCGCAACAAGAGAAGCCACCGCAATGAGAAGCCCATGCACCACAACGAAGAATAGCCCCTGCTCGCCATAACTAGAGAAAGCCCACGCGCAGCAACGAAGACACAATGCAGCCAAAAATAATTAATAATTAATTAATTAATTTAAAAATACTCTGCTCTGGGTTCTCTATCAGTCTGACCCCCCATGCTGTCTATCCAGATTTTTGGCATTTTTTGCCTCCTCTCTTGTTTGCTACTACTGGTCGGGACTTACTCATTATTCTGTCTTTTAAGGGATTTGGGGTGAGAGAGCTGGTGTATGTTTATGCTTAGTTCTACATCTTGTTTTCTTCCCCCGTTACATATTATCTCTCCTCTTGATAATGAAATTTCTGACAATAAAGCATGCTGTTGGAATACAGCTTCTTTGTTAATTGAAATAATTTCATTTAATGAAAAGCACTAGACACTTGCATATATTGTCGCTTTGAAGCCTCACAACAATCCTGTGATGTAGGCATAAAAATCCACATTTGGGGGAATTCCTTGGTGGTCCAGTGGTTAGGACTCTGCACTTGCACTGCCGAGGGCCCAGGTTCAATCCCTGGTCGGGAAACTAAGGTCTCACAAGTCGTGTGACATGGCAAAAAGAAATTTTTAAAATCCACATTTGGTCAATGAGCAAGCTGAAACTCTGGAAGGTTAATTGAATTATTGAGGTCACACAATTAATAAGAAATAGGCCTAAAGTCTGACTCCAAAGCCCTCTTTATGCTGCTATACACTGTTTAAATGTTACATTTGTTTCAGTTCTATTTATTTTTCTCTAGCTTTCAGAATGTTTATCTTTACTTCTCCCACTAATATATAAGTTAGGCCCTGACAATAGTTTCTTATTTCTATTGTGAGATACCTGACATAATGTTCTACAAGCAGCAGTCAGTTTAAACTTTGTAAGCCAACTAGGTAAAGCAGTTTATTACAATTGTGTTATTATCCTGCACATAATTACATATTAGAGTGGGGCAAATGCTTTATTTGAGATCTTTAAATGTTTTATTATGTCCACTAAATTAACGATTGGATTGCAAATCAAAATTAAAGCTGGAGGAAAGGTCAAAGTTCAGCTTCTGGCTAGAGTCGTTATGGTGTCTGTCTGAGCAATAAGCCTGCCTCAACAGAAGGGAGAACAAGAGGAAATACCTATTGATCTCTAATATTAGCGCCAATCATTTTCTCCCTATTTCTTCAATATTGCAACATGTTGAGATGAATAGAATTGTGATTCTTTCATATATTCCACTATATTCACTGTCATGTTGTTTGCTTGAAGCCTGTCTCAGGAAGAGACAACTTTCTGAAGGAGACTGAATCATGTCTTGATGCTCCTAAGGAAGGGGTAACCTGAGCTTATTTGTTCTAATCCCATTTGGTTCATTCGTACATTCATTCAACAAATATTCATTAAGCAGCTATAACATTGGTTGCGTAATAAAACCACCCAGGGAACTTTTCTAAAATACCATGACCAGGGCTTCCCTGGTGGCGCAGTGGTTGCGCGTCCGCCTGCCAATGCAGGGGAACCGGGTTCGCGCCCCGGTCTGGGAGGATCCCACATGCCGCGGAGCGGCTGGGCCCGTGAGCCATGGCCGCTGGGCCTGCGCGTCCGGAGCCTGTGCTCCGCAACGGGAGAGGCCATAACAGAGGGAGGCCCGCATACCACAAAAAAATAAATAAATAAATAAATAAAAAATAAAATACCATGACCAGGTTTCACTGCTAGACCAATGGAGCCCAGGCCCATGTATTTTTAAAGCTCCTCAAGCAATTATGATGCATATGAGGGTTGAAAAACCTCTGACCTAGGATATATTACAAACTTTGCTAGCCACTGTGGTTACAAATAAAAAATAATAACTGCTAATATTTACTGAGTATGTACTATACATCAGGCACTGTTCTATGTGGCTTATATGTATTAACACATTTAATGATCTCAACAACCCTAGAAGGTAGATATTACTCCCATTTATAGTTAAGGAAACTGAGGCACAGGGAAGATCAGTAACTTGCCCAAGGTTATACATTTAGGAAGTAGTGGAGTCTGGTCCTGGAGTCCAGGCCCACTGTGCTGTGGCCTACCAATAGTATCAGAGTCTAGTAAATAATGAAAAGATAGGAGTTATGTATCAAGGAAGGCTTCCTGTAGGAGGTGGTAGCTCAATTAAGTAGGAGAAACATGGGACCCAGCAAGGAAAAGTTGTGGGGGAGAGCTTCTAAGTTTCTTACCTCCCCACCTCCCAGGAGTTCCTTCCTCCCTCTTCCCCACGCTGAAAACAATGGAATGTCCAGTCATCCTTAACACGCCTAACATTTCAACTGGGAAGACTGAAGTCATGCACAATTACTCATGCAATTTTTCCTCCTGACAATAGGTCCTTCTGTGGGCTTCTCATTCAAATATATAAAGCTCCACTCTGTTGTTTTAAAAAGCCTTTGTTGTAGGAACAATTCACAAACGTGTCCAACACCCATTGGTTCCCCATCCCCTTCTCCTGTCCCCTCACCTGACTGAGTTGCTAGAAAACAATTCCCTAGCTTGTCAGGGACCTGTGCCCGATTGCCCACTCTGCCCCAATTGGAAGCTAACCCTGCCTCTCACACTGCTTCTAACCACGTTTAAGTGTAAGTTTGAGGTTAACCTCAGGGAGCATTTGGCCACACCTGCCGCCCCCTCTGCCTGGCCTCGGGGCCAGGAACAGACTTTCTGTTGAGGAAAGGGTAATGCTGTCATGTTGCTAATTAACCGTGGGAGGAGAGAAAGCCCTTTCCAGACACCAAAAATACCAAGGAAGAACTTTATAAAAAGCATCCTTTGTACCGGCAGCCCCATCATTCAGCCCAGCTGAGGCTGGGACGAGAGGGAAAAAATAAACCCTTCCGCAGCCCTCAGGGTCACTGCATCCCAAGTGGCCACCTCCGGAGGCCATGCCCTGAGTGTCTGCTGAGGACAGGGTCTCAGGAACATGGGGGGGGGGAGTCAGGCTGCCTTCCCACTGCCAGTTTAGGCAAACCACAGGAAGCTGCCTGAAGCTTGTGTTTCAGGCATGTTTATGGGTGACTTGAGAGTCTTTGTTAGAATAGCCACAGGCCTGTTTGGTAATTTAAAAGGAAAGGAGGGCAGGTCTGTTGAGGCGTGAGGCAGAGCTGCAGGAGATTGCCTCAGAGTCTGGGTAATCTCACTACAGCAAGTCCCTTTCCTACCCTGTGCTTATCAGACTCCGGGCTGATCCTCACTTTGAGGATAGGCCTGCCTTTGGGGACATCACTGTAGGCCTGCCCAGTTCCCTTAGGCTTGGCTGCTACAGGCCTAAGTAGAGTCTGCAGTGTCTGGGAGACTTGGGATCCAGCGAGGTGCTATGGGGAGAAGGTTTGAGTTGCTAGGAAAATCGGATTTGGCCACAGGCTGGGATTTGGAGGCTTTCTTGAGCAGGAAGGCTGTAGGGCCATTTGGCTGGGACCTTAAGCTCAAGAGGCTTCAGAATTTGGCTGCTGATCAGTGTATGGGAATGAGGTGAAAGCCGAGGGTGGCCCCAAAGATGGAGAACCTCAGAATCAAAGCTGCCAGAGCCACACTGAGGTTCTTGGAGAGCCTGTTTACATGGTCTGCCTTACTTTACAGGGGCGAGGACAGATTCCCAAGCAGCTAAATTGCCCAAACCGGGAAGTCGGGGTACTAGAATTTCATACCAGGCAAGTTTCCCAGTCTCTCAGTCCAATAACATTTTTGCATCTGGGCAGACAAGGGGAAAATTCCTCCATTATAATATCACATGTACAGGATCCTTGGCAGCTCTGTGTGTGATGGCACATCTTTCTTTTCTTCCCTTCCTGTTGATATAAGATCTCCTTTATAGATTCCTCAAGTGTCAGAGCTGAAAAGATTTTAGAAGCCATGTAGATCAATTCTTTTATTTGACAGAAAAGGAAACAGAGAACTGGAGAGAAATGATAGGCACAAAGGCACACAGCTAGTTAACGATCACTAGGATGGAAACCAGGTCTTCTGCCATCCAGTCCAGGGCTTTTTCCATAATACCACACCCTTTATAACAACTAACATTTGTATATTAGGGGTTCCTGACTACTCCATGTTCTATTTCCCATTTTACTCACTTCCATGCATAGGGCCTTAAACTGTACCTTGTATATGATAAAATGATTTTTTTGAAGAGTTTCCACTATTTGGTATTTTGATGAAACAAACAACAAAAACAAAAACAAAAAAAATTAGGTTAGGAAGAAGTTATCACAATAGAGCTTTCCAGTATGAAATGCAGATGGACCAAGGTGGAATAGCAAATTCCCAGATTCTAAGGCTTTGCTGCTCAAAGTCATCTATGGACCAGTAGTATGAGCATCATCTGGGAGTCCTGCCCCAGTCCTGCCTTTTCAGAAGATCCCTAGATGACCTAAATACATACTAGAGTTTGGGTAGTCCTACTTGAGGGTAACACTAAAAAAATATCCTTCCCTCCTTTTCCTACCCAAATGCTTAACTTTCTCCTACCTCCCTCTTGCTCCTCCACCCGCCCCATCCTCACTCCTAAATGTTGCTACGTTAATCTTCTGCCTCATCTTGAACTTTAAAGCCATAGCAGGGATGGCGGGGGGTAGGGGGGGGGGGGGGTAGGGGAATGCTATATTTTAAAGGGGGGCTCAAAATGGAAATTCTTGTTTTAACATCCTTATTGGAGTATAATTGCTTTACAATGGTGTGTTAGTTTCTGCTTTACAACAAAGTGAATCAGTTATACATATACATATGTTCCCATATCTCTTCTCTCTTGCATCTCCCTCCCTCTCACCCTCTCTATCCCACCCCTCTAGGTGGTCACAAAGCACGGAGCTGATCTCCCTGTGCTACGCAGCTGCTTTCCACTAGCCATCTATTTTACATCTGGTAGTGTATATATGTCAATGCCACTCTCTCACTTCATCCCACCTTACCCTTCCCCCTCCCCATGTCCTCAGGTCCATTCTCTATGTCTGTGTCTTTATTCCTGTCCTGCCCCTAGGTTCATCAGAACCATTTTTTTTTTAGAT
>NC_041229.1:46948724-46949454 GCF_002837175.3 Physeter macrocephalus
TCTTTTTATGGCGAGTAATATTCCATTGTATATATGTGCCACATCTTCTTTATCCATTCATCTGTTGATGGACACTTAGGTTGCTTCCATGTCCTGGCTATTGTAAATAGTGATGCAATGAACATTGTGACACATGACTCCTTTTGAATTATGGTTTTCTCAGGGTATACGCCCAGTAGTGGGATTGCTGGGTCATATGGTAATTCTATTTGTAGTTTTTTCAGGAACCTCCATACTGTTCTCCATAGTGGCTGTAGCAATTTACATTCCCACCAACAGTGCAAAAGGGTTCCCTTTTCTCCACACCCTCTCTAGCACTTATTGTTTGTATATTTTTGATGATGACCATTCTGACCGGTGTGAGGTGATACCTCATTGTAATTTTGATTTGCATTTCTCTAATGATTAGTGCTGTTGAGCATCCTTTCATGTGTTTGTTGGCAATCTGTGTATCTTCTTTGGAGAAATGGGTATTTAGATCTTCTGCCCATTTTTGGATTGGGTTGTTTGTTTTTTTGATATTGAGCTGCATGAGCTGCTTGTATATTTTGGAGCTTAATCTTTGGTCAGTTGCTTCGTTTGCAAATATTTTCTCCCATTCTGAGGGTTGTCTTTTCATCTTTTTTATGGTTTCCTTTGCTGTGCAAAAAAAGCTTTTAAGTTTCATTAGGTCCCATTTGTTTATTTTTGTTTTTATTTCCATTTCTCTAGGAGGTGGGTCAAAAAGGAT
>NC_041229.1:46950691-46952462 GCF_002837175.3 Physeter macrocephalus
TGTTTTTATTTCCATTTCTCTAGGAGGCGGGTCAAAAAGGATCTTGCTGTGACTTATGTCATAGAGTGTTCTGCCTATCTTTTCCTCTAAGAGTTTTATAGTGTCTGGCCTTACATTTAGGTCTTTAATCCATTTTGAGTTTATTTTTGTGTATGGTGTTAGGGAGTGTTGTAATTTCACTTTTTACATGTAGCTGTCCAGTTTTCCCAGCACCACTTATTGAAGGGCTGACTTTTCTCCATTGTATACTCTTGCTTCCTTTATCAAAGTTAAGGTGACCATATGTACGTGGGCTTATATTTGGGCTTTCTATCCTGTTCCATTGATCTATATTTCTGTTATTGTGCCAGTACCATACTGTCTTGATTACTGTAGCTTTGTAGTATAGTCTGAAGTCAGGGAGCCTGATTCCTCCAGCTCCATTTTTCTTTCTCAAGATTGCTTTGGCTATTCAGAGTTTTTTGTGTTTCCATACAAATTGTGAAATTTTTTGTTCTAGTTCTGTGAAAAATGCCATTGGTAGTTTGATAGGGATTGCATTGAATCTGTAGATTGTTTTAGGTAGGATGGTCATTTTCACAATGTTGATTCTTCCAATCCAAGAACATGGTATATCTCTCCATCTGTTTGTATCATCTTTAATTTCTTTCATCAGTGTCTTATAGTTTTCTCCTACAGGTCTTTTGTCTCCTTAGATTGGTTTATTCCTAGGTATTTTATTCGTTTTGTTGCAATGGTAAATGGGAGTGTTTCCTTAATTTCTCTTTCAGATTTCTCATCATTCGTGTATAGGAATGCAAGAGATTTCTGTGCATTAACTGTGTATCCTGCCACTTTACCAAATTCATTGATTAGCTCTAGTAGTTCTCTGGTGGCATCTTTAGGATTCTCAATGTATAGTATCATGTCATCTGCAAACAGTGACAGTTTTATTTCTTCTTTTCTGATTTAGAGTCCTTTTATTTCTTTTTCTTCTCTGATTGCTGTGGCTAAACCTTCCAAAATTGTGTTGAATAATGGTGAGAGTGTGCAACCTTGTCTTGTTCCTGATCTTAGAGGAAATGGTTTCAGTTTTTCACCATTAAGAATGATGTTGGCTGTAGGTTTGTCATATATGGCCTTTTTATGTTGAGGTAGGTTCCCTCTATGCCTCCTTTCTGTAGAGTTTTTATCATAAACCAGTGTTGAATTTTGTCAAAAGCTTTTTCTGCATCCATTGAGATTATCATATGGTTTGTATACTTCAATTTGTTAATATCATGTATCTCATTGATTGATTTGCGTATATTGAAGAATCCTTGCATTCTGGGGATAAACGCCACTGGATTATGGTTTATGATCCTTTTAATGTGTTGTTGTATTCTGTTTGCTAGTATTTTGTTGAGGATTTTTGCATGTATGTTCATCAGTGATATTGGCCTCTAGTTTTCTTTTTTTGTGACATCTTTGTCTGGTTTTGGTATCAGGGTGATGGTGGCCTTGTAGAATGAGTTTGGGTGTGTTCCTCCCTCTGCTATATTTTGGAAGAGTTTGAGAAGGATGGGTGTTAGCTCTTCTCTAAATGTTTGATAGAATTTTCCTGTGAAGCCATCTGGTCCTGGGGTTTTGTGTGTTGGAAGATTTTTAATAACAGTTTTAATTTCAGTGCTTGTGATTTGCCTGTTTGTGTTTTCTATTTCTTCCTGGTTCAGTCTCAGAAGGTTGTATTTTTCTAAGAATTGGTCCATTTCTTCCAGGTTGTCCATTTTATTGGCATATAGTTGTTTGTAGT
>NC_041229.1:46952472-46955997 GCF_002837175.3 Physeter macrocephalus
TGATGGTGGCCTCATAGAATGAGTTTGGGAGTGTTCCTCCCTCTGCTATATTTTGGAAGAGTTTGAGAAGGATGGGTGTTAGCTCTTCTCTAAATGTTTGATAGAATTTTCCTGTGAAGCCATCTGGTCCTGGGGTTTTGTGTGTTGGAAGATTTTTAATAACAGTTTTAATTTCAGTGCTTGTGATTTGCCTGTTTGTGTTTTCTATTTCTTCCTGGTTCAGTCTCAGAAGGTTGTATTTTTCTAAGAATTGGTCCATTTCTTCCAGGTTGTCCATTTTATTGGCATAGAGTTGTTTGTAGTAATCTCTAATGATCCTTTGTATTTCTGCAGTGTCAGTTGTTACTTCCCCTTTTTCATTTCTAATTCTGTTGATTTGAGTCTTCTCCCTTTTTTTCTTGATGAGTCCGGCTAATGGCTTATCAATTTTGTTTATCTTCTCAAAGAACCAGCTTTTAGTTTTATTGATCTTTGCTATTGTTTCTTTCATTTCTTTTTCATTTATTTCTGATCTGATCTTTATGATTTCTTTCCTTCTGCTAACTTTGGGGGTCTTTTTGTTCTTCTTCCTCTAATTGCTTTACATGTAAGGTTAGGTTGTTTATTTGAGATGTTTCTTGTTTCTTGAGGTAGGATTGTATTGCTAAAAACTTCCCTCTTAGAACTGCTTTTGCTGCATCCCATAGGATTTGGGTCATCATGTTTTCATTGTCATTTGTTTCTAGGTATTTTTTTACTTCCTCTTTGATTTCTTCAGTGATCTCTTGGTTATTCAGTAGTGTGTTGTTTAGCCTCCATGTGTTTGTATTTTTTACAGTTGTTTTTCCAGTAATTAATATCTAGTCTCATAGTGTTGTGGTTGGAAAAGATACTGATACAATTTCAATTTTTTTAAATTTACCAAGGCTTGATTTGTTACCCAAGATAAGTCTATCCTGGAGAATGTTCCATGAGCACTTGAGAAGAAAGTGTATTCTGTTGTTTTTGGATGAATGTCCTATAAATATCAATTAAGTCCCTGTTGTTTAATGTGTCATTTAAAGCTTGTGTTTCCTTATGCAATTGTTCCACAAAAATGTAGACTACATTTATATGCACATTAAAGGAAAGTGTTTATAGAGTCACTACAAAGCTGGTATTAATAATATGGGTATATTCATCTATATATCTAAAATTTTAAAATAAAAAATAAAGTGAAAAAAATTTAAAAAATAAAGCTTGTGTTTCCTTATTTATTTTCATTTTGGATGATCTGTCCATTGGTGAAAGTGGGGTGTTAAAGTTCCCTACTATTATTGTGTTACTGTCGATCTCCCCTTTTACGGCTGTTAGCATTTGCCTTATGCATTGAGGTGCTCCTATGTTGAGTGCATAAATATTTACCATTGTTATATCTTCTTCTTGGATTGACTCCCTGGATCATTATGTAGTATTCTTCTTTGTCTCTTGTAATAGTCTTTATTTTAAAGTTTATTTTGTCTGATATGAGAATTGGTACTCCAGCTTTCTTTTGATTTCCATTTTCATGGAATATCTTTTTCCATACCCTCACTTTCAGTCTGTTTGTGTCCCTAGGTCTGAAGTGGGTCTCTTGTAGACAGCATATATAGAGGTCTTGTTTTTGTATCCCTTCATCCAGTCTATGTCTTTTGGTTGTACCATTTGGTGAAAGTGGGGTGTTAAAGTTCCCTACTATTATTGTGTTACTGTCGATCTCCCCTTTTACGGCTGTTAGCATTTGCCTTATGCATTGAGGTGCTCCTATGTTGAGTGCATAAATATTTACCATTGTTATATCTTCTTCTTGGATTGACTCCCTGGATCATTATGTAGTATTCTTCTTTGTCTCTTGTAATAGTCTTTATTTTAAAGTTTATTTTGTCTGATATGAGAATTGGTACTCCAGCTTTCTTTTGATTTCCATTTTCATGGAATATCTTTTTCCATACCCTCACTTTCAGTCTGTTTGTGTCCCTAGGTCTGAAGTGGGTCTCTTGTAGACAGCATATATAGAGGTCTTGTTTTTGTATCCCTTCATCCAGTCTATGTCTTTTGGTTGTACCATTTAATCCATTTACATTTAAGGTCATTATCAATATGTATGTTCCTATTACCATTTTCTTAATTGTTTTGGGTTTATTATTTTAAGTCTTTTCCTTCTGTTGTGTTTCCTGCCTAGAGAAATTCCTTTAACATTTGTTGTAAAGCTGGTTTGGTGGTGCTGAATTCTCTTAGCTTTTGCTTGTCTGTAAAGGTTTTAATTTTTCCATCTAATCTGAATTAGATCCTTGCTGGGTAGAGTAACCTTGGTTGCAGGTTTTTCCCTTTCATCACTTTAAATATGTCCTGCCACTCCCTTCTGGCTTGCAGAGTTTCTGCTGAAAGGTCAGCTGTTAACCTTATGGTGATTCCTTTGTATGTTATTTGTTGCTTTTCCCTTGCTGCTTTTAATATTTTTTTTGTATTTAATTTTTTTAAATTAATTTATTTTTATTTTTGGCTACTTTGGGTCTTCGTTGCTGTGCGTGGGCTTTCTCTAGTTGTGGTGAGCAGGGTCTACTCTTCATTACGGTGCAGGGGCTTCTCATTGTGGTGGCTTCTCTTTCTGCGGAGCACGGGCTCTAGGCATGTGGGCTTCAGTAGTTGTGACATGCAGGCTCGGTAGTTGTGGCTCAGAGGCTGTACAGTGCAGGCTCAGTAGTTGTGGTGCACAGGCTCTAGAGCACAGGCTCAGTAGCTGTGGCACACGGGCTTAGTTGCTCTGCGGCATGTGGGATCTTCCCAGGCCAGGGCTCGAACCCATGTCTCCTGCATTGGCAGGTGGCTTCTTAACCACTGTGCCACCCGGGAAGCCCTGTATTTAATTTTTGATCGTTTGATTAATATGTGTCTTGGCGTGTTTCCCTTTGGGTTTATCCTGTATGGGACTCTCTGTGCTTTCTGGACTTGATTGACTATTTCCTTTCCCATGTTAGGGAAGTTTGTGACTATAATCTCTTCAAACATATTCTCTGTCCCTTTCTTTTTCTCTTCTTCTTCCTGGACCCCTATAATTCGAATGCTGGTGTGTTTTATGTTGTCCCAGAGGTCTCTGAGACTGTCCTCAATTCTTTTCATTCTTTTTTCTTTATTCTTTTCCCTGGCAGTTATTTCCACCATTGTATCTTCCAGCTCACTTACCCGTTCTTCTGCCTCAGTTATTCTGCTAATCAATTACTTCTAGAATATTTCTATTTTCAGTTATTGTGTTGTTCATCACCATTTGTTTGCTCTTTAGTTCTTCTAGATTCTTGTTAAATGTTTCTTGTATTTTCTCCATTCTGTTTCTGAGATTTTGGATCATCTTTACTATCATTACTCTGAATCCTTTTTCAGGTAGGTTGCATATTTCATCTTCATTTATTTGGTCTTGTAGGTTTTTACCTTGCTCTTTTGTCTGTAATATATTTTTTTGTTGGTTCTTTTTTTTTTTTTTTTTTTGATGGGTGGGGCTGTATTCCTGTCTTACTGGTTGTTTGGCCTGAG
>NC_041229.1:46962654-46964945 GCF_002837175.3 Physeter macrocephalus
TATTTTGTCTGATATGAGAATTGGTACTCCAGCTTTCTTTTGATTTCCATTTTCATGGAATATCTTTTTCCATACCCTCACTTTCAGTCTGTTTGTGTCCCTAGGTCTGAAGTGGGTCTCTTGTAGACAGCATATATAGAGGTCTTGTTTTTGTATCCCTTCATCCAGTCTATGTCTTTTGGTTGTACCATTTAATCCATTTACATTTAAGGTCATTATCAATATGTATGTTCCTATTACCATTTTCTTAATTGTTTTGGGTTTATTATTTTAAGTCTTTTCCTTCTGTTGTGTTTCCTGCCTAGAGAAATTCCTTTAACATTTGTTGTAAAGCTGGTTTGGTGGTGCTGAATTCTCTTAGCTTTTGCTTGTCTGTAAAGGTTTTAATTTTTCCATCTAATCTGAATTAGATCCTTGCTGGGTAGAGTAACCTTGGTTGCAGGTTTTTCCCTTTCATCACTTTAAATATGTCCTGCCACTCCCTTCTGGCTTGCAGAGTTTCTGCTGAAAGGTCAGCTGTTAACCTTATGGTGATTCCTTTGTATGTTATTTGTTGCTTTTCCCTTGCTGCTTTTAATATTTTTTTTGTATTTAATTTTTTTAAATTAATTTATTTTTATTTTTGGCTACTTTGGGTCTTCGTTGCTGTGCGTGGGCTTTCTCTAGTTGTGGTGAGCAGGGTCTACTCTTCATTACGGTGCAGGGGCTTCTCATTGTGGTGGCTTCTCTTTCTGCGGAGCACGGGCTCTAGGCATGTGGGCTTCAGTAGTTGTGACATGCAGGCTCGGTAGTTGTGGCTCAGAGGCTGTACAGTGCAGGCTCAGTAGTTGTGGTGCACAGGCTCTAGAGCACAGGCTCAGTAGCTGTGGCACACGGGCTTAGTTGCTCTGCGGCATGTGGGATCTTCCCAGGCCAGGGCTCGAACCCATGTCTCCTGCATTGGCAGGTGGCTTCTTAACCACTGTGCCACCCGGGAAGCCCTGTATTTAATTTTTGATCGTTTGATTAATATGTGTCTTGGCGTGTTTCCCTTTGGGTTTATCCTGTATGGGACTCTCTGTGCTTTCTGGACTTGATTGACTATTTCCTTTCCCATGTTAGGGAAGTTTGTGACTATAATCTCTTCAAACATATTCTCTGTCCCTTTCTTTTTCTCTTCTTCTTCCTGGACCCCTATAATTCGAATGCTGGTGTGTTTTATGTTGTCCCAGAGGTCTCTGAGACTGTCCTCAATTCTTTTCATTCTTTTTTCTTTATTCTTTTCCCTGGCAGTTATTTCCACCATTGTATCTTCCAGCTCACTTACCCGTTCTTCTGCCTCAGTTATTCTGCTAATCAATTACTTCTAGAATATTTCTATTTTCAGTTATTGTGTTGTTCATCACCATTTGTTTGCTCTTTAGTTCTTCTAGATTCTTGTTAAATGTTTCTTGTATTTTCTCCATTCTGTTTCTGAGATTTTGGATCATCTTTACTATCATTACTCTGAATCCTTTTTCAGGTAGGTTGCATATTTCATCTTCATTTATTTGGTCTTGTAGGTTTTTACCTTGCTCTTTTGTCTGTAATATATTTTTTTGTTGGTTCTTTTTTTTTTTTTTTTTTGATGGGTGGGGCTGTATTCCTGTCTTACTGGTTGTTTGGCCTGAGGTGACCACCACTGGAGTTTGCAGGCAGTTGGATAGAGCCGGGTCTTGGTGCTGAGATGAGGACCTCTGGGAGGCCTCACTCCAATTAATATTCCCTGGGGTCTGAGGTTCTCTGTTAGTCCAGCAGTTTGGACTCAGAGCTCCCACCACAGGAGCTTGGGTCCAACCTCTGGACTGGGAACCAAGATCCCACAAACCGCGTGGCACGGGAGAAAAAAAAAAAGGAGCAGTACAATATCAAAGAATAAAAAACAAAATAAAATTAGAAAGATAAAAAATATGTCAGGAAAAATAAAAATATAATTGAAACAACCGCAACAAGGTAAAATAAAACCACAACAGAAAAAAGAAATAAAAAAGGGGATGGCGGGGGGACAAGCCAAAAGGAGAGAACAATAACAAAGTATAAAGAATAAGATAAAATTAGAAAAATAAAAGATTTATTAGGAAAACTAAAAATATAAATGAATCAACAACAATGAATCAACAAGGTAAAACAGAACCCCAATCTAAAAAAAAAAAAGAAGAAGAAGAAAAAAAAAACTCCTTCCCCTCCTTGGCTATGGGGGCAGAGTTTAGGGGGGGTGGAACTTAGGCAGGGGTGGGGTTTGGGGTGGGGCGGCACCAAGGCTCAAGACCCAC
>NC_041229.1:46965030-47140086 GCF_002837175.3 Physeter macrocephalus
TGGGGCGGCACCTAGGCTCAAGACCCACACAGCAGGAAAAGAGCTTGGGGACGGGGCCTAGGTGGGGCGATGTTCAAGCGTGGGACAGGGTCTCTGCTTAGGACCTATGTGGAAGGGGAGAGGCAGCACGTGGAAAGGAGGTAAGGCCCTGGGTGAGGGTGTGTGGGTGGGGTTTAGTCCCAGCGCATTGGAGGGGGTCTCAGAGGGGGTCTCCGAGTGTAGAGGTAGGGCCCTGGGTGGGGGTGTAGGAGCGGGGCTTGGGCTCTGTGCGGCAGGAGGGGGGCTCCGAGGGCAGAGGATTAGGCCCGGGAGCCCAAGAGGCTCCCTGGTGCCTAAGTGGACAGGGAAAGTGCTTCCCTTCCATTCCTCTGTGCCCCCCCATCATCTCCCCCAGGGTGTCCCCCCTCCTCACTGGACCTCTAACCATGGGTGGGTCCCGCTGGGTGTAGAACTCCTCCCCTCCCCCAGCCACCTCTCAGGGGTGCAGGTCCCGGAGGTCTGGTCTTTACTTTTGCTCTCCCTTCCCTCCCTCCCACTCCCTCAGGACCTGCACGGCTGGAGGGGGCCTTGGTCGGTGGAGGATTGATCAGGCCCGGGATCTCAGCAGGCTCCCAGGGGCCCAAAGGGGCCGGGGAAACCTGACCACTCTCCCTTTTGATCCTCTGTCCTCCCAGTGGTCCCCAAATTTCCCTCTTCGGGTGAGGGATTCCCTTCTCCTCCCCCAGTTGCCCCTCAGGGGCGCCTGTCCCATCCCTCTTCCACTTCTCCTCCCCCTTCATTCCCCCCAGGCCCCACGTCCTACCCGGTCGCTGGGGGTAGGTGTCCCCTTAGGTGTCCGTGATCCCCCACCAGAGCCTGGTAGGTGCTTTAGTTGTGCAGAGGCGCGAATTCCACGTCCTCCTAGTACGCCATCTTGACTCCGCCCCTTCCAAAATCTGCCTTTTCTCTCATGGGAGGGAAGAATGCTCCCACTCAAGCCCAGTGAATCCAACTGTCAACCCAACTTTTGGTGGGTACACATGGGGTACAGAGCACAAAACTCGATGCTGTAAGGATTATGGTCGATGACATGGTCTCTGCCTTAATGAGGGAGAACACACATCCATTCATGGGGAAACGCAGAAACACTTTCAAGCCATAGATTGTACCTCCTAGTGCAACTTGGTGTCAGGCAAACTGAGCACAGCCAGGATTACTGCTGAGTGAATATTAAATCTTCTTGGCCTTTCACCGGGATTACTGCCCTAGGTTTTTACCTGGTCTCCTCACCCATAATCTCTCTTTTTCAGCCCATCCAGATGACTGCTGATAAAATAATCTCAGGAAACCACTCTTTTGGTATTTGGGATCTTGTTCATTCCCTACTCCTCTTATTCTGCCTGTTAAACTTCCTTTCATCCTTCAAGATTCAGCTCAATAACTTTATGGTGGGAATCATTTGCAATACATAAGTGTATCAAATTAACATGCAGTATACCTTAAGCTTAAACAATGTTATATGTCAATTACATCTCAAGAGTTGGAAAAGAAAAAGACTCAGATCAAACTTTTATTTACTCAACATGTATTACTTAACATGTATTGAGCACATACTATGTTCCAATCACCTCTTCTAAAACTTTCTTTGACTCTAGGTTCTGTGAGTTACTGCCTCCCTGCTTCTTCTCTTGTAATACATCCTACTTTATTGTGATTACTTAGTTATTTTTCTGGCCTAACTCTACCCCAGACTGTAAGTTCTTTAAGTAGAGGGCCTCTCTCTTACCCATCTCTGTACCCCCAGCACACAATATGATGCTGGTTGTATTATTGATGCTTAATCAATGTTTGCTCCACACAAAGCATGGATAAATGAGCTTCTCAGAAATGTGTACACTGGTTTTCAGTGTCCTTTGGAGATTTGGAAGTCAAATCTTGCTCACAGAGAGAAGCAGCTAAATTAGATGGCAAGAGCAAAAATAGTCTTTGAGGTGACATGTCCTAGATCCTGAAAGTAAGAAAGGGAGGACCTGGTACTTGCCCCAGTCTAGGTCTTCTCATTCTGTGTTTCAAACACACAGCCTATATTTCTCTTTACAATATAAGGTGTGCTAAAAAATTATTTGTTTAGGGCTTCCCTGGTGGCTCAGTGGTTGGGAGTCCGTCTGCCGATGCAGGGGATACGGGTTCGTGCCCCGGTCCGGGAAGATCCCACATGCCGCGGAGCGGCTGGGCCCGTGAGCCATGGCCGCTGAGCCTGCGCGTCCGGAGCCTGTGCTCCGCAGCGGGAGAGGCCGCAACAGTGAGAGGCCCGCGTACCGCAAAAAAAAAAAAAATAATAATGGAAAGCTTTTAAAAAGACCCCAGCTTTCCCTAATGAGGAACTGCACATTTTTAAAGCTCAAATCTAATGTTGCGCCGTTGCCTAAAGCCCTTTGATCACTTCCCAATGCTTTTAGGATAAAGTTCAAATTTCTAAACTTGACTTGCAAGGCTCCACATGGCCTGGGGCCGCCTACCTCACCAGCATTCTTACACATCATTCTTCCTGGAGCTCTTTACACTTCAGCCACACAAGTCATTTCTTTGTTCCTCAAGGGCTCCAAGCTTCCTCATCAATGACGCTTGTTACCCTCTGGTGCAATCCACCCACCTGCCTCCCACCTTGCCTACGTCATCTGGTTAATTGCCACTAATCTCTCAGGTCTCAGTGTAGCTGTCATTGCCAAGGAAGGCCTTCCCTTGGCCACTCAGGAGGCTAGCTTACCCTATTCTCCACCTGCAAAGCACTCTGTGTTTTTCCTTTATAGCACTTATGATTTTTGTAACTTGATCATTAAGTGTGTAACTATTGAATGTTTGTTTTTCACTCCTCACCTCCTAACTCCGGACTATAAGGTACACGCGGACGGGCTCTGCATCTGCTCTGTTCACTACTTTATCAAAGGGGTTTTACCTACACCATTTCATTTAGTTTCAAATCCTGTCAGGTAGACATCCTCATGCCTTACTTGAGAGAGGAGAAGGCTCAGAGAGATGTATGGTAGAGCCAAGATTTGACCACAGTTCCATCTACATTATTGAAAGCCTAAAAGGTTTAGAAGTTCATTTATTTGGGATTTGAATTCTCAGGACCTGAACTGGAGTCCCAGTTCTACCTCTTTATAGGCTTATCATTCTGGGAGATTCTTCTCATCTGTAGAATAGAGATAATATTACTTACCTTATGTACCTCCTAATTTTCTTAGAGGATCAAATGAAATAATATACATGACATCCTGGTAGATGATAATCCCCTCTGCAAACATAAGTGAAACAGGTAGCATTTTTCATCAGGTTTGAGTCTGTAATGGTTGCTGCTTGTCTGGTCTGCCCACTCTGGGCATCAGTTTCTTGGATAAAATTGTCAGGCTGGAGACGCTGAATCCATCTGTCCTTGTATACTGTCTAGAGGAGGTTGTTAGATTGGACTTATACTGACAACAAAAAGATTAATTTAGAATGAAAGCATCCATCTTACAAAACAAGAATTATACATTTAGCTTTTACGTACATATAAAGACAATAAATAATATGCAGTGTGTTTCTAGTATTTAACCTCTAGTCCTTGATCGCCCAGATGAAATGATTAGGTAAATGTAGTTAATGATTAGCATTAATGGTTAAGAGCTTAGACTTTGGAGTCAGAGAAATTTGGATTCAATTCTCTCAGCTCTACATTTACCAACAAGGAGGGCTTGGGCAGGTTACTTAACTTCTCTAAGCTTCACTTCTTCATCTTTAAAATGTACCTACCCCTCAGACTGTTGTAAGGACTAAAACAAACAATGTGAGTAAGTGCCTGGGACTTAGGAAACACTCTATCAACATGGAGAGTCATTATTACCATCCCAGTCTGCTTTCTTTCCTGGCTTGCTGATCCCTTTACACCTATTTGTTCCATGCTTCTTCCATTCCAATTGGAATGACAACTTTCAGGTGTCAGAGTCTTAAATACTAATGCCAAGAACCCTCTCAATCTGCAACCGGTCTAAGTGAAGCCAAGCTTGTATGAAGGCGAGAGCTTTCCTCCCGTGCACTCTGCACAATAAGTCCTACCACTTCCTTGTATTTCCGGGGAAGATTCTTTATTTGTGCAGAGCAGCAAGTTCCTGTAACCATATTTGAACAACTGCATGTCTCTGCTCAAATCCTTTTGGGTGGTACAGTAAGGATGGGAGGTTCTCATTCTCTCTGGCTTTGGACAGTAAAAAGATGTACAATTTGGAGCCACAGTGAAAAGGGGGTTTACTGTTCAGTCATTCCACGGCTTCTACCACATAGGCTCTGTAAGGTGATTTGATTCATAATTAATTTAAAAACGAGAGACTTACTGTAATTTTGAAGTAGGAGTCAGAAATTCTAGCGATAGCATTGTATTCTGGTTTGTGTGTGTGTTTCTCACTTAAAATGCACTTATTGAGAACTTATGGTGTTTTCTTCTCTGGGGGAGGAATACAAAGATGAATAAGTTATCTCTTCCTCATAGGAACTAAATCCTCTGTAGGAGATGGCAAAGGACACAAACAATGGAAGGGAATAAACAAGTAGTGGGGGAAGGACGTCCTGAGACCTTCTATTCTGAATGGGGATTTATGTGTACGGGGTGGTAGGTTAAGGGAATAAAAAGGTCATGGACACTGGAGTGGGCCTGAATCCTGGCATTTGCATTAAATTACCCTGAGCGAGCCATTTGCCCTCTCTGAACCAGTTTTCTCACGTGAAAAAGGAGAATGATGCTTACCGCAGAAGATCGTTTTAAGGATTAACTGAGATAAGGTACATCACGTGCCAAGTGCGATGCTAGGCTAATTATAGATAACAAATATTAGCCATTATAAATATCATTATGATTAATAATACACCAATACATAGATATTATCTGAAAATCTTGTCAGCATGTAGGGCCAGTGGAAGGGGCTTAAATGAAAGAGATCTTAACGCCCATTCCAGCAGCACGGTGGACGTGGAACATCTTCTCAGATATGCAAGTGTGAAGTCCTTTCTGCTAAATATTTTCTACTCTTCTGACACAGGTAATGACATCCTGTGGTCACTCCCCTCCCCTAGTAAACTATTAGATGGTGGTTTCACACACACCCCACCTAAGATGGTGGATTATCTGATGGTAAAAGAGAAACAGGAAGATCAGCGGTTTCAATTGAGCAAAGAGACTATGTGTTTTACAGTAAATAACTCTTCCATTTCTATCAGTTCTTGACCAAACACTTAGGTGACGTGGAATGATAAGGAAGCCAAGACACAGCTTTGTAAAAGCCGAAAGTCTCCTGGATGCTAGAAGCACATTCTGTTGTCCATAGCATGCTGCATAAGATGATGGCTGAAGACAACTTCATGGACAGGATAACTGCCCTAGCACACAGCCAGATGGAGGAGGGGAGCCTGGCAGCGTACCTCTAAGTGCAGCTGCACCTTCCTCCATGAAGCTGCTGTTCTGCGCTAGGGTCTCTCATTCGGTTTGACCAAGTTAGGAAAGAGATGCAGATTTGACGAAAACAGAAACTGCATGGAAACTAACTCAGCTCATTTATTATAAAACACCTTGATATATGGGAAACGGGGTTTCTAGGAGGAGAAAATGAGACAATCTGAGATATAATAGTTATCATTCATAAGAAATACCACTATGGTCTTTCTTCTGTTTCTAAAAGCAGTATTCTCATAAGGAAATTGTACCACCTAAGGGTTTAATTGGCATTAATTTGGTTGTATCTCTGTTCATCATGATGATACTCATAAACAGTGGGTACCATTTTTGAGCTTCCAGCTTAGGTCATGGGGACCCCTGGGATTCAGTTAGAATCCTCTGTGACACTTGGAGAGCTGCTTATCCTCAGACTTGAGGCTGTAAGCCCCATAAGGGTGAAGGTCTTTTCTGTCTTCTTCAGGATTGTGTCCTACTTAGAGCCAACACGCGATGGCTGCTCAATCAATACTTGTTGAAGTATTTAACTTAACATTCATATGACTGACAACAACCCTGAAAGTTCAATATTATTAACTCTAGTTGGTGAATAATAAAGTTGTCCTGCTTGTTTCAAAGCTATCTACAGAGCTCTGCATGTGATGGGGTGCTGCAGGGGTGGGAGACGTTTGCTCTACGGTCACATGATCTCTGAGCTTAATATGGGAGAATCAAGGAGAGTAATATTGTTTATGTGAAGATTCTTTTCATATTTCCAGAGAGTGGGAGAGAGTAGCTCTGTTGGCCATTTGACTAGAGAAGGAGCTCAAGACCACGTGTATGGGTAAAGGTGGAATCAAGTGGTGATATATTGTCTGGAGAAGAGAATGCTTAGGGACATTATAACCAGGCTCATGTAGCCCAGAGTCAACTCAGGGCAGAAGAAACTCTCTTGACCTGTGTAGGCTCAGAGGGCAGAAGGCGGTGTGAGTTTTAGGGAAACCGACTTTTGTTCAACACAGGAAAGAGCGCTGTAACTTCCGATGCTGTTTAGAAATAGAATAGACCACCTTAGAGGCAAGAAATCCTCTGCTTGGATTGTGTCCAAGGAGTGACCACATGATCACTTGACAGGGATTCTGTAAAAGACATTTGAACCTTGGCTCAGGGCTGAAAGGCATTGGAATATCTCTTTTATGTCTCCTAGAATCTATGATTCTATAATCCTGTATTTGAAATTTGTAAACATGGTATCTAGAAATGGATATACTTAAAAGGAAACTAAGTAATAGGTTAGGTCTGATTCCATTAGCTTATAAGGTCCCCTAGGGCAGGATACCTGTCTCTGTGATATAGCATTGTGCTTCCAGCACCCATTACTGTGCTGGCACATAGTACACCTTTATTAACACACATTAAGTGCATCAGTTGGAATCCTGAGTCCGCTGGGGAAACTATCATGCTCTGAGCACTGATTTCCCAGGAAGTTAGGGAATGAAAATGGAACCAGATCAATTTTCCTGTTCCCCTTTTCTATGTAGATTATAAGTTTGGTCTAGAGGAAAACATTTTCTCTTTAAATGTTGGACTCCTGTAGAGTTCTTTTCTTGGTTGAAGTGCCTCAGTGTGTGTATTTTCTGTTGGCTTCACTAGCTCAGAAGCTATTTTGAGTAGAACATGCAGAAACCCACTTGTGGAATGCTGGAGTGGGAAGACCGGCAGGGGCCTGTGAGATGCCCTACTCTGTCTGCCGTTGAGAATAGGCAGGAGCAAGACATAAATTAACAGGCAGAAAACCATAATCCAACATGGGGAGTCACCCCCAGAGGGAGACAGTGATTGCGTCTAGCACTGTGTCTGGCACCTATTAGGGTCTCAATCCAGCAAAGTGAATGAATGAACGAATAGAGCCTTGTGATGTCCAGGGCAGTGCTGGACTTGGGACCAGGAAGCCTGGATTCTCCTCTGGATCTGTCTGTCACTGACTACCTGTGTGACACTTGCATGTTCCTTATCCTCGCTAGCTGTCGTCTTGGGGTTACCTGGCATTCAAACAACTGTCCTATTTGAGATCACCAGTTGTAGAAGCAGGAGACCATGCTTGTCTCGGCCAGTTGGTAGCAGTGGAAATGGAGAGAAGTGGATGGATTTGAGGTCCATCTTAAAGGAGTAAGTAGGGTGGCATGTGTAATTGGATGTGGGATGTGAAGGAGGGGAAGTGGTCAAGGATGACACCTAGATTTCTGACTTAGGCATCTGGGTGGACGGCAGCAATGTTTGCAGAGAGAGGAACTTGCCAGCAAGAGTGGGTTTGAGAGGAAGATGACGAGCCACACCTGTGCTCTCAGAAGCCACACACTCGGAGAGATCCTGGCCCTTTGGCTCTTCCCCTGCCTCCCTGACTGAGATGAGGCCTTTGTGTGAGGGGCTGCGCAGACCGCGTAGCTGCAAATGTGACAGGGCCCCCGGTTATGCTTCCTGGTGCTGCAATGCTTCAGGGGCTAGTGTAACTCAGCCTCAAATCTTTACATCCATCTTTTCTCTTATTGCTAAGGCAGCTCCGGAAGGCAAGTTGGAGAGCTGGGACCCACAAACCTAAAATTATAAAGAAAAAGTAACGAACCAGGGGAAGCTTCAAGACTAGAAGCTGGTTTCCTGCCAGCGTTTTTCTTTGTTTAATGCACTTGCCCACACCCTCCCTGGTTTCCAAAGACCAACTGCGGGCTGGACTCCTGCAGCCTATGTCAGCACCTCCAGGCCTCGGTGCTGAATAAATGAAGCTAGAAGAAGGAAGAAAAGGGAGCTCTCTGAGGACTGCAGGCGGCGGAGAGCAGCTAGCTCAGTGACAGAGGGAATGGCAGGACAAGGATTGATGCAAAATGGAGAGGAGAGAGCTCCCCACGGGCCCTGAGCTGCAACTGATCTCAGCCTCGTTTAAGTCCTGCAGGCCTGGGTGCGGTGAGCTGCCCCCAGCAAAGCCCT
Source organism: Physeter macrocephalus (assembly GCF_002837175.3). NCBI lineage: Eukaryota > Metazoa > Chordata > Mammalia > Artiodactyla > Physeteridae > Physeter > Physeter macrocephalus. The sequence goes on from NC_041229.1 coordinate 46,973,456, forward strand.
GCAGGAGTCCAGAGAATAACCGGCATCCCATGGAGTCCTCTGAATATGGCTGTGGGGAAAGGACCCAAGCTTTACACAGTAGAAATAGACATGAAAGGGACAAAGGTGGAGAAACAAATGTGAAAATAGAAATTATGGCTGTCCCTTTTAAAAAGAATGTTTGATTGTTTTTGTTTCTAATTACAAACACCATATAAGCTCATGAAAATTTAAGAAATGCAGAAAAGGAAAACAAAGACTCAGCTGTAATCCCACTAACCACTCCTGCCGTTTGATGAATATTTACTGAATGCTGACTAGCTGAGGCACAATTTAAGGCCCACAACAACGCTGAGACTTAGGTAGGGTTGTTATTCCCTTTTCATCAATGAAGGAAGGAGCTGAGATCAGAGAGGTTGAGATTTGCCCGAAGACACACAGCTGGCAAGTGATGGAGCCTGGATTTGAACCTGGTTCTATATACCAGTTTTCTCACAATACTCTGTCTTGATCCATGGGTATACCCGAGGTGATGCCACTTCATCAAATAATCCCGATTTTCCTATGGGAAATACTCCAAAGCAAAAAGATAACACATGAAGATGTTTCCAAAATGTGTCTTATCTTTCAAGTCATGTCACACTCCGTGTAAGTCTGTAAACTCGTCCATTGCAAAGGCGGTGTTTTAATTCTTTGCCCCTTCTGACGACCAGGACAGAATGCAGCTTTCCTCCCATCGCTTGGCCTGAGGCTTGCTTCTGCTTCTGCCCAAGGCAGGCTGCAGTTAGCACACACTGCTTAACCTCTTCCTCCTGCAAGTCACTCTTTGAAGCACAATATTTTGTTTCGCCCATTTTGACACCGTGGACATTCTGTGACCCTAAATATCAAACAATCACTTTTTTAAAATGAGCAAACATGTTTAACAACCTTACCCCTTTTCTAAGCTTTACCATCTCCCATCACATCTCTGATTCAGCCCCTTCCTTGAATCCCCCATCTGACCCTCACTTCATCCTGACATTAGACTGAGTTTCTTCTGCACAGAGGACATGATGCTCTTTTAAAAAGTTGAAAACTGAATGCTTTACTCTTTATAGAAAATGACTTAAGTGTGAATGTCAAAATATCCCTAGCATCAAAATGACCTCAACCAAACATCATATACCCAGTCCCCAATCCTGACTACCCAGCCTTGTCCCCAGCAAGTCTCTTACTGATGGCTTTAGACACTTGCTGTGTATCCTCCCCTGGCCCTGACTCTTCCTGATAACTCTCCAGCGGCTCTTAATCTGGAGTTGTCATTTAGAGCAGGAACTTTGGAACCAAGCTGCCTCATTCCTACCTTTACCACTCCCCGTGTGACCTTGGGCAAGTTATTTAACTCACCTGTGCCTCAGTTTCCTTGTTTGTCAAATGGAGAAAATAATATCTATTTTCTAAGGTTGTTGTGAGAACAAATATTTGTAACGCTAGTGCTTGCAAAGGTCTTAGAACATGACCTGGCATGCTGGAAGCATGCAGTAAACGTTAGCTATTAAGACAAATGGACTTGTCTGTCCATCTTGTCACCTTTACGACCAGTAGTCAAGCTATATTTCTTTAAAATAATTTTAAATTTTAGTGGCTTTCCTGTTTTATTTATTGGAATTGTTGGGTAATTTGTTTTAATAGCATACACAGTAGTTTATCTACAGTTACACAGTGAACAGACTTTTGTCAGCTTGCCTAGAAAACCAAATAACCACTCTAACACTGTGTGTATATATACACGTCTGTTTATCTATCTATCTACATGTATATATACACACATATAAGCACACATTTGCAGTGGAGTTTTGGACAACAGTTTTTATGTAATATATCCAGTTTATTGTATAAACTAATTTTTCTTCTATTCGTTTTTCATTTCTAAAGTTTGACTGATAAAGCATTATCAAGACTCAACATGGTCTTGAATATACCCAGGATTTTGTATTTTACTCCCTGTGTGATGAGGAGCTGCCCATGGCTTTGGAGGAGGAGAGTGGCATAGGCTTCAGAGGAGGAGGATGTCACAGTTTAGTTTGTGATTTAGGAAGCAATGCAGAGGCTGGCCTGACTAGGGGATCTTGGAGTTTGGGAGATCAGTTAAGAGGCTGTTAGAATGACTCAGACAAGAGGGGATAGATGAGAGAATAATTTGGGGATAGAATTAGGAAGGCTTGGGAATGAAGTGGTGAGACAAGTGGAGGAGATAATTCTAAAAGTTCTTATTTGGGGTGAATGGGAGGATGGTAAAGAAAGGCAGCCTTCTCTATTGTTTTCTAAATACAGAAGGGATTCAAAATTTTCAAGGAGAGGAAGAGATAGGCTGTGAAAAGTCAGAATATAATGCAAGCCTCTTCCTTAACTCAAACAAAACAAAACAAAACAGAACCTAGGGACTTCCCTGGTGGTCCGGTGGTTAAGAATCCGCCTTCCAATGCAGGGGCCCCGGGTTCATCCCTGGTCGGGGAACTAAGATCCCACAAGCCGCGGGACAACTAAGCCCGCGTGCTGCAACTACAGAGCCCACGCACCACAGCTACAGAGCCTGCACGCCGCAACCACTGAGTCTGTGCGTATGGAGCCTGTGTGTCACAACTAGAGAGAAGCCCATGCCGCAATGAAAGATCCTGCATGCCACAACTAAGACCCAGTGCCGCCAAAAATAAATAAATAAGTAAATAAATAAAATATTTTAAAGAATCTATGTGTACCTAGTAAATTTGACATCTGAACCTAAAACGAAACAAATAAAAAGGGGGGGACATATAGGGTTGATAATGATTTTCACTGATGATCCACTTGACAATGATAATCAAGTACATTAAATGTTACATTCCAAGGAGGGTGGAGCAAAGTCTGTGACATAGCATAGTCTTTCATCTCTGCAGATGTGGAAGTTTTCCTCTCCCAATAGAAGAGCCAGAAACCCGTTTGGAAAGACCCAAACAAGGCCACAAGCACCCAACTACATCCTTTCCAAGATGTTAATGCTTTCCACTTTCATCCAAGATTCCCAAAGTCTGTGTGTTCAGTGGACAAAGAACAAGACAGAGGGGCTGCCCTGGTCTGAGCCCACATGGGCAGCCAACCATGCAGAAGGGAGTGGCTGCAGCCTCCAGGCCAGAAAAAGTGTCCCCACAAAACCACATTTTCTTCCCACCTCCCTCCTAAACACACCAGCTGGTATAGGGAGAGTTTCTGAAAATGAGAATGAAGCTTTCTTATATTGTGTCTATGGGTTCTGTTACCATATTTTCTAAGTCAGAACTCCAGGTGCATGACAAGATACAGTTGTACTAATGGCAACCAAGGGACAGGATATTTTAAAGATACTCTGAAAAAAATCTAGAGTACGTGTTTGCCCTGGTAAAAATACATCATTTAAAAGACTGATTCCACAAATATTTATTTGGCACCTACTAGGTGCCAGGCACTGGTGATAGAGGGGTGAACAAAACAGACAACATGTTACATAATGGGAATGGGGACCCCACTGGGCAGTGTGCTGAGGTTTAGGATCTGGATCATTAAGTTAAAGATATGATCCAAAAAGGACACAGTTGGGTAGGTAATTACATTGCAGATCTTTAACTTCTATTTGAATCCCCAAAGTTCAAAAGGACCAATTCCAACTCTGCCTGACTAACCAGAGATATAGTCTCTACCCCCCAGTGGGAAAATACCCCTGAGCTCCCCTGCACTGCTGAAAAACCTTGGATCATTCTATCAGGCACTATAATTATATATATATATGTACCTGTCTTATCAGCCTTTGTAGACTTTTTCAAGGCAGGCTGCTTTTGCTTATCTCTCCAGATCCCTCTTCTGACACCGCCCCATTTCCCTCCCTTCTCCTTTCCAATTCACCTCATCCAACGTTCCTTCCATGCCAAACTTTTTGTGAGTCTCCCTATGTGCACAGGCTCTTTCCAGCTCTTGCCTTTGTGTACACAGTTCCCTCTGATAGAACAACCTTTCTGTTCTTTGACTTTGACTCTTTCGGGGAAGAATCAGCTCGGAAATTACTTCCTCTGTTAAGCCCTCCTAGACCTCTCTATCAATTGAGTGGTCATGCCCCCTGACCCTTAACAGAGATAAGTATATCTCTGTTAGCTCACTTATCAGCCTTTTTTTTTTTTTTTTTTTTTTCTCACTGTTTGTTTATGGGTCTACAAGGCCTGGGCAGAGTCCTCATTTTATCTAACTAGCTCTCTGGAGACCTTTGCCTCTCTGCACCTTTGCCTGGAAGAGGATGTCAGTGAAAGTGTGTTGAATAATTTACTTGCCTCCTAAACTGCCCTCCCATCTCCAAAAAACCAAAACAAAACAGGAACAAAGGAAGCAAAACAAAACATGTGTCCTTGCTAGAAATATCCCCCAGTGCTCACTCCTTGGTTTAAAGACACTGAGACTTTCATTAGAACCTAATTGATATGTAGTGGACAGAGCACTGGATGAAGAATCTGGAGACCTATATTCTAGCTCCAACTCACCCTGCAATTAGTTCTGTGACCTTGGCCAACTGTATCATCTCTCTGGGTCTAGGTTTCTTCACTTCTAAGGTAGAAGTTGAACTCAGAAGAGTATATAGGTTTTTTTCCCTCCAGTGATAATTGAGTCCAATGGTCAATGAGAGTGACCTCCCAAAGAGCTTTGTTGAAGATTATGAAGCTTAGGTCAGGAAAGACACTCAGCTGGAAAGAATACATTGACAGTTTCTGTCCATTTAGCACAGAAGTGGGAGGTGGGGCACATCTGCCTCTCATTTGGTGATGCTGAACCGGATAGGTCTTTGAGTTCCTGTTAGTTCCAACACTCCACAGTTCATGATCATGCATGATTATACGTAAAGTCAGTTCCATTTTGCTTGTATGAGGCATATGTCAATTATTTGCCACATGCTATGTACTTGAGGAGTGTGAGATAAAAAGAAGAATAAATAATGCATGGTCGGGCTTCCCTGGTGACTCAGTGGTTAAGAATCCACCTGCCAATGAAGGGGACATGGGTTCGATCCCTGGTCCAGGAAGATCCTACATGCTGCCGAGCAACTAAACCCGTGCGCCACAACTACTGAGCCTGTGCTCTAGAGCCCGCGAACCACAACTACTGAGCCCATGTGCCACAACTACCGAAGCCCGTGTGCCTAGAGTCCGTGCTCCACAATGAGAAGCCACCACAATGAGAAGCCCATGCACTGCAACGAAGAGTAGCCCTTGCTCGCTGCAACTAGAGAAAGCCCACTCACAGCAATGAAGACCCAACACAGCCAATAATAATAATAATAATGCATGGTCTTTGCCTTTAAGGGATTCCGGGTGATTAACGGAGGGAGATGATAAGTACTATCTCCATTTAGCAGATAATAGGAACTGAAGCTCCACCAATGAGTAGAGGAAGTGGGTCTCACACTAAATTGATTCTAAGGTCTTTACCCTTTTCCACTCTACCTCTCCACTGGTTGTTTAGAAGAGAAAGGGAAAGGAGATACTGAACTGAAAGCTTGAGTGTTTCCCACGCTGGTTGCCTCATAGTAGAGGCCCAGAATAGACAGTGGACAGTGTTAGAACTCTGGGGAAAGGGGTAGGAAAGGGAACAGAAGAGTCCAGAAGACAAATTTCACCTAATGTATGAGGGTTGGTCTTGACTTCCATACAGGAAAGATTCATCAGACCCCAGTGACAGGCAAGCATGTGTCCTCCTGTCACAGGTGCCTCAATTCTAAGATTCTGTCCCCTTGACAATGGTGGGGTTAGAGAGGCATTGACCCTTCTAGGAGGAAACAGTGCAGGATAAAGATTTAAATCAAATCACATTAATAAAACATCAGGCCTTAATTTTGCATGAAGGTGTCCACCAAACACCACCTGAGGGCATGGCCCTGTGAGCTTGTGAGGTTTCGAGGAGGTCTTTTCAAGTAGTAAGTTTTTCTAAGTAGTGAAAATTTCTAAGAGCAGATGGCTAGTTTCTGGGCCTATCACACAGATGTATCCTGATGGAGGTGAAGGGGTGGCCATAAATCCAGAGTGTGGTCTCTGGACTCCACACATTTGGATTCTTTTTTTTTTCAGATTCTTAATGGTGACCATCCCGTGAGAAAATTGCTTAGGTCACTAGACTCATACAAGACAAGCAGACTTGAAGAAAGGAAGTTATTGATTTATAACGAATTTTCACATTACATGCAATGCACATACTACACACACAGACATCAGACACTCCACTGAAGTTAGCTAGTGAGGGCATCCCTTTCATGATACTGACAGACCTGGGAAACCAACCAATATTCAGAAGGTCACTAAAGGAAATCGCAAAGTTGGGGAAAATAAGATTCAATGAGCTAAATGTGATATATTGATTTTTGGCTACAGTAACTTTAATGTAAAATATAGAATGTTGGAACTAGAAGGGACCAAGTTCACCTTAGGCAACTCTCATTTCACAAAAGGGGAAATTGAGGCCCAGAAAAGGGAACTGAATTTCCTAAACCCACAGCATTCATTCGTTTTCTCTTTCATCCTACAAATATTTATAGAGGGCCAACCAGGAGTGAAGCCTCATTCTAAGCAAAGTGGAGGCTTTCATAAGCTCAAAAGTCTAGCTTGGGAGATGGATGTGAACAGAACCAATTCTCATACAGTATGATTAGTGCTCTAAGACAAGGATTGGCAAAGATTTTCTGTTAAGGGCTGAATAGTAAATATTTTAAGCTCTGAGGGCTATATAGTCTCTGTTGCAACAACCAAGCTCCATTGCTGTAGCACAAAAGCAGCCATAAACAAAATGCAAATGATAAAAGTGGCTGCCATAAAACTTCATTGCCATTGAAATTTAAATTTAATATTGTAGTCACATGGCATGAAATATTCTTCTTCTTTTGATTCTTTTCAACCATTAAAAAACGTAATAACTATTCTTAACTCATGAGCTTACGAAAACAAGCAGCAGTCTGGATTTAGCCTATAGGCAGCAGTTTGCTGACCCTAATCTTAGATGAACAGAGGTTCCAGATGATTTTTTTCACCATCCATGAAGGGTATGATCTAGTTGTTGATCCGATTCTTTTACCAAGAATAAAAGGGAAAAAAAATATATGCTTGTCAGTGTCACTGTGATAAGGCAGGGCCACAGAGGGGGTGACTTCACAAAGAACAGTACAAGATTGGTTAAGAAGAGGGAGGAAAGCCCTTAGTTCATCCCCACCTCATCTCTGCTTCCAGTTAAACTCCAAATCTCTCTATAATCTTGAGCCAACTTTAATTTATTACTTTTCACATTTCAGAGACTCTCAATTTTGTGCAATTTAAAATGTAGATTCCTCTGCAGAAAAACTGGCCCTTCCTTTCTAAAGTTTCCACGTAACCATGTTTAGAAGGGAGTCAAATGGCTGTATGGGACTCAGACTCTCTAGGGTTTAGATAATTTTTTGACAGCATTAGGGTGCCCTGTGGGGAGCCTTAGGGGACTGACAACCTTCTCCTAATAGATATGAGCACACGGGCAGTGTCATTCATCTTCGTATGCCTTGCCCTTCAGAGCAGAGTTTGGTATTGCAGAGTCACTAGGCTTTGTCATGGCCAGTTGACCTGATGAAAAGGCATGTGCTCTTTCCCCTTATAGGAGAATTCCCTGGGTCTCAGCTTCCTCACCTGTACAATGGACATAACAATATCACCTACATCACAGGTTCTATAAGGTCACATGTATGATAGCACTCTATAAACCATCAAACACTATATGAATAATCTTATAAACTTCCACCACTTCCTTCCATTCTTACCATCCCTACACTCAACAAGCCCACTTTATCTTTCTGGGCCTCATTTTCCTTATCTCAAAAGCCAGGAGGGCGAATTCAGTGGTTCTTAGTTCCCTTCCATTTCTACCACTTTGGCCCTGTGCGTTGTTAGGAAAGGAATTTTTCACTATACGGGAAGCAGTTTTGCATTATGATTGAAGGTAGAGGGCAGGAACAAAGAAGCCAGATATGGGAAAATGACAAAAAAAAAAAAAGAGAAGACTAGAAGGGAACCTTGGCCTTAGACAGGGAGGCCTTAGACCAAGGGCCTTCCTCATTTGGTGTTCAGGATAAAATGCTTCCTTAAAAAGCAAAAAGGTCATGTTCTTTGGCATAGTCTAGATTTGCTTTACACGTGGAAAGCTGAGTTTGAGAATCTCAACCTTTCTTTTCTCTCCTTCTCAGAATCAATCAAGGCTTGGAAACGTTGATGAGGTTATCCATCCAGCAATTTTTAATGAGAGGCTCACTGCCTAGATACTTCAATGTGGAATACACATGGCTATGTCATGCTTTTTTTTTTTTTTTAAACCTCTTCTGGAAGTGATGGTTTCCACAAAGCTGACTAAGTCATGTCAGGGTCCTGCACAGATTTTTCCCACTTTTCTATTATTTCCACTTTCAAAACGAAGTTGTGTGTAAGTCCATTGACCAGGTAGGTGAAAATGTAGATCATATGTATGTATGTACATGTGTGTTTACAAAGAAAGAAGGAAAAAAAAAGAATAGATAAAAGAGGTCCTACTGTATAGCATAGGGAACTATATTCAATATCCTGTGACAAACCATAATGGAAAAGAAAAAAAAAATCTGTTGATCATTTGTTTAACCAGAACACAATAGCCAAGATCCTCATCTATAAATGGAATGTTTGCGCTATTTAGAAGTCTGAACCACAAAGAAATTGTTAACAAAGATTTCAGTTCAAAACAAACAACAAAATTCTAGAAGATTTCCTGAGTTCAATATATTCAAACTAAGTTTTGCACCTTCTACATATTTATCCAGGCAGTTGAATAATTTGAATTCAAGTTATGAGTAAAAAGCCCGAGACATGGCAAGATTTTCAATCATCAAGAAAGATTCAATTATATTCGGTGCGTGCTTTCCAAAGGAGGAACTCAAACTAGTATTTCGAAAAGATTCTCAACAAGAGGGATAGAACTACAATGATTTCCTTTTTTAAATTTTAATTTTATTTTTAAATATTTATTTATTTATATATTTGGCTCCGCCAGGTCTTAGTTGCAGCATGGAGGATCTTCGTTGTGGCATGCGAGATCTAGTTCCCTGAACAGGGTTGGAACCCAGGCCCCCTGCATTGAGAGTGTGGAATCTTAACCACTGGACCACCAGGGAAGTCCCTACAGTGATTTCTTTAATAAATATTACTTATACATAAAATGAAGCCACCACATGCCTCCTCCTCATCCTGGTTCAAGGACTCTGTGCTATAATTCTTTATCTCCCCAAATAATTAAGAGGGAGGGAGATGTGAAATATGAGATAGCATATGCTATGAACTGAATGTTTGTGTCTTCTCCAAATTCTTATGTTGAAATCCTAACCTCCAATGTGATGATATTAGGAAGTAGGGCCTTTAGGAGGTGATTAGGTCATGAGGGTAGAGCCCTCATAATGGGACTTGTAAGAAGAGGCCAAGAACTTGCTAGTCTTTCTTCTGCCATCTGCAAATCAGGAAGTGGGTTCTCACCAAACACTGGATCTGCTGGCACCTTGATCTTGGACTTCTCCACCTCCAAAACAGTGAGAAATAAATTTCTGTTGTTTAAGCCACCCAGTCTATGGTATTCTGTAATAGCAGCCTGAATGTACTAAGACAGAATGTTTGTACCTACTAGGGCTGTGATGCTTTATAGCCACAGTTTCAATCTGATCAGCAACCCTGTGAGGCAGGTGTCATATACACTAGTCTTACAGATGACAAAACTGAGGCTGAGGGGGGCTTCCCTGGTGGCGCAGTGGTTGGGAGTCCGCCTGCCGATGCGGGTTCGTGCCCCGGTCTGGGAGGATCCCTCGTGCCGCGGAGCGGCTGGGCCCGTGAGCCGTGGCCGCTGAGCCTGCGCGTCCGGAGCCTGCGCTCCGCAGCAGGAGCGGCAGCAGCGGTGAGAGGCCAGCGTACCACAAAAAAACAAAACAAAACGACTGAGGCTGAGAGGGGTTAAGTAACCGCTCCAAGGTCACGGAGCTGAAAATGGACCTAGATCAAAACCTAGGTTTCATTGGTTTCAAAATTTATACTTTTTTCACTGTACAATGCTGCCTTTTTGCAATGTTTTCACAGCTATCCAAATAGATGAGAAAAATGAGTTGATGTTTACACATTTTTTTAAGTGGAAACGCCGTTTGCTGTAATGAAACAAAACAGGTGATAGAAGATGTGGCTCCCATTCTGCCATGAGCCACCAAGCTGTATGACCTCAGCCAAGTCACTCCATCTCAAAATCATAAAATCAAACTGTAAATGCTGAAAAATGCATCTTGAAGATCTTATCTCCACCCAATCTCCTCCCTTTGCAGAAGAGGAATTTGAGACCCAGATGAAGCCACCTGCCAACAGTCACAGAAGGGCAGAATTCAGGCTTATCAAACCCATCAAGGGCTCATTCCACTGGGTTGTGTCTCTCCTCTCTGGACCTTGGTCTCCTCATAAAACAAACCTCCGAGACCAAGTGTGTTGTCTTAGCCAGTGTGAGATGTTATAAGGTTATTGACTTACAAAAAACTTTTATTTCTCACAGTTCTGGTGGCTAGAAGTCCAAGATCAAGGCTCTGGCAGCTCTGACGTCTGGTGAGGACATTCTTCCTGGTTTGCAGATGGTTATTTTTCTCCTGGTATCCTCACATAGCTGAGAGAGAGAGAAAGATCATCTTTCTTGGGACTTCCCTGGTGGCGCAGTGGTCAAGACTTTGCACTCCCAATGCAGGGGGCCCAGGTTCGATCCCTGGTCAGGGAACTAGATCCCACATGCATGCCACAATGAAGAAGCCCACCTGCCGCAACTAAGACCCAGAGCAACTAACTAAATAAATAATTTTTTTTAAAAAAAGATCATCTTTCTTGTGTTTCTTCTTATAAGAGCACTAATCCCATTCATGAGGGCTCCACTCTCATGACCTAATTACCTCCCAAAGGCCCCACCTCCTAATACCGTCACATTGCTGGTTAGGATTTCAATATATGAATTTTACGGGGACACAAACATTCAGTTCATAACATATGTGGTTCACTTAGATTGTGATATGCAAATATAGAGAATTTTATTATGATCTTTCAGTGCATCACTAAAAAAATGAGAGGTCTCAGAGGTCCTATGAGAGAAAGAACATACATCCTCTGAGCCTACATGTATGTGGTATGTGTGTGTGGGGTGTGTGTGTGAGAGAGACAGAGACAGACACACAGAGACAGAGACACACACACAGAGAGAGAGAGAGAGAGAGAGAGAACACAAGAGACACACAGAGAGAGAGAGAAGAGGAAGGAAAATGTGTTGTAGAGAGAAATCTGTCCTTAGGGCTGCCTCAGATCCCAATAATATACCTGAGTGAGTTTCTATTCCTTATAACAAAAACAAAAGAAACTAACTAGAAAAAAGAGAAATATATCTTTTTCTAAATTAACTCTTTCCTTGGGAACTCCCTGGTTGGTCCAGTGGTTAGGACTCCACGCTTTCAAATAACTCTTTCCAGAGCATCAAATTATACTCTGGCATAGTGTATATAAATAGAAACACCGAAATGCTAGTATCCTGAAAAAAGTTATATAATGCGCACACACACACACACACACACACACACACACACACACACACACACACACACACAAAGAGAGCATTTACTCCCTGGTGCTCTCCTCAGACTTTCAATCTCATTTCTCCACCAAAATAACTATTATTAATGTAAAGAGGCTAAAACCTGCCAGCATGTGGGGTTTGGCTCCATGAAGCAATGGTGGAACAGCCCTCCTTTCCTTTCTACTGCCTTTGGCACCTGTGTGATTACTGTAGGTGTATTTTTTGCCCTATATCATCAGGGAACTGTTTTGTTTAAAAACTGATGGGCTTTTATTGAAAAACCTCTCTGCTTAGAGGGAGAAGACTTACCTATGTCCCCTTAGAAGTTAATCTATTATGCCACAGTGGAGCGCCGCTAGAAGGGTTTGAATAGTATTTCCCAAAAGGTTGTCCTTGGAACCTTAGGCCTATGCGATGCTATGTGACAAAAGGTTCCAAGGTCCAATAAGTTCGGGAAACACTGCCTTTTGTATTGCCTCTCATAGAGTCATTGATGCACGTCTTTTCCGCTGGCTTCTCCTCTGTACAAGATTTCTAAATTTGAAGCGCCTCAGGGCTTGTCTGTGAGCCTTAACTCCTCTCTGAGCTCTCCCTAGGTGATCTCATCCAGTTCTAGGACTTTAAATGCTATCTGTATGCTAATGATTTCCCAATTTATATCTCAAACCTTCCTCCTAAGCTCCAGACTCATAGATATGTAAGAACTGCCTACTTGATAGCACCTCTTACATATGTAATAGGTATCTTAAACTTACCTTGGGTAAAACAATCTCTTTATTTCCCTCATGCCTTTAAGCCTTTGCTTCTCTAGTCTTTTCCAGCTCAGTCAATATTACCAACATGTAATAATTGCTCAAGCCCCAAAGCTGGAAGTTATTACCATCTTTCTCTGGTCCCTCTGGTCCCTATTACCCACGTTAACCCATCAGGAAGCCTTGTTGTCTCTACTCAAAAGTGTGCCGAAGCCATCCACAATCTCTCTATCTGCACTGACAAACCCGTCATCATCTCAAGAGCCTGCAAGAGCCTCCTAACTGGTTTCCGCTTGTAATCTTGGCCTCTAGATTCTATTCTCTACCCAACAGCCAAGGAGAGGTTGTTTGTTTCTTTGTTTGTTGGTTTGTTTGTTTTTCCAAATTGTAAATTAGATTGAACCAGGCTTAAAACATTTCAAACTGCTTTCCATTGCACAACAATCAAGCCTTACTTCTTACCATGCTCTCTAAGATCATACCTCATCACGTGCAGTTTCTCAGCTCCAGCCACAGAGGCTCTTTTCTCTTCCTCCAACATGCTAGGTTTGTCCTTACTTTGTCCTCCTAGGTCTGTGGACTCACTGTTTCCTCAGCCTGCCGGGTTCCCCACTTCCAGTCCTTCCCTATAACATCACCCGTTGAGGTCTTCACAGTCCTCGGCTGTGAAGATTATTCGAAATCTTATTTGTTTGTTTGTTCACTTTTCTTGATGAACTCCACCTAGAAAGTGAATTCTATGAAGGCAAGGCAAGGATCTTACCTGCCCTATTCACTCTTCCCTAAGGTTTTCTCAGTACCTAGAGCAGTGCCTGGCACATAATAGGTGCTCAATAAACAGTTGTTGACTGCATGATGAGTTGAGAAATTATGCAGTGGAGAAAACTGCAAAACTTAATTTAACCCAACATTCCTCAAAAGTATTTGACCACAGATCCCTACTTGCCATTGTAGAGAATATTCATTATCCCAGGGATCATTTCCTAGAATACACTTTGCTTTATGCTGGTTTAATATCAGTATTGAGAAGAGGTAATGTTTGAGACTCAGTGGATCTTCAATTTCAAAACTTGAAAATCTCTTGTAAGCAGGCATTTTGACTGGTCTTTGGGAGTCCAGGATATTTTTATTAGGAGAATGCTAATTTAAAAAGTAAGTTATTGGGTATTCTTTCTTTGAGAGGTGGATTCAAAAAATCAGAATAGCAGCTCAAGATTGCAGGGCTCAGGGGCTGATGAAGTGTTGGAGGTGAGAGAGGAGTCCAGACAGGATATGGCAAAATTAAGGGATGTGGTTGACTAAGGGCAAACGAGATTGAGGCCCACTAAATCTTTCCTACTTCTAATGCAATTTTTAGAAACAGAAAACTGCAGTTGGAAATTTGGCTATTTTTATCCTGTGTATGTTTTCTGTAATTATTTCTTTTCTGTTTTCCCTCATGTTTAGTAAAACTGTTCTTGAAAATACCAGCCTGTCTCAGTTATGCCAAGGGAAACAATTTTGTCCACATTGAAAATTTTAAACGTGGACCCACACAGCCTTGGATGAGGCATGAACAGGTGATGTGGTGACATACAGAATCAGGAAAAGAGACCCAAAGTAAAGATGAAAGTCAAGCCACAGAGTCAGGGGGAGTTTTTCATCCCCTTCCAACCTGTAAACACTCTTTCAAGAGTCCGATTTGGTTCAGCTCTGATGTGTTTAAACTTTGGAGGGTTTTGTGCTAAGTCCTAATTAGACAAGGCTAATTCTGTACAGTCACACACATACAATATTAAACTATAAAAGACAGCATGATGAAGGAATTGCCTAGTTGCATGCAAAACCTTAGATGAAATTAGATGAGGAGAACCTGAGAAAGTCCTCAGTGACTTGAAGGGTACACAAAGAATATGTGAGAAGTTTTGTGAACGTATCAGAGGGCTGTAGGTTTGGACCTCAGTACTTCTCAATCCATGGGTGCACTAATATTGACAGCTGGATTTTGTCTTCGGGGTAGGCTCTTGCTTTATTCTTGGAGAGACCAATTGGGAGCATTTTTAGTCATAAAGATAACTAAAAAACCCAGGAGAATAACCCAGTTGTAAAGGCTTAAGATTAGAGAAGCTGGATATTGTATTTAGTAAGATAAAGGGCTGGCTTTGTGGCAGATAGGTTGTGAATGTGAAGGGATACTTAGGTTATTTGTGATTTTTCTTTATAGGTAGGTCTTAGGGAGTGTATCAGGTAGGGTTCTCCAGAAAAACAGAACCAATGGTGTGTGTGTGTGTGTGTGTGTACATTCTACAGAGCCAGTGTCCTAGTTTGCATCTTGAAGCTGGAAGCTGCTATAGAACCAGGAAGAGCTGACGTTCCCATTCTAAGTCCATCAGACAGGAAAAGGCAGGGGAGGGCTAGCCTTGTGTTCTGTTGAGGTTTTCAACTGATTGGGTGGGACCCACCCACATTATGGAAAGCAACCTGCCTTACTCATAAGATTTAAATGTTAATATCATCCAAAAACACCCTCACAGAAACACTGAGAATAATATTTGACCAAATATCTGGGCACCCTGTGATCCAGTCAATTTGACACATAAAATTAACCATCACAGGAAGTGAGAGATGTGCATAATAGTATTTCCATCTAGGATGATGAGCTGGGCCCAGAAACATGGTAGCAGATTGGACAGAAGGAAGGAGAGAATCAGACCCTGTAACATAGTCAATGGATTCCATGACAATGACACTTGAGATTCAGTTTAAGTTTTCCTTTTCTATGCTGTATTCCCATGTATTACCTTCAAGACTTAGTGTTATGGGTTGAATTGTGTCCCCCACAAACTGTAAAGAAAATTATAAAAAACTAAAACTATAAAGAAAAAGATATGTTGCAGTCCTAACATCTAGTACTTCAGAAGGTCACCTTATTTGGAGATAGGGTCTTCACAGAGGAAATCAAGTTAAAATGAGATCATTAGGATGGACCCTAATCCAATACGATAGGTGTCCTTATAAGAGGGGCAGTTTGGACACAACTAGGCATAAAGCATAAACAACGCTGAGACACAGGAAGAATAGAACCATCTACAAGTCAAGGAGAAAGGTCTCCAAACAGATTCTTCCCTCATAGCTCTCAGAAGGAACAACACTGTCAACACCTCGATTTCAGATTTCTAGCGTCCAGAACTTTTAGACAATAAATTTTTATTGTGTAAGCCACTCCGTTTGTGGTACTTTGTTGTGGCAGCCCTAGGAAATGAATATACTCAGTAAAATCTACCACACATCATAGCCTGTGTTAACTACACTTGGAAAAATGAAGGATAGATTTGATGTACATCTAAAGAATGAAGGCCCAGGGATTGGGGGAGCAGCAGCATGGAGAAGGGGTCATGAGATTACAGAGGCAATTGGGGGAGAAGCCTGGAGTTATGAGCAGTGGCCCAAGGAGAGTCTCAAAGAGGGACTGAGGATGATAGTACTATAAATAATCTAAATATAGGTAGATATCATTATGACTGTTGACAATATCATCACCAAAAAAATGTACTGGCTCCCTACTGAAAAAACTACTGATACAACTAGTGCATAGTGATCATTCCTGTGTTTGATCAGCTGAGAAGCATCAATGGAGTTTATATTAACTTTTAAAATGTTAAAAATTAAAAGGTTTGTATTAACATTGACAATGTCGAAAAGTAAATGGTATATATTAACTCTGACAATGTTAAAAATTAAAAGGATAATCTTTACATCTTCATCAACAATCAAGGCACAAACATCTTGATAGAGGATGTATCGGAGCCCAGATGACTACAGACAGCATCATGCCTTGCAAATACATCTTTGTCTCAATGCTACTACGTGAACATGTTAGCACATTGTTTCCTGAGGTACACCTTCCACTGAAATATTGCCTTAGATATAGATAAGGAGCACCTTAAGGCCATAGGGAAGGAAGGAAAGAATGAAGGAAGGAAGAAGGAAGGAAGGGAGGGAGGGAGGGAGCATGGAAAGTAGGAAGGGAAGAAAGGAGGAGGGACATAGGACCCTTTTTAATCACAGAGC
Source organism: Physeter macrocephalus (assembly GCF_002837175.3). Taxonomy (NCBI): domain Eukaryota; kingdom Metazoa; phylum Chordata; class Mammalia; order Artiodactyla; family Physeteridae; genus Physeter; species Physeter macrocephalus. The sequence continues at coordinate 46,989,883 of NC_041229.1, forward strand.
CAAGTTCCAATCCATTTGAAATAACGAGGTTTGGTTTCAGATAATATGGGATATTTCTAAAGTATATCTTTAGAACATTTGACAAACACTGTGGTTAAATGATTAATATGGGATAAAGATGTTATTTAATAGTAATCTGCAAAAATTAATGCTTCTTTACTGTCTTCAATTCATGGTTTACTTCTAAAATCTTTGAATCAACATCTAATTTCAGAAAATAAAATGAAGATTCCTTGGAGGTCTAGGAACTAGGTAGAAGGGAAAGAAATCTGATGACAGTATCTTGATATTTTTAATACTTTTAATACTTTTAATACTAATATGATAACAACAGCCACTTCTTTAGTCTAAGGATTTCCATTTTAAAGGTTTGCTGTTATTTATTTTCCTTGCTCCTTATTGATTATAATTTTTAGGGCTATGTGCATGCCTTGAATTCTATTAACTACCAAATGATTTCTCACATATCTAAGTTTGGAATCTGCCTCCTTTAATAGACAGAAATTACTCTCCCCCAGAAGAATGATACAGTAACAATGTCCAGGCAGTCAAAATGAATGTCATTGTCCTTCTTCCTTATTGATGAATAACTACTGATGATTCTATCCCAGGTCCAGCTAGGAAAGAAAACGATAATGCACAACTAGCAATAACTTTCCTGGGACAGAGTTGGGGGAATGGATTGAATGTCCTTCTACCTTAGGGATCTGTTAATACATGTGCAAGGGAAGCACTTTGATGTGGTTTCTTAGGAAATGTCTGATAGAATTTTCCTGGTCTGGGATGGTCCATTTATAGGATATACTGTCTATGTCTCTAAACATTGTGTGAAACAGCCCGATGTCCACTATACTCTGTGAAGTCATTTTCATAAAGAAGGTCCTAAGTGAAATGACTGGCTGGGGCAATGACTTTGGGAAGGTCTGAACCAGTTCTGACGTAATGCCTCTTCCAGGAAAATCCCAAGACTTTTAGGGGTGGTGCTTGTTTGTGGTTCCTTTGTAAAATATGAGTCTTGGGTAGACTTAATACAAGCGGACATGATTATGCAGCCCTGTTCCACATGATTAGTGAGAGTAAATGCCTCTGCCAGAATTCTGCCAACACTGTTTCTAACCAGACATCCATTAGTAGACGTTGTAGTCTTAAAGTATTGGATGGCTTCTGTGTCTGGCTTGTCTGCATAATGGAAACTAGGTCCAGATTTTTTAAATAATCAACATGGGTAAGTATAGAAATGCTATTCTCCAAGAGAGGTAGTTAGAAATTTGGCGGATTCAGGATAGAATTTTGGTAAAGATCTGTTTCATTTCTTGTTTTTTTTGTTTGTTTGTTTTTGTTTTTTTAGTTTAAAATGTTCTTAATTGAAAATATAAAAATATTTCTTGTTTTGTGATAATGCCAATTAAGGAGATAACTCCCTAGATCTAACTCAGCCATGCTCAGTATTGACACTTTACTTTCTTCACAGAGATCAGCATAAATTGAAACATCTCTCTTCAACCTGAGTGGCTGATCATTCTAAGTGGGTATTTCTAACAAATTGAGAGCATTTAGTTAAAATGCACATTATAAATAAATGTAACATTTTACAAATTCTTAAAAATAACAATGCTTTTAGTTAGTAAATACTTCACATGCCACCCTGTGCTCACTCTTTTGATCCTTGATGGCCCTATGAGGTGGAAATGGAAGGCAATAAATATTTGCCTTCCACAAGTGAGAAAACAAGCTCAGAGAGATTAAAAACTTGGCCAAAGTCACAAGTAAATTAGGCTGCTTTCAAGATCAGTCTGAAGGTCTGTGATAGTATTTTCTTAGCATTCCTTGTTGAAGGAGGAGAAACTGCCAGTTAGGTGGAAGGCTTCCAAACCCTGTAACTTGCACACAAGTCCTTTGATCTCATCTGGCTTTGGGCTCCCCAGGCTTTTGAGAACCCTGCAGTGACAGCTGCCTCTGTAACTTGTCTAGAATGAAAGGTATTTAACCTTAAAAGATTACTTTCCACGTGTAAGTAGTAAGAAATCACAAAGTCTTATCAGAAAGCCAGTGTGATAAGAAGTTTTTGAGGCTATTTCACAAACCAGTAGTACTCAACATGGTTACCAAAATAAACAATCTTGCCCTCTCAGCTGAGGAACAACAAATAAATAATGATGGTAAATTGCAGAGATTGGCTTACAAGCAGTGACATACCTGGTAGGCATTTGTAAATAATACCATATTGAACTTGCTGAGTCTCCCTCCCTCAAGAACCCTGGGAACCTCCACATGTTCTTTTCTGCAGTCATCACAACATTACCACTGATGATTGCCTAGACAGGAATTATCATCCCATTTTAACCTAAGGAAAAGCTGAGAGTTCAGAGATCAGTGGACTGATCCAAGGTCATGTAGTGAGTAGTCAGGAGAAACTAACCCCAGGGCTAATTTCTTCTTGATGATTTGATTGCCACAAGTAAGTGACTTGCTTGAGGTAATCAAAGAAAAATATTTGGAGAGTGAGGACATTTATGGCACACTAATTAAATAAGCAGATGACAAGGACAGAGTCCTAGTTCTAGCCCTACCCCTGAGTAGTTAAGAGATTTGGACAAGTTACTTAACCAGACTGGGCCTCAGTATCCTACTTGGAGAAATGAAACAGTTGAACTAGATCAGGGATTTTCAAACTTCCTCCTTTTTAAAGGAAAGTCTTAATATTTTAAACATTTATTCAAAGTACGTTGTAATGTTATCAATTTAATTAACAAAACCTGAGCTGCATACAATCCCACCTCCTGCTTGACTCTCCCCACCTCCTACCAAATTCCCTGGACACAGTCTAAAAACCACAGTATTAGGTAATCTGAAAGTTCCTTCCTGTTCTAAATTCAATGCTTTTATCACTGGAAGCAACTAGCTTTCTAATCTGCTAGCTGTTCGTGTCCTATATAACATCTTGTGGCACAAAACACCTCCAGACTAGGGGTCAGAGAAGCTGTGTGTGGATCCCTGCTCCACCAACCAATTATCTATGTCACCTTAATCAAATTACTTCACTTCTCTAAGTCTGTGTTTCCTCATCTATAAAATGAAGATAGTAACCCTTCTAAGGTAAGAGTGCTTTGTAACCTGTGAAAGTTTGAATAAATATAAAATGTCATTAGTATTAGCTTTTGTGCACAACACCCTTCCATGGAAAGATGGCTTTATCCTCTGAATGATATGGAGTACCAACATGGATTGAGCTTCTCTTAGGCAAGGTTGCCAAAGAAGAGAGATGGGATCTACCATATCTGGGCTTCATGTTCTCTGTGAGGGAAAGCCAAGTCAGTAGTGAGGGTGTGAGCTAACAGCATAGCAAATAATTAAACCAAGGAGGCACCATTGTTAAGAATAAAGGGAGGAATTGTCCCTACAATCTGACCTTGATAATAATGATCCAGCTATATTTCCCCCTCCACACAGAGCCACGACCAACAATAATGACTGTCATTCATTGAGTGCTTACCACGTGCTAGGCACTGTTTTTACATGAGTTCTCTCATTCAAATTTCACAAGAACCCTCTGCAATGGGGTTAGCCTTATTTTATATGGAGAAGTGGACAATAAAATAGGGTATTATTCCTGATTTGCAGCTTAGAAAGGCTAAGTAATTGGCTCAGGTTCATAAAATTGGCAAGTGGCAGAGCCTGAATTCTGAATTCAAACCTCTGCACCGCTCAGCTCTGCATCTCCTGGTTGGAAGAAATGATTTTCCTCACTCAGCATGAGGGCCAAAAGCCTCCATTCCTCTTGATCATTGCAGTGCCTTAGTCAGCTCCATCTTTCCATTTTTATTATATTTTTTTACTTCTTCCTCCATTCAAAAGTGCTTCACTCATCTTCATAAAACTCAGAGGTGGAAAGTGCCTGTTAGTCATTGATGTTCCCCCCTAGTCTCCCCCTTGTCCTCTGCAGCGTATTTTCTGCTCGGGAGTTGGAAAACGGAGCCACAGCTCTTCCCTTGGGGAGTTAGTCCCATAACTAATTCACCTCTGTCAGGAGGATTTTCCTCTTACACTTATCCTCCTCTTCAATTTTGCATTTTACCCAATTCTTTCTCTCTGTGGGCTGCACACTTCAGCTCTTCAGATCACATGGCCTAAGCCTGCCCAGGCTCTCAGCAGCGATTTCTCTGAGCTGCCTCTTCCCCTCACGCTATGGCCAGAGTAGCTTTCTTATTAGCACCTGGAAGATGCTTTCCCCAGCGGACAGAGGTAGAGCTGAGCTGCCGAGGGGATGCTGGAGGAAGAGGGGTGAGCACGAGGCTTGAAACCCATTTGGTCAGCAAACCTTGAACCCAATTCAGCTTGGACATTTCACTTAGGTGGCCACATCCCCTGGCATCAGAAATCACAGTGATAAATGGAAGGAAGACAGTGTGGTGCAGTGGAAAGCACGTCAACTTTGGGATTTGAAAAATCTAATTTAAGTCATTGCTCTACTTTTTACATAGCTGTGTGGCTTTGGCAGGTCATTTAACTCCCTGAGCTTCAGGTTACTCATTTGTAATATGGGGAAATAGTACCTATCTAAGTTGTTTCTGTAAGGATTACAGGCCATGGCCTGGCACATAATAGGCATTCAATCAATGAGAGCCTTATTTTTCAAAGCCCTAATTCTAAATCACTTGCCCTAATCTCTTCCTCAGAACTGTGTATTCATTTTGGAGTCTCTAGGCAGCTGCCTCTACCTCTTATTCTTCCATTTTCACTGTGCTGCAAACCAGCCTAGAGCGTTCTCATATTCTGGTTTCACTTCCAACATTAGCAGTTCCACCCAGTTCACCACTGCCTAGAAAGCAGAACTCAGAAATTAGCTATCAGATCCAAGTCAACATTAACTTTGCTCTTCAGTTTTTACTTTGATGTGAACCTCACCATTGACATGCTGAAATGGATATAGATACTATTTGCCATCTTTGTTTTAAGCTCTATCTGTATGTTGACAATTTCTCATTTGTATCACATTCCACATGAACGAGTATTGGCAATAGTATCTCTTTTTTTTTTAAGAGATAAATGGAGATTCTTGCTTTTCTTTTTTTTTTTTTTTAATATTTATTATTTATTTATTTATTTTGGCTGCTCCGGGCCTTAGCTGCGGCATTCCAGATCTTCACTGCGGCATTCAGGAATCTTTAGTTGTGGCATGTGGACTCAGTTGTGGCATGCATGCAGGATCTAGTTCCCCGACTAGGGATCGAACCCTGGCCCCCTGCATTGGGAGCGTGGAGTCTTTCCACTGGACCACCAAGGAAGTCTCTGGCAATAGTATCTTAACATGCAAACAGAACCCAACTTGAACAAAATATTTCATTAAAACATTCTTTTTAAATGAATGCATGTGACCATTCTCAGCCAAGAGAAAACTACCTCTCTCTTAGGCAACTGAAACCTATGCACTTAACAAATATTTATTGAGAGTCTACGATGTACAAAAGGCCTTGTAGGTGCTGGGATACACTGGTTGATATGGCAGACATGGGGGTCATTGAAACAAATCCCCCTTCTCATGGAGATTACATTATAGTGAGAAACACACAATAAACAAGTAAACTCATAATGAAAATATTAATTTGAGAAAATTATGGTTTTAATGAAGAAAACAAAACAAAGTCATATAATAGTGACTAGGGAGGCTATTTTATTTGTTTATATATTTATTTTTCCTTAATTTAAAAAATCAAAGTAATAGATGAATATAGCTTTAAAAAAATCAAATCCCAAAATAAATCTGATGAATAGGGAGAGGAGAGGTGAAGAGGCTTCTCTGTGGAGGTGATCCCTGAGCTGAGACCTGAATTATGAGGAGACAGCTATAAAAAGGTCCAGGAAAAGCATATCAGGCATAGAGAACAGTAACCCAAAGGCACCGAGTGCAACGGAGCTTGGTGTATAGGTTCATGGGACAGAAGAAAAAGACAACTTAGTTGGGGTGAATTTAAGAAAAGGGTGAGAGGTAGGAGGTGAGACCGTAGAGGTAGGCAGAGGCCAGATCATGTAAGGGTTTGGTAAGACTACTGGCTATGTTTTAGTTATAGTGAAAGGCCATGGACAGGGTTGAATTAAACAAGGGAGAGATATGGACTGATTCGTGTTTTTTAAAGCTGATTCTATTTTCTGGCTAGAGAATGGAGTATAGAGGAGCAACAGTGAAAACAGGATGCTTTTTGGACACGCAGGCTCAGTGGCCATGGCTCACGGGCCCAGCCGCTCTGCGGCATGTGGGATCTTCCCGGACCGGGGCACGAACCCGTGTCCCCTGCATCGGCAGGCGGACTCTCAACCACTGCGCTACCAGGGAAGCCCAAAACAGGAGGCTTTTATGGCAGTCAGATGAGTGATGATGGTGGCTTAGAGTAGGATCATAAGAGTAATATGGTGAAATTCAGGATTTATTTCAGAAGAATTTGTTCAGAATTTCCAGAATGTTTTGGTGAATTAGATTTCGGGAGTGAGGTAAAGCAGAAACTAGAATGAGTCCTAGGTTTGGACTTGAATTCCTGGGTGTATGTTGGTGCCGTTTACCGAGATAGGAAAGATTGCATGTAGAACACTTTTTGGGGATTTGATTTGATTTGGATATGTTAAGTACAATAGACCTATGAGACAGTCATATGGAGATGTCTAAGAAACCAACTTGCTTGGCTATTACAGGATGCTTCTGTTCTCCCCTCTCGTAATGCACAACGAATTGGTTGGCTAGGTTAGACATCTGCAAGAAAAACAGGTGGACACTATGCCAGTCCCTGGTGCCTTTGTAATATATCTGTAATTTTTCTTAGGAGTTGATTCAGTGACTCAGAAGACCATGGTGGGTATTCCTTGGACACCTATACTACATTCTAAGATGTGACTGAATAGCCATGGTTGGTAAAGAAAGTAGTTTCCCAGAATAGAGTTATATTTGGCAAAAAACAACCAAAAATGAAACATTTCCAACTATATTTTCCACCTGGCATGTAGATAGTATATGACATGGCACAGAGGTATAATACAACCTAGTTGGAAAATGTTTCTTAGACATACTAATGAGAAAAGGCTTTATTTTTATTCCCCTTCAGATTCTGGTTCATAGATTTATAGCTCTTAGAATTGGGAGGATCTCAAAGAACAATGGGTTTAACCCCTGATCTCAGGCACGCAAAGCATCAAGGCAGCAAATGCCTAGACACCACTTTTTGTAGTAGTTTTCTGCATTTGAGAACTGGGCCTTTTCTTCGACATCCCTACTTTACACATTCAGGTCTTAAAAACCTATTTTTAGCTAAAAAATTAAGTGTAAATGAAATAAATTCAAAATAGACAAAATAATAAAATTAATTATATTCACTAGGATGCTTCCTTATATGCCAACTGTGCTTTGAAAGTGAAAACCACAACACCCTGCCCTAGTGTTTAAACATCTCCCCTGGGATATTACTTTGCTTTTCTAGCACAAAGTTCTTAGATTAATTTCTGATCTATATCAACTATATAAGAAGGGTGGGAATTAACAGGGTTTTTGATGTTGCTTTATAGCCAGGCCCTTTCAGCTTATCAGCCTCCTTTATAATGGCTTTCTCACTTTCAGACTCATTCCTATAACTGTCCTCTTATTGGTTAATGGGTCTGTTACCTTTTTGGAAGCTCCCCTGAGCTAAGTTCATTACCATACTGTAGTCTCCCCTAAGCTATAAATCCCACCCACATACTAGTCTATTTCCAAGACAACCTCCCCTAATTGTAAAGCAGAGATATTATGACACGTTGAAACAGAGAAACCAAGGAAGTAGAATTTTTTGAAAGCCAAGGAAGCAGCCACATCCATAACAGAACTGAAAAATAATCACCATTGTCTGCATTCAGATCAATACCACAAACCCAAAGGGTGGTGGTGCTATTTCAATAACAACTTGCTGACATATTCCACCCTTTCTCATCATGGGCTATCTGTCCCATTTCTGCACCAAAGGCCTGAAGGTTTTGCTTGCTGGGCCTTTCAGAGTAACATTAGTACTTGCGTTCTGCACAAAAACTAGCTCAACTCAGCTTGTGTTCTCTGAAAAAGTTAGCTCAACTCAGGTCTTGCATTTTTATAAAATAATCTGATTCTTATAACTAGGATTGCTTATCAAGAGACTTTGGAGAATTTCCTTTCTCAGCATCATTAATGCAGAACAAAGATCGAAGCTACAGACTGTGCATTACTTTTTCTTCGTTCCTTCAGTCAAGATTAATGGTTGCAGCCATCGGAAAAGAATGTTCTCCTTATAGTTTAAATTGCCAACTTCAGAGAAACAATAAACCAGTTCCCCTCAAGCATCATAACCTAGTTATTCTTTCCTCTCCTTCCTCAAACAGAAGGGGCTCTCTACTTCCCAACGAAATAACAACTACCTGAGCACTAACATAGAAATCAACTATCATCTTAGATCTTAGATCTATTTTATGACCATCTATTCCCTTTGGTCTTCCCCTGGAACTTCTACATGATTCTTTTTAACAATTTTACATTATCCAATGCAGTTGGATAATTTTAAGGTGTATTTAACTTTCTGACTTACTGTGTATATTCAATAATCTCTTGAAAAGCTAAAGTGCACTTACTGGAATTCTATTTCCTGCTTTTCCTCCTCTCTTTTTTCCTTTTCTGAGATGCAAGACTTGGCAATGTGCAGAAGAAAATACAGACTGATTGGGTATAGCCTTTGGAGATAGGTAGACCTGGCTTTGTATTCCTGTTCTGGGTATTCAGCTCTTCTGTTGGTCTAGTTATTCAACCTTTCAAAATTTGATTCCCGAAAATGGTAACACTCTCTATCTTATGGAATGTTGTGGAGACCAAAAGAGATGTGGAAAGCCCTGAGCCCAGTGCCTGACAGATTGATTATACAAGCAGAGTTTGTATGTTCCAAGTTCCCATGGGGTCTGGGAGTTGGATACGAGTTAACAGAAACTACTGTTTCCCAAATTTCCCTGATAATAAAAATTTCTTACAGTATTGGTTAAAAGTACAATTTTCTTGGTCTCATCCCAGAGCTAATGAATCAGAAACTCCAAGGCTTGGGAGCTAAGGAATTGTATTTTTGATAAATATTCCTTTATAATTCATATCATTAGAATAGTTATGGAAACACTGATATAGGCTATCAGTATCTGTTATGTTCTGTAATTATAAGCAAAATCAAAATAAAATAACTATTTTACAATATTGCAAATCAACTATACTTCAATAAACAATAAAAAATAAAAGTACACCTGAAACTAACACAATATTGGAAATCAACTGCACTCCAATAAATACATACATACATAAATACATAAAATTTTTAAATAGCCACTTTAATAATTGATTTTATAATGTGTGAAGCTTCATTATGCTCATAATTAAATTATACAGTTGAATTTTTTTAAACCTTGCTCTTACTTTTTAAAATAATTAATTAATTAATTAATTATTTTTATTTTTGGCTGCGTTGGTTCTTCTTTGCTGCATGTGGGCGTTCTCTAGTTGCGGCCAGCGGGGGCTACTGTCCATTGTGGTACACGGGCTACTCATTGCGGTGGCTTCTCTTGCTGCAGAGCACGGGCTCTAGGTGCACGGGCTTCAGTAGTTGTGGCACGGGGGCTCAGTAGTTGTGGCTCACGGGCTCTAGAGAGCAGGCTCAGTAGTTGTGGCGCACAGGCTTAGTTGCTCCACGGAATGTGGGATCTTCCCGGACCAGGGATCAAACCCAAGTCCTCTGCACTGGCAGGCAGATTCTTAACCACTGCACCACCAGGGGAGTCCCCACAGTTGAATATTTTAACTGTAATTTACACCAAATATTTAAACTTTTAGTCCATCTGTCTTTTTCTCTGTAAGTTCCACAAAACATTCAAACTTCATCGTCATTAGTGAATAAAAATGAAATGCTCTTGGCTTTAATTGATTTAGTATCAGCAGAATAAGAGCCAAGAATAGTGTAAAGCATTTGGTAACATACAACACTACATAAATGTTGATATAATAATTATTAACTGTTATAATAATAAAGATCTACATCTACAAGACTTGACTTGTGAGTTAACCAGCTAGCTGCATTTTAATGTGCTTTTAACAAGTCTCTCTAAGCTTTGTAGAGACAAAGCTTAAAACATTATGCATAAAAACAGCAGAAACATCCCTTCTCGCCTGAACCCAAATTACTTTTTATTATTTCTTTCTTTCAAGGGGCCTCTAGTTAAACATACATTTTAGGTTATGTTTTGCAATGCATTGAGATACTTTGATAGTTTTAAGTGTTTGGCATCCAGGTAAACACTTCTGTATTGCATTCAAAGATAGCACTTTGAATGTGGATGGTGATTATTCTCTCTTTGTGTTGTATGTGGCAGGGGACCCAGAGGAGTGAGAAAATGAGGAGGAAAGGGTGAGAGAAGAGTTGGATAGATCCATGTAACGGCAGCAGCTCTTTCCAAATAAATGACTATTGAACAAGGAGCATTCACTGAGCTCCTCCTAGGAGCCAGCTACTGTCCTAACCGCCTGAACACAGCTGCTAACTGCCCTTTTGGTTCCCTGGTCTCAGTTTTGCCTCCGAGCCCTGTGATCAGCCAGAGGCAAGGTAATTGTTGGGGACTGGTGGATACTTTTCTGTTAAAAGGAGCCAGGCTGTTCTCAGCTGTCCTGGGAGGCAGCTACCACACAGTGGTTGATGCTGTATTTCAGAAGTGCCTGTAAGTCTTCTATTTTATGACTACACCTATCTCAGATCAATGTAACACACAAGAAAAGCTAATGGTTTATCTTGCTCTTATCCACTGGAGTTAGTGTGAGAGAAGCATGCTTTATTTAGGGCTGTTCAACCAGACATTAGACACTATCTAGAATCTAGATTATACCATCATGTATTTGTTTATAAGTTGCTTTCACATTGTTTTTTAGTAGTCTCCTACTAAAATAAGCTTTTTTCTTTAACTAGTTCCCTTCTACATTTTTTTTGTATAACATAGAGCCTAGGATAACACTATACATGTGGAAAGTACTCAAATGTCAGTTGGAATGAATACATTAATTGCACTGTAGCATCTTCTTGGTGACCATTTCTCTGCATTTGACCTTCAATAAGTGATACTGATGAAAATTTCTATAACTTTAAAAAATTTGACATGTAATGCTTTTAGAAAGTCCTAAACTATCAGCCATATGAAAGTCTAAAGATGGTCACTAACAATGATCAATTACAGTCCAAATGCATTGGATTAGAGTATTTTTTTTCATTCCAGAAAAATTAGAATATACTGGAAAACATAAGAGTTTGAAATAAAGGGTTTCTGTTACTTGTATGTACTGTATATTCTATGTACCTGTCATGCATTTTATATTTTCTTTGGAATTATTCTTTCTTTTTCATTGTTTACATTTTGATATGTAGTATTCCAAACCTGCTTTTATGCATTTATACATTTTTTCCATAAAAATATGAGTGTACACATATTCTATTGTAATTGCATATTCTATTGCATAAGCATAATATCTCTTTTTATAAAGATGTTCATTTTTGACTGAAGAGATAATGGCTGATGAGGGCAAGAGGTAGACATGGGGGGCAATGTCTACAGGGAGACATCTGATAAGAAACTTGGAATTATTCTTCAGTTTCATAAATAAGATGTCTCTGTTTTCCACTTCGATTTAAATCAATTTAAATGCATTCTAGGGTACAGATCCTATCCTTCACATCATTGTTCCTCAGACTTTGCAGAAGCTTGTTTAATTGTGAGAAACTTGTTTAAAAAAATGTAGAAAACTCCCAGCCTAACCCTCAAAGATTCTGATTTAATAGCTACCCAGTCATCTGTCAGTTTTGACTAACTGGCATTTAACTCCACTTCCCATTTTCTTCCTAATTTCTTTTTAGTGGAATCTCCCTTTGTGTAGTCTTCAGAAAAGTCCCCTGAGCCTGGGCTGCAGGCACCGTCATTTGGAGACTCTTTATCAGAACTTTCAGTCTAGAGCAGTGATGCAATGGCATCAGAACTGGGGATAGTCGCAGCGTCAGCATGCAGACCACATCGTTCCTGCCTTATGATTTTTGTTGTGACTCCTCTAAAACTTCCTTGGTTCCAGTCTCTGGTCAATTCTGTGAACCCCTGACATCCTTCCAATCAGCTCCTTCTTTGCCTAAGGTAGCCCGAGTTGGTTTCTGTTGCTTTCAGAGCTATAGGGAGCTATAACCAATATAAATGATTTAATACTAGTGAAGTCTAGGAACTTAGGTTTTAGCAAGTTCTCCAAGTGATTCTGATGCAGGTGGATCCTCAAACTACATTTTGAGAAATACTATTCTGTGTCGTAAGTATTTCACATAGCTTCTGATGTCATGGTTTTCATGAGGAAGGCACTCAATAAATGCTTGCTAGATGAATGAATGGACAATAGATGGATAGATGATGGATTCCTTGTAAGGGGCCTGACCTCAGGTCTACTAATGCTAGGCTTTTGCCAAATAAATGTAGGGATATAGATGTTGTTTCCTAAAGTTTTCTTGTTTAGGTATATGTGCTGATTTTACTTTACTGTAGATGAAAACCACAATGCAGTTTAGAAAAGACAATAGGTAGGAATTGGCAAGAAAGAATTCATGTTAGCATCTTACCAGTAATGAAGAAATGAGATTTTATAGGTGTGGCCATAGGTTTTTGTTTGGCTTTGTTTTTGTTTTTCTTTCTGGATGATGGCATAGGTCTTTGAAATCTTGTACATTTCTTCAGTATTTTACATTCTAAAGAAAAATAATAAACCCATGAAAACAGCTGATTAAAGTCTCCTTTTCTTGCTTAAGTAGGTTGAAAAGTATGCCGGTAGTTAATGGAATTTTTCATGACTTTGACCTTGATGGCATCTTCTCCAAAAGTTGAGCAAAGGCCATGCTATCATTAGTTTTCTTTGTAGGACTTTCTCATTCGTGATTTCCTCAGTGCTCTAAGAAGTCCTTATAAATATTAGTGAGCGATCGTCATAAGAGTTTTTTTTCATTTAGGATAGAGCCCTCTTTATTACTCATAGGTCCTTAAGAAATGGGGATAAGTACCTGTGCACCCCAAAGACTGAGGCTTAGTTGACATTAATTTATCTTTGGATCATTTTGGCCATAGTTCCCCTCTACTAATTTCTCAAGCGTTTTGATTTGAGGAGTAGTGTGTGAGGTGGTGGGACAGACACTGGCTTCAGAACTTGGACACAGAGTTTGAAACCTGGTTTTGCAACAATCTAACTGCAATTATGGATTTACTTGTCTTTTCTCACCACTTGGACAGGGATTGCGTTTTATTTGCCTACTTATTCTTACCACCTGGCATATAGTTCGTACTCAGCTAATGTTTACTTAATGAAGCTTGAATGAATTCCTAATCTTGGGCAGCTCACAGTCTTTCTGGATTTCAGATTTGTCATTTGTAAAATAGACCAGTTGTTCTCTAGCATTATTTCCAGGTCTGACATTCTGCGATTATATGATCTGTGTATTCTGAAGCCAACTTCCCTAAGCAAGCTCTCTTGTTTGGGGCATTGAGAAATGGTATTGCATTACTTGCTTTGTTATAAGTGGCTTCTTCATCTCTGAGTCATTCTTACTGAAAGCAGTTTCAAAGAGCCTGCAGAATTGCTGTATATTTAGTGTAGAACAGCTTGGAGAATTGACCATTCAATATTTATTTTATAGTTTCAGGCAGAGCTCTCGGCTCCATGGGGACTGCTGAGATATTTCACGTAGTTTCTTAAAGACATCTTCTGTCTCGAGGAGTTTGGTAGTTATCTGGTTAAACTGACTTGGCTGTATTTCAGCAGATTTGTTGGCCAGCTAGTAAGAGTTCAGATGCCAAGGCACCTATCTGTCCATAACATACTACAGTTTTTCTTTACCCCTTTCAAGTAGACAGAGTTTGCATGAAGAATCATAGAAACATAAGGGCTGGAATCATAACATCAACAATGTAGGTTAGAGTGGGAAGGATCTGAGTTTTGTTGGGAAGGCTTCAGGAGCTGCCCGAGCGGGGTACAGTGGGGGGAAAGTCTAATTAAACAGGATTCTGAGTTCTCCTCATTCCAGCTTCAACCACCTCAACTAAGAGCAAAACTGTTTCTGCCCTTTTTACATGCTGATCTTCTGAATACATTTATTTAAAATATTTTTCTGCAGCTGAATAGAAGTTTGACCTATCAATCTAGTCCAACTCACCATTCATGATAAAGAGGCTGAAGAGGATACGGGATTTGTTCTCGAAAGAGGTAACTGAAGGATTCAGATTCACTCCTAATTTTCATAAAAAGATTTTTCAGGCAAAGAAATATCAAGGTAGATCCGAAGGCACAGGCAGAAAAGCCTGCAGTAAGAGAATGCTTAACTTCTATAATTTACAAAGCACTAACACATACACATTGTTGGATCTTCACAACAGACTTCTGAGCAAGCAGTGCAGGTGTTATTAACCCCAATTTAAAGATGAGGAGGGCTTCCCTGGTGGCGCAGTGGTTGAGAGTCCGCCTGCTGATGCAGGGGACGCGGGTTCGTGCCCCGGTCCGGGAGGATCCCACGTGCCGCGGAGCGGCTGGGCCCGTGAGCCATGGCCGCTGAGCCTGCACGTCCGGAGCCTGTGCTCCGCAACGGGAGAGGCCACGGCAGTGAGAGGCCCGCGAACCAAAAAAAAAAAAAGGCTAAAAATAAGAGTGATCTCATACCCGTGCCCTGGGAGTTTCTCCCCATCATCAAAAAAAAAAAAAAAAAAAAAAGAGATGAGGAAACTGACACTGGGCAAGGTCAAGCGGCATGCACAAGGCCATGAAGTGTGAGAGCCTGGCCCGGGGCTCAAATCTTCTGACCTTGAACCCAGTGCTCTTTGTATTACACTACACTGCTGACTAAAGACAGACACATGACAAATAAGTGTGTCAACATAACTTAGAGACGTGAGTCGGTAGTGTGTAGAGGACTCACACATATTCTGGTGCCTGAGGATATGATTTGGCAATTGTGTGCATTTCCCCAGCGTCATGGTAAGTTGCCATTGCTCACAGACTGAATCATGCACATTGTTACCATTGGGGGAACATCTGAGCATATTTTTCCATGTGTTATTTTAAAACATCCATTTGCTAATAAGAAGACAAAATTATCTTATTAGATCATAAGGAAACCTGCCTTTTGGTTTTGTCAGACTTCTTCTGTTCCTGCTGGTTAAAAATACTTTGGTATTTCTTATTAGAATTTTCTTGGCCAAAATGTTTAATGTGCACTTAGATAAGTTTTCTTTTGTGTTAAAGTCTAATTTTTTCATTTCATTTTCTTTTCTCCTCCCACCCCCTACTCTTATCTACCTCCCTAATAATTATTCACTATTGAAAATGTAAAATATCTTTTCAAGGATAAAAAGAAAATTTAAAAGAAATGAATTTATAACCTTACGACATAGGACTCAATATATAATAATAGATTGAAAGATTTTAGAGATTAGATTATAAAAATGAGGGAACATTTGAAAAGAAATGCTAAGCTTTTAGGAGAAACAAGTGTGTGGTTCTTTTCAATGCTATATATAAACCAGGTTGAAGTTTGAGGTTAAAAGTCACATTTGGCTGGTTTACCTGTCTTAGTACTTTAGGAAAAGATTCTAAGGCTTAGTACTCTAGGAAAGGTTCTAATTTTAAAGGTGTAAAGTTAATGAACTGTGTAAAGAGCAGGGAAATCATTTAAACTAATTTTATAGAACAAAACCCAGAATATTTAATTAAGTCATCTTGGGAGAATATAAGCATATTATTTGAAAAGTTGCTGCTGTATTCATAAGCTAGGGTTAATTGACAAATTGAATCTTCTTGAAGTTGTTTAGCTGTCTTCGGCTTCTGTGGGCCAGATGGAAATAGGATAATCATTCGGCGTGTGGAATAGAAAAAGAAAATGATCGTGGAGATAAGGTCAAATCCTTCTCTTTGCTTTGCCCAAGAGAGAAAAATATATGTGGACTCTGTAGTAGATCCTTCTGTCTCTTAGGATTAGGTACAGATGAGAAAGACAGAAAGCAGCAAGTAACATTGTTTTAAATGAGATATAAATTCATTTCTCTCTTACATAAATGAAGTCTGGAAGTAAGCAGTCCGGGGTTGGTAAAGCAGATCTACGATCATCAAAGAGATAGATCCTTTTACCCTCTTGCTCTGCCACCTACAGTGTGTGGCTTCTACCTGATGATCCAGAACCGTTGCTGGAGCTCTAGCCATCACAATTTGTTTTCAGTCCAAATGAAGGAGATAGAGGTGAAGAAGAAGGCTGCACGATTTCCCTTTAAGGAGTCTCCCAGGAAATTGCAAAGGACAGTTCTACTAACATCTCACTGATTAGAATTTAGTTATATAGACATACCTAACTGTAAAAGAAACTGTGTTTTTTTTTTTTTGAGTGGCTATAAACCCAGCTTAACTCAAGTTTCCATCACCAAGTAAGGATGAAGGAGTGGATATCTGGGATTACGTCTGACACAAGTTTTTTTTTTTTCATCACCATTTTGGTTAGCCACTAACTTGGACTTATGCTGCTTGAGTCTGCTTGAAATCCCATTTTCCCAGTCTGGACTAAAGTGTAAATAAATAGCTGCTACTTCTGGTCCAGTAGAAGAACTGGCGGCGGTTCATTTTTTTCCTCCTACAAATTGCTAGGAAATGCATTTTAGGATGTTGTTCAGTACTAGATGCAGGTTGCTCC
The DNA here is from genome assembly GCF_002837175.3 of Physeter macrocephalus. Taxonomy (NCBI): domain Eukaryota; kingdom Metazoa; phylum Chordata; class Mammalia; order Artiodactyla; family Physeteridae; genus Physeter; species Physeter macrocephalus. The sequence continues at coordinate 47,006,631 of NC_041229.1, forward strand.
TTGGGGAACTCCAGAAGAACTGAAACTCAGAATAAGACTCTATAGAATCATCACTGTATCCCTAAATATACAAACTTAAATTTAAATGTTATTTAAAATGGCAGGCAAACAAATAACAATATCCCAAGCTGGTATGAACCTGTGTGTACCATGAGATTTTTCTGAGAAAAATATAGCCACATGCAGTTCAAATCTAAATAAGGAAAACATCTCTCTAAACATCCTGTAATTTGTTTTCTAGCAAGGATACTGAGAATAATAGTGGAAAGAAAAGAATTTGAATGTTCCTAGTCTTCACTTCAAAAAGTTTCATGGCAGAGTCAAGGCCTACATGCCCTGGGTAAAACATGTCAAAACAAGAACTAAGGGTATAGAAATGACTGAACTTAAAAAATCATTATTTAATCATATAAAATTTTGTTACATGAAGCAGAGGTAGTACTGCAGTTAGCTCAATGAATCTATTTTAGACTCTCAAGTCACAAAATATTATGTTTGTTAATTTCCCTAGCCTGTTCTTGGCTCCAGATTAATCATCATTGGTTTGCTAAACCTATATATACATAATTGAAGTATAGTTGATTTACAATGTACACCAGTTTCTGATGTACAACAAAGTGATTCAGTTATACATATACATATATAAGCTTCTTCATATTCTTTTCCATTATAGGTTATTACAAGATATTGAATTTAGTTCCCTGTGCTGTACAGTAGGACCTTGTTTTTTATTTTATATATAGTAGTTTGTATCTGCTAATCCCAAATTCCTAATTTGTCCCTCTCACCCCCAACCCCTGCCTTTTCCCTTTGGTAACCATAAATTTGTTTTCCATGTCCTTGAGTCTGTTTCTGGTTTGTAAATAAGTTCATTTGTATCATCTTTTAGATTCCACATGTAAGTGACATCATATGACATTTGTCTTTCTCTAGTTTGACAAACATATGTTGCATGTCAACTGTGTTCCTGGCACTGTGCTAAGAGCTGAATAAAACAATCTCTGCCCTCAAGGAGCTCAAAGTTTGGTGATGACAAGTTACTTACAGTTTTCATCCTTAAGAATGATAGTAACATTGTACCCTGTGAACTTGGAATCTGGGATTAAGAGACATGGTTGATTCACCAAGAACAAAGTGAAAAAAATACAGGCTGAAGACTCAGAAAACATCTATTTGAAGCTCAGCCCAGTCACTTACTACCTGTGCCCTTGAGCAGATTAGTTAACTAGTCTTACTTTTTCTTTCTTCCTCTGAAAACTGAGAATAACGCCTACCTCTCAAGAGTGTTCTGAGGCTCAAATGATATCATGTAAATGCTGTCCTTGGCACATAGAAGGCACACAAAAACTAGTTGTAATTATTATAATTACTAATGATTGTGTTATTTCCAAGAATGAATTGGTTTAAAACATAGAATAATCATATATAATAATAATGATATATCATGTAATTACTAATATAATATTATATTAATATATATAACTTGCTATAATCCATGTACTGTTCTCAACACTTTATTCAATGAGACAGGTGTTTTTAAGCATGGCAACTGTCCTTCAAGGTAGTTATTGTTATTAGCACCCCCATTCTACAGATGAGAAAACTGCGATGTAGAAATGTTAAGTGACTTGCCCAAAGTTACAAAACTAAGTAGCAAAGTTGGGATGTGAACCTAAGCCCTATGTCTCCAGAGTCTGTGTACTCTCACTATTATACTGTATCACTACAAATAACTTAATTCATTAATCCATGAATCACATAAGGGACTAGGACGAACTTTCTGACTTTCAATGATTGACTTTTGGAGCAGTAGTGCAACCAACTCTGCTCCCTGGGCAAGGTGGCCCTGTCTTAGAGCCTGTGTTTTAGAAGGCCCCACTTATCATAAAAACACACACAAAATTTATTAAATAGCACATGGGCACCTCTGGCACTTGAGTTCTGTGCTCAGCATTGACACAGTATGTCCTTAAACATTCACTTTCATGCTCAACAGCATTCAGGCCCCAGGGAAATGCTTCTTTATGTTCCTTCTCCTATGTCCTTGAGTGAAAAGGCAACTGCGTCTAAATGCTATGAAGTCCTGTGGATTATATCGCCGCCAAACTTGGAGATGTACATCAGCAATTTGGGTATTAGATAGTAGAAACACCTAGGAAGAATTAAAGACTACCTTTTCAGATTCCTCCACTCAGACAGTGTGAGCGCAAGAGATTTTTCATAGTGTGGTATCACTTTCTAGAGTATCAAGCATCCATTTTCTTGCTTTTCTTCATGTTTTAATTTGTGTCTCCAGACGTACTTGTGAATTAGCATATTATTTGCAGTAATTGAACATGATGGCTGAGGGACATTTTGCAACATAAAGCAATTCATATTACTCTTACATGTGTGTGTATGTAGGCTAACATAACATACATGAAGCAGTGATATCAGTTGCTCACATTGGCCACTGGATGGTCAATGTGAGAATCAAGAATACTTTTATTTTAATTAAAATATTTAAATAATGCAAATAAACTTTCAAAATTTTTTTCTGTAATTTTGATTTAAAATTTTGATATTCAATAACTACAATTTATCCTTCCCTTTTCAATTTTCAGGGAGAGAATTTTGAATTCTCTAGAAAAAAAGTTTTTTTTATACCCTGAGCAAACCATGATTCAAAAAGAGTCACAGTGTTCATTGCAACACTATTTACAATAGCCAGGACATGGAAGCAACATAAGTGTCCACCGACAAATGAATGGATAGAGAAGATGTGGCACATATATACAATGGAATATTACTTAACCATAAAAAAAAATGAAATTGATTTTTTTTGTTGTGAGATGGATGGACCTAGAGTCTGTCATACAAAGTGAAGTAAGTCAGAAAGAGAAAAACAAATACCATATGCTAACACACATATATGGAATCTACAAAAAAAGAAAAATGGTTCTGAAGAACCTAGGGGCAGAATAGAGGTAAAGACACAGATGTAGTGAATGGACTTGAGGACACAGGGAGGGGGAAGGGTAAGGTGGGACAAAGTGAGAGAGCGGCATGGACATATAAACACTACCAAATGTAAAATCGATAGCTAGTGGGAAGCAGCCGCATAGCACAGGGAGATCAGCTCGGTGCTTTATGGCCAGCTAGAGGGGTGGGATAGGGAGAGTGAGAGGGAGACGCAAGAGGGCGGAGATATGGGATATATGTATACATATAGCTGATTCACTTTGTTATACAGCAGAAACTAACACACCACTGTAAAGCAATTATACTCCAATAAAGATGTTAAAAAAAATAACATATAAAATATTGCAATTATTTCCAGTTTTACTGAGATACAATTTGCATATAACATTGTGTAAGTTTAAGGTGTACAACATAATAATTTGATACAGTCATCTCTGGATTGGTTCCAGGACCCCCTTGGATACCAGAATCCATGGATGCTCAAGACCCCTATATAAAATGGTGTAGTATTTGCATATAACCTATGAACATCTTCCATATACTTTAAATCATCTGTGGCTTACATATAATACCAAATACAATATAAATGCTATGTAAATAGTTGCCTGTATGGAGCAAGTAAAAGTTTTTCTATTTGAAACTTTCTGGAACTTTTTTTTTCTCAAATATTTTTGATCTATGGTTAGTTGAATCCATGGATGCATAACCCGCTGATACAGAGGGCCAACTGTATGTACATATTGCAAAAAGATTACCGCAATAAGCTTAGTTAACATCCATTAAATCACAGTTACAATTTTTTTCCTCTTATGGTGAAAACTTTTAAAATCTACTCTCTTAGCAACTTTCAAATATACAAGGCAGTATTTTTAACTATAGCTGTCATGTTGTACTTTATATCCCCAGAACTTATTTATCTTATAACTGAAATTTTGCACTTTTGGACCACCTTAATCCAAAAATAATTGTAATTTTTCAGGTTGTTTTGTTTACTTTATGTTTTTTTGATGGAAAATATATTCAAAATTTGGACAGTTTGAATACAATTACATTTTGTTTTTCAGTCTTTTAGAGCATTAAGAGTGAGTACAAGTTCAGGCCAAGATAGAAATAGAAAAATGTAAACGTGAAATTCAGAAAAGAAAAGAGAAAATATGTCAAGTAGAAGTACAGGGTGTTCTTTTTCTCTAAAAGTTTGAGAACTTGATATGTAACTTTTAAACATGTAGACATATGATATGTGGCCCTCTATGTACCGTCTGGTCTCACCTCCACATATGTTAGGGGTGTGCCTTTTGGGCAGAGTCCATACACAGCAAGCTCATTTTGGCCTAACTGGTATTTTGGCCTGTCTAAAATAATATAGTTAAATCAGTAGCCTCACAAGTAGAGTCACAAATTAAGAAACTGGGAAAGCGAATTAACAGCAAAAAATTTGGCACATTTCTGAAATATGAATACCTTAAAGAGGATTACATAAGGGATTTAGGTGTTTTAAGTACTATACAGTTTTCTTGGAGAAAATAGTCCATGTGGAAAATCTCTGTACTATGTTCTGAAATAAAGAATGATTTCTGAGACAAAATGATCTTCATGGAGGAAAAGCATGATAAGTGGGTTTTTCTTGAAGAAGTGTTCCTATTAATTTGGTCAATCAATAAACGGTTAATGATGTTCATGTAATGTGCCCCAACATAGTTGGCAAACATCGAGGGTTTAAAATTTAATTGAAGGGGTAAATGATGTATACTTGGAAAAATTAGAGAATAGATACTAAGAACTGTGAACAGTGAGGTCCAAACAAGTATTATGGAGGATTAAAGTAGAGAAAGATTGGTGTGATCTTGAATCATCCAGCAGGGAGGATTTCACAGAGGGGCACTGGAGTGAGACCAATAATATAATCCCTGGAATGGAGTTAGGGCCTTAGAGGTCCAGGGAAATCACATGAGCTGTAAACAATATTTTCAAACAAACAAAATGCCATCCCTCTGTCTCCTTCCTCTTCCATAACAATGCTATAAAGGCTCCTAGTGTTATCTAGTTGTTTTATTTTTAATCGATGAGGGAACTGTGATGTGCGTGTGTGTGAATGTTATTAATAGCGCTCTTTTCCTCTACCTGACTGTGGAATCAGCTGAGAGACAGATATAGGATTCAGATAACTGAAGATTAAAATAGCAGCTTTATTAGTGGTGAAAAGCTAAATGGCAAGATATGGCTTTGATATGTGACCAAATATCTTCCAATATCCAAATATCTTCCAATCTGATATACATTTCACCCCCAAATTGGGTAGACTTACTCATCTAGACATGGGTCTAGATGACTAGAGACACCAGGCCTCCCTAAGCAGGCCCAGGCCCCTTACCATTTAGCAGAGACAGACCAGACACAAGGCCTCTGCAGGCAGGCAGATCCAAACCGGTGAATGCTACGCACAGGACTAGAGTGTGTAGGGTGCAAAATTCAAGGAGGCCTGCATTCTCAGACTCATGACCATGTCTGTCTCATGACCCTGAGTGTGAGCGCCTTCCTAAATTTTGTGCCCCAGATGCCTCCTTGGCCTCATACCATCCTGGCCCTAGCCAGCATGTCCATTTCTTTTTCCTGAACTCACCCATCAGGTAAATCCCTCCTCTTGCCCTAGGGAGAGTGATTGTGGAGGAAAAGAGAGGCCAGGGGGCTTACTCTAGTGGAGGTATCCATGCATGGAAAAAGGCTAGGGGAAAGGAGTTTCCCTTAAAAGAGATCATAGCGGGACTTCCCTGGTGGTCCAGTGGTTAAGGCTCCATGATTACCCTGCAGGGGGCATGGGTTCGATCCCCGGTTGGGGAACTAAGATCCCACATGCTGCGCGGCATGGCCAAAAAAAAAAAAAAGAAAGGGAGATCATAGAAGTAAAGCTTTTTTGCCAAGGCCATATAACCAGTGGTGGCTAGAACCCAGGATTCTTGTTCCTCTTCATAAAAACAAAAAGATGATATGATGCAACTTTGAGAATTAAACCCATTCACTAGAGCACTCAGTTAACCAGGTCTTCTATTATTACTATTATTATGACTGTTATCATTTTGCTTTCATGACTCTTTTAGGTGACTTAAGCAAATTCTATATTAAATTATATATAAACTCATATAGCATGTAGTAGGTTGAATGGTGGCCCCCCCCAGAGATATGTCCACATTCTCTAACATATGAATGTGACCTTATTTGAAAAAAAGGTCTTTGCAGATGTAATTATATTAAGGATCTGGATATGAAATCATCCTTGATTATCTGCATAGGCTCTAAATCCAAGGGCCCTTGTAAGAGCCACACAAGGGGGAGACACACAGAGAAGAGGAGAAAGCCATGTGAAAGTGGAGGCAGAATGAAGTTAACGCAGCCACAAGCCAAGGAACACAGGGAGCCATCAGAAGCGGGAAGAGGCAAGGAAGGTTCTCCCCTAGAGGTCTAGGAGGGAGTGCAGCCTCGCCAACACCTTGGTTTTGGACTTCTGGCCTCCAGAACTGTGAGAGAATAAATTTCTGTTGTTTTAAGCCACGAAATGTGTAGTAATTTATTACAGTCACCCTAGGAAACTAATACATAGGGCAGAGATATGTTTTTAAAGTCCTGTATTAGTTATCATTATCCCAAAACTTAGTGGCTTAAAACAATACCTCACACAGTTTCTGTGGATCAGAAATTTGGAAACAGCTTGGCTGGGTGATTTTGGCTCAGGGTGTCTCCTGGGGTTGCAATCAAGATGTTGGTCAGAGCTTCTGAAGACTTGGCTGTGGTACCAGAGGATCTGCTTCCAAGATGGCCCACTCACCAGGCTGGCAAGTTCACGCAGGCTGGGGACGGGAGGCCTGTGTTCTTTGCCACGTGCACCTCTCCATTAGACTGAGTGTTCTCATAACATGGTGATGGACTTCTGACGGAGTGAGTGAGCCAAGAGAGAGCAAAGTGAAGGCTGCAATAGTTTTTATGATCAAGCCTAGAAGACACACGCCATGATTTCCTCAATGTTCCCACGCAGGCCATTCCTGTTCATTGTGAGAGGGGACCATACAGGGACATGAATACCAGGAGGTGAGGATCACTGAAGTCCATCATGGAGGCTGGCTAGCACAGGTCCCAAATTTTTCAGGGTATTTAGGGAACCAGAATATTTCCTATATAGCCACTTGAACCATCTATATTTGTAGCCATAATGATAAACTATACAAAATACTCTTTGTGGTATGCGGACCTCCCTCTGTTGTGGCCTCTCCCGTTGCGGAGCACAGGCTCCGGACGCGCAGGCTCAGCGGCCATGGCTCACGGGCCCAGCCGCTCCGCGGCATGTGGGATCCTCCCAGACCGGGGCGCGAACCCGGTTCCCCTGCATCCGCAGGCGGACGCGCAACTACTGCGCCACCAGGGAAGCCCCAAAATACTCTTTGGAGTGATGAACTTGAGTTACTACAAGTTATTTAAATATTCAATTCAGTTCACTTTCCTACTTTAGGTTGAACCATATGAAATTTGTGATTTTTGTGGGTAAATAATTATCCAATATCAGCAATTTCATGTTTTCAACCCACTACTTATAAAGGTAGGACTAGGAACTAAGATACCTTAGATAAATTTTTAAGCAGTTATAAATATAAAAACACTTTTCTTTCAAACAATTATTTAACCATCAGTTTAAATGAACTAGAATAAACTATTCTTCAAACATTCTGGTTATTTGAAATGTTACTATAGAATTGATGTCCCCATAAAGTTTTCGGTCCATGAGCCAAAGGGTCTGAGAGGGCATTGTATCAGAGTGACTTCATAAAAAGTAATTTAACATCTCTGGGACCAATTTTCCTCATCCATAAATGAACGAATTTGACTAGATGACATCTAGGCTGACTTTCTGTGCAGAAATGTTAAATAAGTCTTTATATGCTATGCTTGAGGCACTACCAGTTCCTTTCTCAAACTCACAGTAAGACAAATTGCATATTTAATAGGGTTGTAGGAAAGTCTTTAACTAAATATGTTTATTCATTAATATGTAATATTAATAGTTAAACTCAAGATCCCTAATTTTTTCAGAAGTCCAGAGAGTCCTCCCTCCTCCTTTGTTCTCTAGAAAGCATAGACTGTAAATCAATTTTCTTAATTTGACTTGCTATATTTGACAACATTTTTTGGGTTCACATATTTTCTCTTGTGCCAAGTGCTGCATTTTTCATTTCCCACAGAATCAGGACAAACTGTACATCCCCTGCTGTGTCCAGGGCAGATTTGGCTAAATGTCAACTATGTTAATTGGTATAGAGAAAACAGCAGCCCTATTTTTATCTGATTAAAAATCCCCACAAACATTCTCCGCTAAAGTAAAGCTATGTCAGTACAAAGTGATTTAGTTACAATGTCAAGTTTGGCAGATGTATCCCTCCTGTCTTCATTTTACTGTAGCAGGCAGAATGCTGCTGTTTCCTGGAAGCTTTCAGTATCTAAAATTTTAATCCTACTTTTGGAGGCTCAGAACTTGGTACTCAAAACTATCTGTGGCCTGCCAATTGGAATAAAATATCTTCTCTTTACAGTGATATTTTTAAACAAAAAATTTATAGGACAATCTATAGATCGTAATTTAAAAGGCAGTTTAAAATATTTTATTATACTTTTTAAAAGTCTCCACGTTAAAAATTGCCCCAGGATGAGAAGATTATGTAATATAATTGCTTCAGTTAATTGGGGTGTGGGAGGTGTGGGTGTAAAAGAATAAAAGGTAATGAACTTTGATAAATTTATATGAGCAACAACAAAGTACCAGGGAAAATTTAATTTTATTGGAGGATGGCTATATCTTCAGTGCTCCTTCAAAATTTAATGTCGGAATTCCCCAGGACTCCATCTCACTCCTGGGAGCTCACTCCTGGGTAGACTTCATATACTCCATGATTTCACCAACTGCACAACTTGTACACTCATATCGTTTGGGCCTGTATCTCCAGCTTACTGAAAGCCACATTACCATCCCTTGGTATACTTTGGGTGTCTCATGAGCACTTCAAAATACCCTCTTCTGGTTTCTGGTCCCAAATATAAGGAACTTAGAAGTCAGCACTTTGTCATAACAACGGGTAAAAAGCTGAACAAACTGAAAAATGAACTCTTCATACATCTGTCAGAGAAGTGAGGTCACAGAGCAAACTACCCCTAAAATTGGAGAGACACACAGGTGAACACAGTGAATCACAATTTCCTGGAGCAGAAACCCACAAAGCAGAAACCTCCACAGGAACCAGTACCAACATAGGGAAACCTAAACTATAATTGACAAATTGCTGGTGGCTCAACACATCTTTCTCAATGGTGAAAAACTGAAACCATTTCCTCTAAGATCAGGAACAAGACAAGGTTGTCCACTCTCACCACTATTATTCAACCGTAGTTTTGGAAGTTTTAGCCACAGCAATCAGAGAAGAAAAAGAAATAAAAGGAATCCAAATCAGAAAAGAAGTAAAGCTGTCACTGTTTGCAGATGACACGATACTATACATAGAGAATCCTAAAGATGCTACCAGAAAACTACTAGATATAATCAATGAATTTGGTAGAGTAGCAGGATACAAAATGAACACTCAGAACTCTGTGGAACTTCTATACACTAACAATGAACTATCAGAAAGAGAAATTAAGGAAACAATCCCACTTACCATTGCAGCAACAAGAATAAAATACCTAGGAAAAAACCTACCTAAGGAGGCAAAAGACCTGAACTCCAAAAACTATAAGACACTCATAAAAGAAATTGAAGGTAACACAAACAGATGGAAAGATATTCCATGTTCTTGGATTGGAAGAATCAATACTGTTAACATGACCGTACTACCCAAGGCAATCTACAGATTCAATGCAATCCTTATCAAATGCCAATGGTACTTTTCACAGAAGTAGAACAAAAAACTTTTTGAATTTGTATGGAAGAACCAAAGACGCCAAATAGTTAAAGCAATCTTGAGAAAGAAGAACAGAGCTGGAGGAACCATTGCAGCTCTATTTACAATAGCCAGGACATGGAAGCAACCTAAGTGTCCATCGAAAGATGAATGGATAAAGAAAATGTGGCACATATATACAATGGAATATTACTCAGCCATAAAAAGAAACGAAATTGAGTTATTTGTAGTGAGGTGAATGGACCTAGAGTCTGTCATACAGAGTGAAGTAAGTCAGAAAGAGAAAAACAAATACCACATGCTAACACATATATATGGAATCTAAAAAAAAAACGTTCTGAAGAACCTAAGGGGAGGACAGGAATAAAGGTGTAGATGTAGAGAATGGACTTGAGGACATGGGGTGAGGGGTAGGGTGAGCTGGGATGAAGTGAGAGAGTGGCATGAACATATATACACTACCAAATGTAAAATAGATAGCTAGTGGGAAGTAGCCACATAGCACAGGGAGATAAGCTCAGTGCTTTGTGACCACCTAGAGGGGTGAAATAGGAAGGGTGGGAGGGAGACGCAAGAGGGAGGAGATATGGGGATATATGTATATGTACAGCTGATTCACTTTGTTATAAAGCAGAAACTAACATACCATTGTAAAGCAATTATACTCTAATAAAGATGTTAAAAAACAATGCTGGTGTCTCAGTGTGGACAAGTCTGAGAGTTAAAATCTCCAGGGGAACTCAGGAATAAGGGGCCCCCCATTTCTGTGAGTTTTACTTCTAGGAGCTTCTCCAGGCCCTCACAGCAAATACCAGACAAAATTCCCCTGGTGTTTCCAGCAGAGGGAGGAGAAAAGGAACCATTTTGAAATATACCAGAGCATTCTATTATTCTTAATAAGGTCTATCTTCAGGAGAAACTAGCAGAGTCTAACCTGCTGGGTTTTATCAGAGCCTAACCTACCTGGGGCAAGGGAAATACACAACTCCAGCCCCCTCTGGCCATCCTGTCCTACCTAAGGGGGGGAAAACTGAGAAGCACTGGTAAAGTTCACAGTCAATGGGCACAGGCTTACCAACAGACTGAGACCCAAAATCATAGGACTATAGCATGCTTTTCCTCCCCTGACACCTTAACACCACACCACAAAAGGCCTATTCACTGGAGTTTCTTTCACTCAGTACCTCACATCCGGATTTCAACAAGATATTACAAGGAATACAAAAATGTAAAAACACAATTTGAAGAGACTGAACAAGCATCAGACTGGAGTCAGATATGGCAGGGATGCTGGAATTATCAGACTGGGGACTATGATTAAACAACTATGATTGAAATGTTAAGGGATCTAATGGAAAAAGTAGACAACATGCAAGAACAGATGGATAATGTAGGCAGAGAGATGGAAACACTACAAAAGAATAAAAAAGAAATGCTAGAGATCAAAAACACTGTAAGAGAAATGAAGAATGCTTTTGATGGGTTCATCAATAGACTGGAAATGGCAGAGGAAAGTCCATGACTGGATTCTGAGCTTGAGGATATACTAATAGAAACTTGCAAAACTGAAAAGCAAAGAGAGAAAAGACTGAAAGAACAAAACAGAATATCCAACAACTGTGGAAAAACTACAAAAGGTATAACATGTGTAACAGGAATACCAGAAGGAAAAGAAAGAGCTAAAGGAACAGAAATATTATTTGAAGCAATAATGCCTGACAATGTCCCCAAATTATTGTCAGACACGAAACTACAGATCCAGGAAGCTCAGAAAACACCAAGCAGGATATATGCCAAATAAAAAACAATAAAACAAAACAAAAGCTACATCATGGCATATCATATCCAAACTTCAGAAAATCAAAGATAGAGAAAAAATTTTTGTAAGAAGCCAGAGGAAATAACACCTTACCTATAGAGGAGCAAAGATAAGAATTACATCTGACTTCTCAGAAACCACGTGAGCAAGAAGAGAGTGGAGTAAAATATTTAAAGTGTGGAGATTAAAAAAAAACTATCTAATGAAGGAATAGAAGAAAAGGAATTAAAAGATATACAGACTGGGAAGGAAGAAATAAAAATATTTTTGTTTGCAGATGACACAATTGTCTATATAGAAAATCTGAAAGAATCAACAAAAGAAAAAACCTTCTGGAGCTAGTAAGTGATTATAGTAAGTCTGCAGAATACAAGGCCAATAAACAAAACTCAGCTACTTTCCTACATTCCAGCAACAGAGAAGCAGAATTTGATATTGAAAACACATTATCGTGGGAGGGAGGGAGACTCAAGAGGGAAGAGATATGGGAACATATGTATATGTATAACTGATTCACTTTGTTGTAAAGCAGAAACTAACACACCATTGTAAAGCAATTATACTCCAATAAAGATGTTAAAAAAACCCACATTATCATTTACATTAGCACTCAGAAAATTGAAATACTTAGGTACAGATCTAACAAAATATGTATAATGTTGATATGAGGAAAACCACAAAACTCTAGTAAAAGATATTTTTTAAAAAACCTAAATAAATAGATAGTCCACATTCATAAATAGGAAGACTCAGTATTGTCAAGATTTCAGTTTTTCCTAACATGATCTATAGATTCATTGCAATCCCAATCCAAATCCCAGCAAGTTATTTTGTGGACAATGACAAACTGATTCTAAAGTTTATATGGAGAAGTAAAAAACCCAGAAAGTCAACTCAATATAGAAGGAGAAGAACAAAGATGGAGAACTGACACTACCCAACTTCAAGACTTACTATAACACTACAGTCATCAAGACAGTGTGGTATTGGCTAAAGAATAGTCAGATAGATCAATGGAACAGAATGATGAGCCCAGAAATACAACCACATAAACATAGTTAACTGATCTTTGACAAAGGCACAAAAGCAATACAATGGAGCAAAAATAGTCTTCTGTTTAAATGGTACTGGAATACATCCACATGCAAAAACAAAAAGACCTAGACACAGACCTTAAACCCGCCACAAAAATTAACTCAAAATGAATCATAGCCCTGAATGTAAAATGCAAAACTATAAAACTCATAGGAGATAACATAGGAGGAAACCTAGATAACCTTGGGTATGGCAATGACTTTTTAGATACAACACCAAAGGCAACATCCATGAGAGAAAAAAAAAAATGATAAGCTGGAATTAATTAAATAAAAAACTTATGCTCTGCAAAAGACAATGTCAAGAGAAAGAAGTCAAGCCACAGGTTGGGAGAAAATATTTGCAAAAGACACAACTGATTAAAGGACTCATTCAAAGTATACAAAAAACTTTAAAAACTGAACAATAAGAAATCAAACAACCCACTTAAAAAATGGGCAAAACACCAGAACAGGTACATCATCAAAGAAGATACACAGATAGCAAGTAAGCGTATGAAAAGAGGTTAAACATCATATGTCATTAGGGAATTACAAATTAAAACAACAAAGAGATACCTCTATACACCAATTATAATGGCCAAAATTCGGAACAATGAAAACACTAAATGCTGGTGAGGATGTGGAGTAACAGGAACTCTCATTCATTGCTGGTGGGAATGGTACAGCCACTTTGGAAGACAGTTTGGCAGTTTCTTACAAAACTAACCATACTAATACCATACAATCCAGCAATCGTGCTCCTTGGTATTTACCCAAATGAATTGAAAACTTATGTCTATACAAAATACAAAAACCAGTATACAGATGTTTATAGAGCTTTATTTATAATCACCAAAACTTGGAAACAACCAAGATGTCCTTCAGTAGGTGAATGAAAAAATACCTTGTGGTACATCTAGACCATGGGATATTACTCAGCACCAAAAAAGGGGAGCTATCAAGCCATGAAAAGACATAGAAGAACCTTAAATGCATACCACTAAGTGAAAGAAGCAAATCTGAAAAGGCTACATACTGTATGATGCCAGCTATATGGCATTCTGGAAAAGGCAAAACTACAGTAAAATGATCAGTGGTTGACAGAGGTTGGGGGCGGGGAGGAAGGGATAAAAAGGGAGAGCACAAAAATATTTAGGGCAGAAACTTCTCTTTATGATACTACAGTGATGGATACTTGTTATTATACAGTTGTCCAAACCTATAGAATGTACACCGCCAAGAGTGAACACTAAAGTAAACTTCAGACTTGGGATAATAATGATGTGTCAGTGTAGGTTCATCGGTTGTAACAGATGTACCGCTGTGGACATCGATAGTGGGGGAGTTTGTGCACGTGTGGGGACAGGGGTGTATGGGGACTGTCTGTACTCTCCACTCCGTTTTGCTGTGAACCTAAAACTGCTCTTAAAATATCAATTTTATTAGTTAAAAAATAAATTATATCCAAATTGAATGCATCATTCTCTCCCTGCCATCTTCCCAACTTCCTCTCCCTCTAGGTTCCTCCTTTTCAGTAACTGGAATCATGATGTATCCAGATGAATCCCATCAGAAATCTAGGAATCAACATTTACTTTGTGTCCTCCCTTGCATATTTCATGCAATCTCTTTATCAAGTTCTATTCATTTTCCCTCATATCTCTAGAATCTATCTCCTTCTTCCCCCCTCTAATGCCACTGCTACAATGCCCTCTACCCACCAACCAGTTTTCCCTTGATCTACCCTTGGGCTAAGTGTTATGAACAAGTACAACTATTTTTATAAGCTTTTTGTTTTCTAATCTATCAGTCTTCTGTAAATCAGGCCCAGTGCAGACCATAAAATGCAAGCTTAGCTGTTCAGAACTTTCTTGATAACTTTTCTCATAACAAGCCTTTAATTAAATTAAAAACCAAAGCATTACACAGGTAGAGAATGAGGAAAGAGATGAAATAATGGTTTATGGCTTTGGGACATCTTTTAATGTATTAATCGAACTAAGAAAATGAAAGGGACACAAAGGTCAGTTAGACCTCCATCCCATTCCTGTACTTAGAATATTTCAATGTATTCCCTTTGCCTTCAGGACAATATCCAGATTCCTAAACACAGCATACAAGGTTCTCCATGACCTGCCTACTATCTTCATTCCAGCTTCATCTGCCCCTATCGTGCATTCACCCACTTGTTCAGGCCAAAATTTAGAAGTCATCCTTGTATAATCTCTTTCCCTTGAGTCACTGTCCACAGATTCTCTCCCCACCATTTGAGCCACCAGCAAATTCTGTTGATTCTACATTAAAAATATACCTAAATCTATCTACTGTTCATTTCCATGCCTTCCACTCTAATCCAAGTCACTGTCACTGACTGCTCTTGTCTAAAGCAATTCCTTCCTACTTCCCCTGCTTCTATCTTGCTCTCTCTCTCTCTCTCTCTCTCTCTCTCTCTCTCGCTCTCTCTCTCTCTCTCTCTCTCTCTCTATATATATATATATAGAGAGAGAGAGAGAGAGAGAGATCCATCTGATGACTTCTCAACTCACTTAGAATAAAATCCGAATTCCTGCCAAAGTTCTCTGCATTAGTTTCCTATTGCTACTGTAACAAAATTACCACAAACTCAGTGACTTGCATAATAGAAATTTATTCTGTTATCTTACTTTAGACCTGTAACCTCCAGAATTCACTTCAAGGTGACAATAGGGCTGGTTCCTTATAGAGGTTCGAGAGACAACCCATTCCTTGTTTCTTCCAGCTTCTAGAGGTGACTGGCATTCCTTGGCTTGTGGTCACATCACTCCAATTTCTGTTTCTGTTGTCACATAGCCTTCTTCTCCCTCTGATCTCCTCTTTCCATCTATAAGGACCCTTTACATCAGGTCCACCCAGATAATAAAGAATAATCTCCCCATCCTCAACTTAATCTTATCTGCTACATCCTTTTACCATGTAAGATACCAATTCACAGGTTCTGGGAATTAGGACATGGACACCTCTGTGGGGCATATGATTTAGTCTGCCACATTCCATACAAAGATCATGAGAAAAATATTTCATCATAAAAACATGGATTTGTTAAAGTTGCTAATAAGGGGAAGCATCACAGTAATAGAGTCTCAATAACGTCTCAAAAGGGGATGGTAAGGGGAAGATATTTATAGGATTAAACATAGGGTGCCTTTGTGGTGGATATTGGTAGCCTAGGCAGGAACTGGTTAGAATTTGTAAAGTAACTGAATTACTAGAACCTATGAATCTGTGCAGAGTTACAGTTAAATCAGTTTATTTGTGGTCTTATATTGTTACAAATGGGCCTAAATAAGCTGGTGTTAAAACAATAAGAGCTTAAATAGTTTTTATTACATACCATGGAATGGTACAGTGGATAATTTCAGTTTTTGCTTCATTTCATTTTGCAAATCATTAGTTTTTGCTTCATTTCTCAGTCCCCTTTCTTTTGGTCAATCTGCAGCCTAAGCCGAAAGAAAGACTATTATTTTTCTGGGGAGGTGATCAATCCAGATCTGCACTGCTATTTAGTAAGTTGCAATTACATACTGAATTTTTCATCGTAGTCATATTGTCCTCTATAAGTATCAGGCTTTCTTGTTCTTTTTGTTGGATGATCATTTGAAAATCATCTAGTGTTAGCAGTGGCTGTGCAGCAGCATTTAAGACTCTGAAGATCAAATATCTGGTAACGGCTATGCAGACAGAACTAAGACAAAAATTATTAGAGTTTGAAAGGCATTTGAAAGCCATATTCTTAGATTTTGAAAAGTGAACAATGAAAGCATGTGACAATGTATTTGGACTTTCCTTATGTAATCAAGTTTCTTTTTCCCTTTAATTTGGGTAGGGTTTATTCAACCTTACTAGTGTATGAGGAATACAGGTCTTGGGGATACCATGAGTAAAGGACGCAGATGTCCATTAGCTATCTAGGACCTTAATCCTGAAGTGGGGGAAGAAAATAGCTGAGAAGATAAAGATGCAAACCCAAGGGGATACAGGTACAAAGAAGAACATGGCAACAAATGGGGTCTTGTTCCAGCTGTCTTGGTTGGAAACAGCCTACTTCATGCAGTCTTTAGTTGTTCCAAGGACCTAGGGCTGTCTCTTCTCATGGGACATCTAACTCTAGATGTTACCTAGATTCCTCAACATGCCTTATAAAGCCCTTCATAATCTGGCCATATCTCTGGGATCATTTCCTAAATCTTTTTCTCTTCTTCACTCTCTCTTTGGTGGCCGCACTGTCCTTACTGTTCCACAAACAAGTTAATCTTGTTCCTGTCTGAGAGACATTGTACTAATTTTCCCTTTATGCAAAATGATCTCCCCAATATTTGCACCGCTGACTTCCACAATCCACTCAAGTCACATGTCACCTTCTTAGAAAGGCTTTCCCTTGTCATCGTCCAATTTAAAGTCCTCTCAATTCTTTTACCTTGCTTAATTTTTCTTCATAGCACTCTTCTCTCCCTGCATCTGTTTCATATTTATTTGTTATATGCCCCACTTGAATATACACACCATTCAAGAAGGCAGAAAACTTTTCTATTTTGTTCACTGATGTGTTTTCAGGACCTAGAACACTATTCAGCATACGTAGGTGCTCAATAACTACTCGCTGATTGACTGAATAAATACAAACCTCACATACACTATGTTTCAGCCATATATAACAATTTGCAGTCCCCAAATGGCTCCTTCTTTTGCAGATGTGGTTTTCCTCTGCCTGCAATAACTTCTCCTTGATTCCTTCACAATTCCTAATCATCCTTCAAGAGTCTGTTTATGTGTCACTGTCCCTGATAAACCTTCCTTGATCCCATCAGGAAGAACTAGGTGTCATCTCTCTTTGTTCTAATAGTACTCTAGGCATCCCTCTATCATATTACTTAATACTTGACCCCTGAACAAGGCAAAAGTTACCCCGCATGTCCCACCCCACTGTCAAGTCGAAAATCCATGTATAGCTTTACAGTCCGACCTCTGCATCTGCAGATTCAACCACCAGGGATCATGTAGCACTATAGTACGTATTTATAGAAAAAAATCTACGTATAAGTGGACCTGCGCAGTTGAAATCCATGTTGTTCAAGGGTCAACCGTACATTGCATTAACATTTTGTCTAATCTATGTCTGTGTCCTGAGACTCTAGTAGAGGGCTTTGCCCATAGTAAATTCTGAGCAAATGTTTGTTGAATGATTTTATTCATTGAGTGACAACTGTGTGTCAAGAACTGTACTAGTTTTTTATGCATATCATTTTATTTTTTAAAATTTTTATTGGGGTATAGTTGATTTACAATGTTGTTTTAGTTTCAGGTGTACAGCACAGTGAATCAGTTATGCATATATCCACTCTTTTGCAGATTCTTTTCCCATATAGGTCATTACAGAGTATTGAGTAGAGTTCCCTGTGCTATACAGTAGGTCCTTATTAGTTATCTATTTTATATACAGTAGTATGTGTGTGTCAATCCCAATCTTCCAATCTATTCCTCCCCCACTCCTTACCCCCAGTAACCATAAGTTTATTTTCTACATCTGTAACTCTATTTCCATTTTGTAGATAGGTTCATTCGTACATATATACAATGGAATATTACTCAGCCATAATAAAGGATGAAATAATGCCATTAGCAACAACATGTATGGACTTAGAGACTGTCATACTGAGTGAAGTAAGACAAAGACAAATATCATATGATATCGCTTATACATGGAATCTAAATAAAGGCTACAAATGTACATTATCTTAATCCTGACAAAAAATCTGTAAGATATATGCTACTACCCCTGTTTTACATACGACGAAACTGAATAACTTGCCCAGAGTTTTGAACCTGTGTGTCTGACTCCAAACTGGTATTTCTCCCATTGCCTCAAATGAATTAATAAGTCTCCTTAATTTTAGTGATACTGGTCAAAATTTAATATCCTAATTTTACCATTAACATTGAAACTCTGATCTTTTAGTTCAGTGTTGCATGCTCTAATACATTTTTACTTGATTCAGCCTCTTTATATTACAGAGAAGAATGGACCCCAGGTACCTTAACAGCACAGGTATCCTATTTTTATTCTGCTTCATAATTAAAGAGTTTTTTTTTTTTTTTTTTTTTGCGGTACGTGGGCCTCTCACTGTTGTGGCCTCTCCCGTTGCGGAGCACAGGCTCCGGACGCGCAGGCTGAGCGGCCATGGCTCACGGGCCCAGCCACTCTGCAGCACGTGGGATCTTCCCGGACCAGGGTACGAACCCGTGTCCCCGGCATCGGCAGGCGGACTCTCAACCACTGCGCCACCAGGGAAGCCCAATTAAAGAGTTTTTGATGATGATTCAGGGTCAAGGTTTGGTTAGTCTTTCCTTTTAAGAGAAGGATTATATTTAAGAGCTAGTCCATATGTCATCTTTCAAGAGGTATAAAAGGCCCAAATACATTGAAAGTCATATTGAAATTATAGAATTAATATACCTGGAAGAAAGGAAAATGTGGCAGGAATGAGTTAAAGACAGTTAGACAGTCTCACATATGTGAGAGAACCTGGTGGTCACCCTGATTTCTGTCTTTTCTGCATGTTAGGTGAAGCAGTGTGTACTAAAATTTTAATAAAGTTTTTAGAAGTACATGAAATAGTATCACGAGGATCTCAAGCAGTGAGACCCCAAGCTCTAAAGTCAGACAGACCTGAGATCTAATCCTTGCACCCCTACCTAATAGCTGAGCAAATTTAAGTAAGTTACTTAACTTTTCCTAAGCCTCAATTTCTTCATCAGTAAAATGGAGAGAAAAGAAGGGTATTAGGTAGGGTAGCTAATTACTACTATAACACACAGCATTAAAATTTTAGAGGCATAATTTAATAAAACAAAATCCAATACAGGTGTTCCTGGTCATGCAGTTCTCTGGGGCAGGATTCCTTCAAGGACTAATTTGGGGCCCCATGCTTCTTCTATTTTGCAGTTTTTACTTCCTCTAGATTCTTTGAAATCTTCATTCAGCTGGTAGGTAGGGAAAGAAAGAGAATATGGCACAAGTGTGGGAGGTTTTAGAGGTTTTGTGGGCCAAAACTTAAACGGCTTTCATTGTTTCTGTCCACAGTCCATTGTGTATTGTCAGTCACATGACCCCAACTAATCACAAGAGAGGCTGGGAAACATAGTACGTGTGCTCAGGAGAAAAGGAAACAGACTTTGGGGAATTCAGAGGTGTCTCTGCCACTTCAGGTCATGAGGTGGTCTTAGGGTTTAACTGAGATAATGCATGTAACGTGCTTAGCATAGTGTAAGTAATCAACACAGTTGCATGTAATTATTATTATCACAAGGGTGTATGCTGCGAGTCTGAATAAGGAAGTGAAGTCCTTGCTTGGAGGTTCTAGCAAGAGAGCTCAGCTACATTCAAAGAAAAGTCCTTACCTTTGTGTAAGGTTATATAAGATTATGATCTTTAACTGATTTGGCAGCATCAGGAAACATAAACTTGAAAGGTGGGGGATGAAGGGGTTGCCAAGTTGTTCATGTCAGCTTAGCTCACAGAATGTCAAAAGATTATAATTTAGATAACCTTAATGTCTAAGAAGAGTGGGAATAGGGAACTGGTAGACTCTTTGGATTTGGGAATGGGCTTAACTGAAATAATAAAGGGTAAAAATTCTGATCAATCCCCTCTTCCATATTCTTTTTCTCCCTCACTTTCTTACTTTAAAGTTACAGACATCATAAAGATTCTTCAGGTGCAGCATATTTTCTTCTCCCCACTTATTTTTCTCCTCTGTTGCCATTTAAAATAGTGTAAGAACTCTGAGAACAGAGACCATGTTTGCCTCACACATTATTATATCTTAGCACCTAGCAATGCCTAGCACAGGGTATGCAGGCAAGAAGTATTTGCTGAATGAATTTAATATATATGGTAGTTGCTTCAAGTCTTGCCTAAAGAATCTAGATAAAGTAACAGAAAGACAATGAGTTTTTAAATCTTGCTTCTATCACTTGAGTATTTGTGGGATTCTGGGACTTCTAACACTTAATTTTTTTTTTTTAAGCAATAGAGAAAAATTATATAAGCATTTAACCTCTAAGACTTTTTTCTTCCCTGTATTAAGTGGCACAATACTTTTTAGAGTTATAGTAATGAGAACTAAATGAAAAAATTCATGTAGTGTTCCTAGCACATAGAAAGCATTCAAAAAACGGTTGTTCCTTCCCCTGTACCTCACACCTCTCTACAATATACTTTTTAATTTAGGGTACCCTAACAATTAATTGACACTAATTGTTTATATATTTAGAAACTTCTAAAATATACCCTTGAAAAAAAGTACAGTGATATTTCTAACAGAAGCTAGTTTATTTATAAGGTGAACATGTTTACAGTTATTTGAATAATAGTGGTTTGTAAGAATCTCTTTGGTAAAAGTAATGGTGAAATACCTTCCTAGAATGTCATTCATAGTAGTGCAAAAAATACATGTTGCCTTCTGTGTGTTTACGAATAACTTTTACATTTTCCCTAAAGATGAAATATTTAGCTACTGATTTAGCTCCTGTTGACCTCAGCAGGGGTCTACCAATGCAGAGGCTCAGGCCACCTGGTAACTTATTAAGTGGAACCCACAGAAGAACAGTAAGGATGTCTTAAGAATTGGGTAACTCCACGGCCCAATGGACACAGGGCAGCAAACTGGGCACCAAAATGCAGATGGATTGCAGATGCACTGAAGGAAGTCATTACAGTTTTGAGAAATTTGGGGCTGGCTTGACAAAGATGAAGCCTGCTGGTTTAAGCACTTTATGTTCTTGGCAAAAGCATGGTGTTGCAAATTTTCACCAGCCATAGTGAAAAAAAAGGGGGGGAAAGGGAATGGGAGGAGACCACAAAATTCATGATGATACATAAAATGTTAACCATTAGCTTTGCATCTTTTGAGAGTCACCAGATTGAAGCACAGTATTTTGGACTTGGCTGGCAGATGGTGTACACAGACTTTGAGTATGTTAGCATTTCATCTGAAACTAGCAAGATTACATAGGACTATCATGGTAATTTAACATTCATGGAGATTTTAAAATTTATCCTTAAACTTGTGTTGAAAGTGGGGCATTTTAACATTTTAAAAGACTTTGTGAAATAGATCTGGATCTCATAGAACAGATTCACAGGATATAATAATTCCTCTAAAATGCCCACAGGACAGTTTCAAGTGTCTTCTTTCCCTGAAAATCTGGCTTACGCAAGAGAAAAAGAGGCCAAAGAGAACAAAGACTAAACCAGGGGAGATGGCAGGTAGTGATGTCTGGATTCTCTGAATGGGACTTCTCCACTTACTACCTTCTCACTTCCTTCTATGGTCTGGACCTTTAATCACCACAGCAGTCAGCCTTGTAGGGTCAGCTAATCTCTGTTGACATCATCGTACTACTTCCCTTTTCAAATTCCAGTGAAGCTATGTGTTTCCTGTCCTATTTGACACCCTAGAGAAAAAAATACTGGCCCAATTAGTATCCAAATTTAGACTGGCAGCAATGTGTCAAGTTTTCAGGGAAGAGATAAACAAAAACAGGTGACATTTCCAAGCCTCTCAAGAAAAGGGGAAAAAAGCCCCAACCCTGCTGGGGTAAATAAGCAGGGAGAGCTTCAATACCAACTGTAGAGAGAGGCCTGCTGACAGTCTCCGAGAATGGGCCGACGGAAGCCTTTTCCTTTTCATTAAAGCCAGGAGGATGGTTTTGGGGGCCTCCCTAAACACATTCTTGATTCTGCTAGAAAAGCCCAAGCAGCTCTGACACCCCCTTACTCAGGGGGAGCTGTGAAGGTAGCTGGACCTCCTCTTCGGGAAGCCGTTGGTTTCAACCACAGACACTAGGACACCCTTGTGGAGGAAGAGCGGAAAAGCCATCCGTCCCTCTCCCCGCCCCCCCGCGTGACCCCAGCGAGCCCAGCCTCGGGCGACCTGTTGGCAGGGAGCATCACGTGACGCGGCGGGCCGCTCACCGCCCCCGCGGGGGAGCCTCCTGTTGCGCCCGCCCGGCGGGTTCCATCACTTAACTTGCGGGCACCGCCCCGCTCTTCCCTCGCCGAGCGAGGGGAGGGCCTGCGTCGAAGAGGAAAGAGAAGGGAAAAGGGGCGGGAGACGGAGAAGGAGGGGCGGTGCCCGAGTCACGTGACCCGGGGCAGCCCGGAAAGCTCCGAGGAGGAGCCTGGCGCCGCCATTTTCCTGCAGCTGCCTGTCCCTTTTGCCCTGCCCGGCTTCAGCTGACCAGGGAGGGGGTGGGCTGAGCTGAGGCGGGGGCAGGGGAGTGCCCGATATCTTGCCTGACCCCGCGGGTGACAAGAGCCGGTTCTTTCCGGGCTGGTGGGAGCGCGCGGCCCTGAGCCCCGCCCCAGGCCGGCAGGCGGAGAAGGAGCCGGTGGGGGTAGGGGGGGTGGGGGTCCTCCGGCGCTTGGGGGTCCCAGTCCCCGCCGGCTGCCGAGCGGGAGGGGTGGCGGAGGAGCCGCAGAGATGTCCGGCCAGAGCTTGACGGACCGAATCACCGCCGCCCAACACAGTGTCACCGGCTCGGCCGTGTCCAAGACAGTATGCAAGGCCACGACCCACGAGATCATGGGGCCCAAGAAAAAGCACCTGGACTGTGAGTGAAGCCGACCGCTGCCCCCGCGACCCGCGTCCTTTTCCCCATCTCTTTTCTTCCCCGCTTCAGCTGCCTCTTCCCTCCCTGCGTCTTCTCTGGCGCGGCGGGTCCTGTGCTCACCCGAGCTGTGTTCTTTTTGCTTCCATCACACCTGCCTTCACGGCTTCCGTTCCCTGTCTAAAAATCCCTGACAAGCCACTCCCCTCCGGGTTCCTAGGGGACCCTGGCTTCTCTGCCCGGTGCTCCGCGATACACATCACAGCCGGCCAACTTGCCTCTCCACCTGGCCCCTCACCTCCCGGCCTCCTCTGTCTGCTGCAGCCTTCTACTCTTTCTTCCCACCCGTCCCGTGCTGCCTAGCCGCCCTCTCCTGAGCGTCTCCCTGCTTGCTCCCGGCCTCACCGCCCTATTGTTTCCCCACTAGCCTTCTTCGGGTTTCCGTAAACGCCCGGTTCCGTGGGCCCGGATCCCTGTTTCTCCGCAACGCTGAGGGCCGCCTCCCTTGAAGTGATTCCCACTTCCTTTGCTCCACTAGCCTCTTCTGTCCCTTCCTTTCCCGGTTTTCTCGTCCACCTTTCCTCCGCCCCCCCCGCCCGCCCTTGGGTTACCTTTCTTTGCCTCTGTAGCTTCACTTAAGTTCTTTCGTCTCATTGTAAATATCATACTCAATATCCGACTTTTTTCCTCTGACTACTTTCTTCGTGGGCGTGAAAGTAAAGGGATTCCGTTGGTGTGGGGAAAGCTTTGTGGAACTTCGGGATTTTTAATCACCTCTGGTGGGGTTTAATCATTGTATTTTCATGCTTTTGACTGGGATAATTTGTGAATGTCAGTCACCCCCTCCCCCCCTTTTTCTTTTCTCATGGGGATATGGAAAAGGGTTTGTTGATTTTGGTATCAGTTCCTAGAGCTGTTGAGCCTGGCGGTTTGAATTCAGAGCCTTGAGTGAAGCGTAGACTATTGGAATTCAAAATAGATTAATAATCAAATCTACAAATAACATACATCCTTTAAAAAACTGGTAAAAAGATATTTGGTGATGCTTGAGTTTGGACTCCGTTTTAATTTATGCTGGTTATCTTTTGAGGAACTAGCTTTTCTTACACACATGATATTACACCATTCACTAACTTAGCTACAATTACTAGAGCTAACTCCTCCCAACTTTTTCCAAACCTGGAAGCCACCTGTAATATCCTCCTTTTTTATTCCACTCCTTTACCTCAGGGTACAAAGATCAGTGGATTACTCAAGCTTTGACTCAATGGAGCTTTGACCTGAAACTTTTCAGGGAAACAGGGAAAAAGGCATTGTAATAGATAAGTTCCTTTTTTAAATGGCTACTGGACACATAAGCCTGACTGACTTCATCCTACATGAAAGTTACTTTGCTTTACTGTTTGAAGCAAGAGTGAGCATGTCCTGAAAGGGAATTCACTGACAGGAGTCCTGTTTTGAGTTCTCGTTTGGACTTTGGCCGTAAGGTTTGCGCTTTTTAAAAAAATGTACAAAATGTGAATTCTTCCAAGATACTTTGCTCATGAAGTACTGTTAGAACAAGTTACTGCTACAGACAAACCCACTATTCATTGTGACTTATTCCTTTCTTGTGGAAAAGTTTAAAAAAGCATCATTATTGCTTGTTTCTTCTTTTGATGTGCGGTTCATGGAGGCTGCTTGTTAACTATTAATCCTTGACTGTTTTAAAGAGTTCAGAATATATTTAAATGGTGACACATTTATAAATGGAAAGTTCTTTAAAATACATTATGAAGCCGTTAAGTGCCTCTTTTGATTGTCTGATATTTGGAGTAGACATTTCTACTGTTTACTTCTCTTCAAATGACTACTTGGCTTGCTCTACCCAGTCTATGGTTTGCCCTAACACTGTTAATTCTTTTGTTAGGTTGGTTTTATTGTTTGTTTTTGGCGTTGAAGAAACTACTTGTGACTTTGTGAACTGTTATCCTCATCTCTCCCTTCAAAATGATAAATTATAACACGAATAGATAGCGCTTTTAAAAGTCTTTTTAAAGGTTCTTATTTCAAATGTTGCAGTTCTAACACATTGTGGAAAAGGTCAGAAAATAGCCTAGGTAAATTTAGGTGAGACTTGCTTGTGGTTTTATGAATGTTAGCCTTTTCTCTTGTAATGGAAGCTGCTGCAGATAAGAACTGGGATTAAGTTTGGTATGGATAATCTCACATTTGTAGTCTTTTTCTCTACCACTGCTGTGTTTATAAATTCCCACTTCTTTAGAACCTGAATATTCCTGGTAATGTTTGATTTTTAAAAAAAATCTGTATGAATAAGGAGCCACTTACTCTATGAGGTTTTTAAAATACAGTAATACTATTTTCCTTATATTGTTGTTTAAAACACCCTTATAACCAGTTCCACTAATGGAATAAATTTAAGTCTGACCAGTGAGTGGTTTTTGTAAACACCTCCTGCCCCCACACACTTTAACATACTTTGAGGAAATTGAAAAGTCTTTCACAAACAGTTCTGGGTTTTGACATCATGGACTTTTAAGTCTTTAATGTAGATACAATTTTTCCTCTTTTAGGAATTTTTCTTTCTGGTGAAGGCTTAGTTTAGTTCTCTTGCGCCTTTTAATATACTGAGAAACTGTTGCCTAATTAGTTGACCCTAATGAAAATGATTTCATTTTTACAATATTAGTATTTAACAAAAATATGCTTAAGACTGTTTTTTCCTATAAGCCTTTAGAGTGTGGAGGTGGTTTCTGTGTACTTCGCCAAGGTCTGTCTATATTAGGAAATGATGATTGTAATCCATGAATTATGGCTTAATTCATACTACATTGTATACTTGTTTAAGAAAGAGCTTTTGCTTTGCTTATAGGGGTCAGTAGATAATAATGTTAAGTAGTGTCCTTAGTGTGAAAAGAGTTGTCAAACCTGAAACATATTTTTAAAAATAAACATGGTTTGCATTTAATTTCAGGCCTCTAATGGCCATTATTAAGATAGAAGAATAGCAGCCTTGTATTTGAAGGACTTCAGTTTTCCCGGCACTTATTAACCATTATCTAATTTAATCCTTTCTCATAGCTATGGGAGAGGCAAGTCATATTCATAGAAGGTCATCTCTAACTAAATTTAAAGAGGGTATAGAATACTTAAAACATTATTGATTGAAGTACAGACAGAACAGAGTTTTAAAATTTATAAATTCTTAAAGTAAAAACATTCTTACCTGATTTCACAACCTTTACTCTTGTTTTTTTGACAAGAACACTTTTTTCTATACTTGTTTACTTTCCTTGGGCATTTATGTTGGGGCATGTTTCACTGAGATGAAATATTATGTTAATGGCTCTAATGTTTTCACTTTTTTATCCATATTTTTTCCAGTTAATTTCAAGGGACAGTTCATTCCAGCCACCATCTGCCTTACATTCTGTACAACAAAATCAAGATCATTTTCTTATTAAGTATCCGTTATAAGCATGTCTCTAAGGTAGATACAGTGTGGATATTTGTGTGTTGTGTACTGGCTCTAGACTCTGCCTAATTTTAATTGTGGAAACATTGTTTTTAAAGTAAGAATTTGTGAATGTTTTGAATATGTAGAGGGTGGAATTTGTATTTGGGTTCGTGGTTTGTATAACCATTGAAAATACATATAAAATATTGACATGCACCCAAAATAATTATCTTTCTAAGCAAATTATTGATTTTTAATGTCTTAGTTAATGATATCCAATGGGTGCTTAGTTTGCGTATTGTCAAGAATACATCTGGTAACTGGGATCTGATTTGCAAGAAGGTACCTGTGAGGAAGATAGTAAGTAGAAGATCTGCCCCTAGATGGCGCTTGTTTAGAAATAAGGTAACTGGGGGTTTCCAAATGGACAATTATTTCGTAGTTATGTTTGGGCTTACTGTTCTTTCCCATAAGATTTAATCGTATGATTTATATTTTCATTTTCATTATTTGACCTATTCTGTCCCTTACTACTTTAATAGTTCTGAAATACAAAAAAATGGTAATTGAGTCATCAAAGTGGTAATAGTAAGATTTGACTACTTATGTCAAATGCAGGAGGTATATAGTAGAACTCCACAAATGTAAGTTTTTCCTCCTTGACATACTTAGTTATGTTTCTGAATAGTATGTATTTTAAAAGAGAAACCTGAAGAGAATTTTAGCTATAGCCATTTCGGTAGCTGCCTTATTTGTAACTAGCAAATTAATTCTAAAATTTCTTTGTAAAGTAATTAGGCTTCACTGGTGGACTTGTTACTTTAAGAAATACTGTTTAGACTTTATTCATCTATTTTTTATCCTTGTAGCAGTGCTTTTTATGTTTATATATTTTATATATCTGAATAATTTTTAAAGATGTCTTAGAACTTAATTTCAACTGAAAAGAAGTGGAACTTCATTATGAAGTGACTTGCTTTTTTTCTCTCATTTGAGTTGTAAAGCACTTGTATGATATTTAATTAGATTTTTTTTTAACTTTTTAAAGCTCTTCCACTTTACTTTTTAAATTTTAAAAAAATTTATTTATTTATTATTTATTTATTTATTTTTGGCTGTGTTGGGTTTTCATTACTGCGCGCGGGCTTTCTCTAGTTGCAGTGAGCGGGGGCTACTCTTCGTTGCGGTGTGTGGGCTTCTCTTTGTGGTGGCTTCTCTTGTTGAGGAGCACGGGCTCTAGGCATGCGGGATTCAGTAGTTGCGGCACCTGGGCTCAGTAGTTGTGGCTTGCGGGCTCTAGAGCACAGGCTCAGTAGTTGTGGCGCATGGGCCCAGCTGCTCCGTGGCATGTGGGATCTTCCCGGACCAGGGCTCGAACCTGTGTTCCCTGCATTGGCAGGTGGATTCTTAACCACTGCGGTTCTTTTTTGGCCGTGCCGCACAGCTTGCAGGATCTTAGTTTCCTGATCAGGGATTGAACTCGTGCCCCCTTTAGTGGAAGCATGGAGTCCTAACCACTGGACCACCAGGGAATTCCCTAGATGTTTTTAAAATACATTGTTTAACTTATTTTAACTAACCAGAATTGCTTTAATTTAAATAATGTGAAAGTTCACCAATTTGATTAAAATAATTGATTTTAATTAGTCATCAGAATTGCTTTAATTTGAATAAAATAGTTTATTTTGACTCTGATTATCATTTAGAATATTTAATGTGAAAGTTCACCCTAATACATAGAAAGTCTCTTCTGTTTTCTTCAGTTTCAAAGCGCTTAGTTCCGTGATTTTGCCCTTAAAGTCAAAGAAGCAAGTAAAATAAACTTAAAGACTTCTTGGCAAGAGGTTAGAGCCCTACCAAGAAGAAGTAGGGTTAGATTTTCAAAGTAAAGGCTTAATATTTGCTTTTCCTGTTCTTTTGGTGGCTGAAGTGGCATTTCCGTTACTTTGTGTTCTGTCTCAGTATGTTCCCAGTTAAATAGCTTTATATATTTCTCTAGAGAATTGAAATTTTTGGATTTGATCTTTCAGAATTTTGTATATTCACTGTGTATATGGCTCTTTTCATGGAGAATTGTTTGTAGGCAGTTACAGTTTACTAATGATATTCCTTTAAAAGGGAATTTTAATGAACTTAAACCTTTGTATTAAAAATTATGTTCAGAATTGTAATTTGCCAGGTTATCAGAATATTAAGGATTTCTCAAGTTACATTAGAATATAGTGGCAATACTCACAGCTAGACGTGTTTTTTGTGTTTATGCCTAGGTTGTGTTTATATTTATTTAACAAATGTTTATTTATGCTTACTTTGTGCTGGGCACTCACATTACTGAACACTTTGCATTTATAAACTTGTTTATTCCTTTCAACAACTTTGTGAGAGGTTTTATTATTTTAAAATTTATTTATTTATATTTGGCTGCGTTGGGTCTTCGTTGCTGCGCGCAGACTTTCTCTATTTGCAGCGAGCGGGGGCTACTCTTTGTTGCAGTACGTGGGCTTCTCATTGCAGTGGCTTCTCTTGTTGCAGAGCGCGGGCTCTAGGCGTGCAGGCTTCAGTAGTTGTGGCATGTGGGCTCGCTCAGTCGTTGCGGCTGGCGAGCTCTAGAGCGCAGGCTCAGTAGTAGTTGCTCTGCAGCATGTGGAATCTTCCTGGACCAGGGCTCGAACCTGTGTCAGAAGAAGTAGGGTTAGATTTTCAAAGTAAAGGCTTAATATTTGCTTTTCCTGTTCTTTTGGTGGCTGAAGTGGCATTTCCGTTACTTTGTGTTCTGTCTCAGTATGTTCCCAGTTAAATAGCTTTATATATTTCTCTAGAGAATTGAAATTTTTGGATTTGATCTTTCAGAATTTTGTATATTCACTGTGTATATGGCTCTTTTCATGGAGAATTGTTTGTAGGCAGTTACAGTTTACTAATGATATTCCTTTAAAAGGGAATTTTAATGAACTTAAACCTTTGTATTAAAAATTATGTTCAGAATTGTAATTTGCCAGGTTATCAGAATATTAAGGATTTCTCAAGTTACATTAGAATATAGTGGCAATACTCACAGCTAGACGTGTTTTTTGTGTTTATGCCTAGGTTGTGTTTATATTTATTTAACAAATGTTTATTTATGCTTACTTTGTGCTGGGCACTCACATTACTGAACACTTTGCATTTATAAACTTGTTTATTCCTTTCAACAACTTTGTGAGAGGTTTTATTATTTTAAAATTTATTTATTTATATTTGGCTGCGTTGGGTCTTCGTTGCTGCGCGCAGACTTTCTCTATTTGCAGCGAGCGGGGGCTACTCTTTGTTGCAGTACGTGGGCTTCTCATTGCAGTGGCTTCTCTTGTTGCAGAGCGCGGGCTCTAGGCGTGCAGGCTTCAGTAGTTGTGGCATGTGGGCTCGCTCAGTCGTTGCGGCTGGCGAGCTCTAGAGCGCAGGCTCAGTAGTAGTTGCTCTGCAGCATGTGGAATCTTCCTGGACCAGGGCTCGAACCTGTGTCCCCTGCATTGGCAGGCGGATTCTTAACCACTGTGCCACCAGCGAAGTCCAAGAGATTTTATTATTATCACCATTTTACTGAAGAGGAAACTAAGGCACTGAGTTTAGTAATTTGCCCAAGGTCACATTGCCAGGAAGAGGAGAAGTGGGATTTGAACCCAGGTAGTCTAGCATCAGGTCTGGCTTTCACTTTAGTGTAACTTTTTATGTAATGCTTTTCTATTCTAGAGAATGAATAGACCATGTTTATCTATTCATGGCTGTTTCTTAAAGTGTGGTCCGGGGATTCCTGGGAGTCCCCAAGACCCCTTCAGCGTATTTGTGAAATCGAAACTATATTCATATGCTGAGACATTATTTTCCTTTTCATTCTTCTACTGTTGTACAGTGGAGTTTTCCAGAGGCTATGTGATACTGCAACAAATTGAATGTAGTAGCAGATATGAGAATCTAACTGTTTTTTATTAAGCCAGATAGTAAAGAGTTTTGGAAAAAATGTGAAACAATGCCACTGTTCTAAATTTTGGTTTTGGAAATTACAGTTATTTTTTATGAATAATGCTAAAATATGATGAATTTTATTATTTTAAAATGAATTAATATTTAAAAATTTCTCAGTTTTAATTTCTAACACAGTAAATACCAATAGAGAAAAACCACATAAGCAAAAGCTCTTTGGGGTCTTCAAGTTTTAAGATTGTAAAGGTTCTGAGACTTAAAAAATGCAACTCTAAGGAAGGGTGTATAGGAGAGGGGAGAAAAGAATACTCAGAAACTAGATGTAACTGGTCCTTTAAATTCTCAGAGTAAAAAAAAAAAAAAAAGAAAAAATTCTCAGAGTAATTTTGATTTGATTTGATGGGTAACAGTGGCCCAGTCATTGTAGGGCTGAGAAAGAGATGTGACGTGATCTTTTGATTATGTCATACTGTTGAGTAGGTTGGAAAGAATGTGCTGTGTGACTTGGAAAGGAGACTTCTGGGGGGCAAAAAGAGTCTCTAACAGTAATAATGTAATTTTTCCTAAAAGGCCTTGATAGAGTCCATCATTAATTGAGACTCTTGATCTATTTTTCCTCACTTGCTTTGTTTTGTTTTAAATATATCTAAGCTATTTCTTTTTAGCCAAGCAGGTTAGGGACCAGTTGAGCCAGAATAAGTTCTTGACCCTCAAACTCTTAGCCAGCCTTTGCAAATCCCATTCCTTGGACACGAAATATCTTCACCTCTCTGTCAGTACAGATGCATCCTTCCTTTTAAACCTTCTTTAAACTAACTTGCTTTTGTTAACATTCACATTTAAAGTAACCTCTTTCAGAAAGACGTTACTGAATAACTCCCCCTGGTTCTGTCAGTCCAACATTATTATCACCGTTTAAAGTTTACATATATATGTATATATTTTTTTTTTTGGATTAAACTGTACTTAGTATTATGCTTTTATATATATATATTGGGTTCATGTGTGTTTTCTCTGTGAATAGGAACTGCTCTTTTTTGTACTGTTCTATGTCTCTTCTCAAAGTACCTAATCAGTGACCCTTTGGGTGCCCAGTAAGTACTGAATGATTACACATAATCTCCCGTCACAGTACAGGCTATTCCATGAACAACCTACGGACACACCATAGAGATCTATTCCAGTAGATACTTTAATAATGTTTTTATGGCCATTATCTTAGTTGCAGTGAATGGTAATCACCTGGTTACAAAATTATATATGAAGTCATTCAGTAGCATTGATAAAAAAGATTATAACAAAGTGCTATGTTTCATGGCACCCATGAGGCATTGAGGTTTAGTTTTGTTTAGATATTATGTGGTTTTTCCAAAGTATTGTTATAGCAGAGAAAAAAAGTTTCTTGGTTACAGCTACTCAGTTTGAAAACTATATTCAAATGCATGTTTTTGAGGATGTGGTCTTAAGAGTAGAAATTAATTTTAAGAATTAAACAGGGGACCAGAGTTAGATTTGAAATGTTTATCAGAGCTGCTTCCTTGTACAACTCTAGGAGGTGCTGATCACATTATAATCTATGTGCAGGGTGCCTCCAGTATATAACTGTATGGCAGCCTCACTTTAGATATAAGGAAGGATAAAGTACACTTAATAGATAATGTCAAAATGCGAAAGAAAAGAAATGACTGTTTTAGAATTAAGCCTTGTGAGGTATGAAGCAAAGGTTGGAGTAGTAGTAGTGATGGCCTAAAGTACGCGTAATAGATAACGTCAAGATGCAAAAGAAAAGAAATGGCTGTTTTAGAACGAAGCCTTGTAGGGTAAGCAAAGGTTGGAGTGGTAAGTAGTGATGGCCATGATAGTAAGACCACTAAATCCAGATCATCAGTTCATTCCAGGGGCTGGTAGGAGTTGCTGCAAGTCTTCTCTGAATGCTTGGAATTCCAGCAGTGATTTCTGAAACGGTGCTGGTATTTATAGTCATAAACTTAGTACTTGAAAGCTTGCTAGGGGCCCTGATTTTACTCAAGGGACATTTCTTTCAAGTAGTGGTTGAGGAAGCTAGATATGCTTTCCAAAATTCTTCCCTCACTAAAGATTGCAGGTATACTTTACAAGTGACTTCATAGGGTATACTCTGTTGCTGTATTTTAATGTACATGTTTCTGCTGATTATAGATCTCCTCATGTGATTTATAAGCTCTGAGAACAAGGGTCATGTTGTGTGTGTGTGTATGTATGTTAAAATTTTTATGTGCTGGTAATAGAGTTAGTTATCTTGTGGAAACTTGAGAAATACAAATGTAACATTTTAAGTACATGTAATATGCAAAAATCTTGTCATAATTCAGGTATATACCAAAAAGTAAATAGGGTGGTAGTCACACCAGAGAGGATTTGCAGACCTTTTTGGTGTATTAGAAACAACTGTTCGCAGAAATTTATTATCATGCATGGTATTGACTGATTTGAGATATTGTTATTTAATCCAAAGCTAATGTGAAAAGGGGGATTGTGAGGCAAAGTGATTTTTTTTTTTTTTTTTTTTGTGGTATGCGGGCCTCCCTCTGTTGTGGCCTCTCCCGTTGCGGAGCACAGGCTCCGGACGCGCAGGCCCAGCGGCCATGGCTCACGGGCCCAGCCGCTCCGCGGCATGTGGGATCCTCCCAGACCGGGGCGCGAACCCGGTTCCCCTGCATCGGCAGGCGGACGCGCAACCACCGCGCCACCAGGGAAGCCCGAAGTGATTTTTTAAATGCAATTTTTAAATTGAGATGTAGTTCACATAACATAAAATATATTCACAATGTTGTGTGCAACCATCTCCAGTATCTAATTCCAGAACGTTTCCCCCAACCCCAAAAAGAAACCACCTATCTGTTAGCAATCACTCCCCCCATCTCTCCATCCTCATTCCCTGGCAACCAGTAATCTACTTTTTGTCTATGGATTTTCTTATTCTGGACATTTCATATGAGTAGAATCATACAATACATGGCCTTTCATGTCTGGCTTCTTTCACTTAGCATAATGTTTTCAAGGTTTATTTATGTTGTAGCATGTAACAATACTTCATTCTTTTTATAACTTAATAATATTCCCTTGTATGGATATACCACATTTTGCTCATTCATCCATTGATGGACACTTGGATTGTTTATCCCTTTAAATCCGGGAAGAATAGTATTGCTATGAACATCTGTATAGAAGTGTTTGTGTTAACGTGTTTTCAGTTCTCTTGGGTATGTACCAAGGAGAAGAATTTCTGGGTCATATGGTGGTTATATGTTAACTTTTTGAGGAATTACTAGACTGTTTTCCACAGCAGCTGCACCATTTTACATTCCCAACAACAATGTATAAAGGTTTCAGTTTCTCCGTATTCTTGCTAACGCTTGTTATTTTCAGGGTATTTAAAATTTTTTTTTTCATCGTAGTCATCCTAGTTAAATATATATATATAGTATATATCATGATTTTGGTTTGCATTTCCCTAATGACAAATGATGTTAAACATTTTGTTAATGATGTTGAGCTTATTGACCATTTGTATATCTTTGAAAAAATGTCTATTCAGATCCTTTGCCCATTTTAAATTTGGTTCTTTATTATATGGAATGCTAGAAGAGTTCTTTACATATTCTGGATACTAGATCCTTATATGACTTGAAAATATTTTTTCCCATCCTGTGTCTTGTCTTTCCACTTTTTTGATAGTGTTCCCTTGCCCTTTTAAAAATCAAAGTACAGTTGATTTACAATATTATATTAGTTCCACATATACAACATAGTGATTCATAATTTTTAAAATAAACGATAGTGTCCTTTGATGCACAAAAGTTTTTAATTTTGAAGTTCAGTTTGTCTATATTTTCTTTGAATATTTGTGCTTTTGGTATAATATCTTAAGAAACCATTGGCTAATCCAAGGTTACGCAGATTTACACCTCACCTACTCCTAAGAGTTTTAGCTCTTTTAGGTTTGATCAACTTTGAGTTAATTTTTATATATGGTGTGTGGACACAAGGTGACGTTAAGGAAAATGAAGGATATTTGAGTTTTTCCCCTTCTTTTGAGGTTTACATGGGGTACAACTCTGCTACCTCTGTGTAATGTGGAAATAGAGATTAGTGAGGGAGGAAAAATTTTCCTTGATGGCATTCTCCAGTACTGGTAATAGTTCACTGACTATGGAAAATTCAAGTCAAACATTTTTCCACTGGATGGACTAATTAATCCAACAAACTTTTTTTTTTAAGGTTCTCGGGATAGTTTAAATGTGTGAAGAGATAATACATAGTTGCATGAGTGTCCATAAGGAGTTATTTTTGTCTACACAGAATGGTGTGTATGTTTCCGTAGTATCTTGTACTTCTCCATAATGACTTGTACTTCTTCTTTTTTTTATTGGAGTAAAATTGCTTTACAATGTTGTATTAGTTTTTGCTGTACAATGAAGTGAATCAGCCATATGTATACCTATATCCCCCCTCTTGGACCTCCCTCCCACCCCCCCATCCCACCCTTCTAGGTCGTTACAGAGCATGGAGCTTAGCTCCCTGTGCTATACAGCAGGTTCCCACTAGCTATCTATTTTACACTTGGTAGTGTATTTATGTCAAACCTAATCTCCCAATTCGTCCCACCCTCCACTTCCCACCCTGTGTCCACATGTCTGTTCTCTATGTCTGCGTCTCTATTCCTGCTGTACAAATAGGTTCATCTGTACCATTTTTCTAGATTCCACATATATACGTTAATATACGATATTTGTTTTTCTCCTTCTGGCTTACTTCACTCTGTATGACAGACTCTAGGTCCATCTACATCTCTACAAATGACCCAGTTTCGTTCCTTTTTATGGCTGAGTAATATTCCATTGTATACATGTACCACATCTTATTTATCCATTCATCTGTCGTTGGACATTTAGGTTGTTTCCATGTCCTGGCTATTGTAAATAGTGCTGCAGTGGACATTGGGGTACGTATAGCTTCTATAATTATAAGTGTTTACAGAAAATCCTTGTGTGTCCTCTTTACTGTGCTAAATAGAGCATATAGCAAGTATGTAATAAAAAGATGCTGAAAGAATGAAGGAGGGATGAAATTTTCATGAGAGGTTTCTAATATGTTATCAAAGAACGTTTTAGGATTTTTTCCATAAAGGAAGAGAGAGATTACTGTAGGGGTAATGCCTTTGCTATAAGTAGTAGTTGTTTGTTTAAACTTCTTTCTGTTTCCATGATGAAGTTAATTTTTATTCTTTATTCGTTGAAAATGTGAGGAATTATGGAAGTTAAGTAAATTTCCAGAGTTAGATTATACAAAATTAGGGTAGTTTGACACACTTAAAATATTATTTATTCCAGGACCTACTTAATATTGGTATATTTGATTTCAAATGTTTCTTCTGGTTTTGTTTTCTTTTTTTTCCCTGTTATTTTGAGTATTATTTGCTAATGTATGGTTGTTGTAAGTGAATTCCAGGCAGTCTTTGATTTTAGACTTTGTGTTATCTGTGATAGTTCACACCTGATAGCAGAATGCTATAGGCCTTATTTGCTGAATGCTTGTGTTTTTTGTTATAAGATATTGGCAAAACTGGTAAAGTGCAAAGAAAGATAGAAATGAAGTATATGTCTTTAATAGGCTATGATGAATGAACTGGATGTTGACCTTGATTGGCTTCTTCCTACTACCTACTTCACCTATGCCCTTTTTGTCCTCATCTTAGGGCTCTGGTGAATTGCCTATGGAAATCCAAATTAATTTTTTTTGAATGTGTAATGTAGATAAATCTTAATTCATTTGTGTACCTACAGACTCAAGAGTTTATTATTTTGTGTGAACTTGATATTTCTTGGAGAAGGCCTGAGTGGAAAAAAGAGAATTATAAGAGCAAATCTTTTTTTTAAATTTCATGTTATTTTAGTAAAATTATCTAGGAAAATGTATTAAAATCTTTTGCTTGTTCTGTGAGCAAGAATATGGAGTGAAAGTTCTGAGATTTGAGTTCTGTTGAATTGAACAGTGCTGGCAAAACCCCTGGTTAGAAGCATTAAATGGGGTGCTAAGCAAAAGTGATCAAGGTCTAGAAAGTAATGTAAAAATGAATGGCGCTTAATAGTTACTCTAAAAGGAACATGAGATCTGATGTTGAAAATGTGTAAACAAATAATTGTAATAATTGAGATAAATGCGTAATATTATTTACATAAAGTATCAAAGTAGGGGCTGGAGTAATTTTGAAGGAGTTAATGACAGCTTCGTAGAGAAGGTAACAAGAATTTTAAGGATGAACAGTGATTTGTGAGATGGACAAAGGGATTCCTCCTAAATTAGCACATTTAGGGACACAGAGGCAAGAAAGCATTTTGATGTGTTTGGGGAAAACTTTCAGTAGTGCTGTATGGTGGACTGTAAAGTGTTAATGAGAGTAAGAGGGAGATGAGGTTGGAGAGAGAGCCCTTAAATGTCTTGTGAGGACAGGAGTTATCTTGATAGACTCTGGTCTCTTCTCCCCAGATCCTGATTTTAGAATCCCCTTTCCTCCCATTTATTAGCTGCTTTCCTAGCTTTAAATGCCAGTGTTACGGAACTGGAGAAATAGGCTTTCCTTTTTCCTGGTAATTTGTGGTAGGGTTATTGAAAGGGAAGGAAGATAGGAATCTACAATCCTGTTGCCATTTGTGCAGGGGGCTAGATGAACTTTGGCACCTGAAGTTGTACTTCTGAATGTTGTTATACATGGTGGTTTGGCTCACTGAATAAATAAAATCAGGTACACTGATCTCATGGCTTTTGTGGGCTTGGGTGCAAGTCAAGTTTTTTTGAGTTCCAAATTTATGAATGAACTTAAATACAAACTATCTTATCATCTGTCGATGGGCAGCGTGAAGAGGAAAAGCTTGATAAGATTCTTGGGGGCATGTTTGACTTATGTGGTTTCACAATTGGTATCAATTTATCTACAAAGGATACATTAATTATTAGTTTCTTTAGGTTTTTAAAGCCTGATTTCTACCAAACAAGACTTTATTAGTGTAGTGGAAATTAATATACTCATTAGCAATTGCATATTGAGTGTCTGTTATATAAACAAGTTACCGTGTTGAGATTATTGAGAAATCTAAAAGTGAAATTGCTGATCATGTCCTCAGTCTCGTAAGGAAGATGACATATACAGATAGTTGTATGACCAGGCAGCGTGAGATAAGCTCAGATCAGATGTTATTGAAAATTAGAGGAGAGAGAGAGAGAGAGAGAGAGAGAGAGAGAGAGAGAGAACTGCTTTCGATAAGAGGGAGAAATGGACCTTAAATGATAATTAGGGAAGAGCAGTAGGCATTTCAGGTGGAGGAAAGAGCATTGAGCAAACATTTGTAGGTAGGAAAGCTGGAACTGTGCTTGGGGAACAAAGGAATCTGTTTAACTGGAGATGGTAAATGGGGTGCTTTGAGGCCAGAGGAAGGACAGGTTAGGCGTAAGGAGAGAGACAGTTGGAGCAGTTGTCTGAGGTGAGATTGTGGAGAGAGTATGGATTTTAATCATATGACCTTTAGATATATCTCATCTCCTGGTAGCTTTTGGCTGCTGTAGGTAAAGTTGAACCATAGTTAGAGCTGATTTTCAAAGTTGCAGTATGTTTTCTGCTGCCAGTTTTAAAATAGGGAAGGCAAGAAGTTTTGCTGATCTTGAAGCTGAGAATAAGATTTTATATCTCATATTAACTTGGTTATAGACTGTATTAATAGTGGCAATATCGAAGGTTTTGGGGATCTCTGAGTTTATAGATTGCACAGGAATGAATTATTGAAGAGGTCTTCTAAACAGTAATAATATATTCCTAATTTTGATCTGAAGATAGAGATTTTATTAAAGTTTAAGGAAAGTCAGTCTTCAGTGTTGCACAAAATATGATAAAAGGAAATAGAGAATAAATTTAGCACTTAAATGGCAATGAAGAACCTTGAGTAGTAGTCAGGCAATCTGGGGAATCTCTTAGCTCACGGAGATCTTTTAGGGAATGGGATATAGTTAGGAGAAAGCCTTTCTTTGAGAAATATAATTTCTGGAAATATGTAAGATTACATTTGGAAACAGCAGCTTCTTATACTTCTTATGCTTTTAGAGGATTCAAGCCCTGAACTGGAATGTGGTGTGCTGGCCCCAGCTCCATGTGACCTTAGGAAAATCCCTTACTAACTTAAATTGCTTATTTTCTAAATTGCCTCCCTGCTCTGCTGTTCTGTGATGCTATATTTGTGCCCCTTTAGCTTTTTTGTTCTTGGCTTGGTGCTTTGGAAACTAAGATTAAGGATGGTTTCTTTATGAGCTTTTGCTTCATTCTCCATTAATTAGAGTAGCTCACCTACCAATATATCATCTTTCCTTGAAAAACAATTTTAACTTACATATTTTACTGCCATTGGGAGGGAGGGGTAGCATTGTTTTCTGTGACTTTGTTTTAGGAGAAAATGGCCAACAAAAATGTGAATTTTCTTCTATCTTATTAAAAATATGTGAATTATGTAAACTATTAAAATACTTGATAATAAAATACTTCCTATTAGCCTTTCCAACCATGTTTCAAATGCTTTCTTTTCTGAATTTTTCACTTCAGTCAGCCAGGTTGACCACAGGATGTTTATCTTCCTTTCTTGTTTGCCCCCTTGGGGCACGTATGTTTGAGTTGGATGCCCTTATTTGGTGAGGGAGAGCAGGACCCTTCTCCCCTCTTCCCCCTTCTCTGGTTGGTCAGATGAGCCATATCTGTCAAGCCTTCAGCAGCAGTTGTAATCAAATTGCTCCTCTATCCCTCTGCAGAGGCATTTTCTTTTTTCTGTTTTCTTTTTTTTTTTTTTTTTAACTCTCAGAGCATCCTGAGCATGTTTATTTCTCCTGAAAACAGGGACTCTGCTTCGTCTTGGTATCCCCAATACCCAGAATATAATGAATGCCTGGTGCATAACAATATCTTAGTAAATATTTAATAAATCTTTGATGAAGATAATGGACTTAATATACTGGGCTGGTGAATGAACTATTTAGTCAACAGTTTTTTGTTTTATTTTTTAAATGTGAATTTCCTGGACAGAATCTTTATTGCAAATATTCAGATATGATCTTGGTCTTTAGCTGGTTGGTTCACCTGCTAAGTTCATAGTATTCATGCTAGGATTATGAATTTGGTACCTGAAAAGCGGTGATGGTGGTGGTCCCTTAACTACTGCCGCAGACTAAATGATGTACACTGGTGATTGTTTTGCTTTTGTTGGCTGTTGGTTATAATAGGAGATCAGTTGAGGGTATATAATGGAGCATCACTAATCCATCCCCTTGTGTTCATTTGCACAGTAATTTAAAATTATTTGGTTAAGTGATGAATTTGTGAATTAATGCCTTACACCTTATTTTTATCCCTTATTTTAATTTCATAGAACCATAGAAATTAAGTGTTAGTTTTGTTTCAAAGATTATTTGTTTGTTGGGGAGACTGTTTCTTGAAGTATATGTATACTATGGATATATATTGTGGATGGAGGTTGCATATGTCTACTTATTAATGCTGGAACTTGTAATAGACCAACACCACATCCGTTTTTCCGAGTATAGCTGCCTACTGTTTTTTTGGCCCGCAACCTTTTGTGTTCTTAGGACCACCACTAAGAGAAGATCAGGGAATTCCCTGGCGGTCCAGTGTTTAGGACTCCACGCTCTCACTGGCGAGGGCCTGGGTTCAGTCAGGGAACTAAAATCCCACAAGCCGTGCAGCGCAGCCAAAAAAAAAAAAAAAAGTTTTACTTGCAGGTACATGTATGTGTAGTTAGTTTTGAGTTAACTTGTCAAATACAGTGTGAGCCATCCTTCTTTTTGGCAGTCTTTTTACCTTTTGTAACTTTAAGTAAGCAACTTATTGATATCATTTAGAATAATCTTTAGTTGTATACAATATGAATTATACCTAGGAAACTTGTTTTAATATTTGTTGGTATCCTTTTTAACTGCTAAGTTTGTCTATCTTCAGGTAGCATGTTTGGGGAGG
Source organism: Physeter macrocephalus (assembly GCF_002837175.3). NCBI lineage: Eukaryota > Metazoa > Chordata > Mammalia > Artiodactyla > Physeteridae > Physeter > Physeter macrocephalus. Next base: position 47,047,528 of record NC_041229.1, read on the forward strand.
GAGGGGCAAGATTTTGGAAATGTGTAGCATTTATATTAGGTGAGTAGAAAACAAAACATCTCACTAATTGCAATTACTAGCTTTATTTCAGATGAGATGTTGTGGGGAAGTGGGTCTAGTTTTGATTTATAAGGCCAGTGTGAAGATTTATTGGTATAAATACAAAATTGAATGGATTGCTCTACAGTGAATTTGTTTTTAAGAACTGCATATCCAAGAGGGTTACAGGATAGCTGCGTTTGATCTCTTGGTATGAAACTCAAGGAGGAAAGATCTGGTTTGTTCTTTACATGATCACGTTGTCTTCAGTTTTCAGATCTGGAAGATATAACCACATTATCCTTATTCCCATTTGTACATTTCTTTTTAGAAGTAACATCAGCTTTTCAATGACTGAGAAGTTAAGGTTTAGCAGGCAGTATTTCCTTTATTTTTCTTTTCTCAGCATTAACTTCTGTAACTTTTCACAGAACTATGTAATTGTGTATTAGTTATCAGGTTTGGAATTTGTGTTAGGTATTAATCCAGTATGAGATTTTAGACATGGTATGGTATAAACCCTCCTTTATTTTTGTTCTTCATATTCTTGCAAAATGTTTTGAATTGGCGACCTAGAGTGGACCAAGGCATTATTTGCAGGTGATTTCTGTAGCACATCCCAGAAACACTGCATAAACATAGCTGAGTGGCAGTAAACAACAACCATAAGTACTGACTTAAAAATCAGTTACAGAAAAAGAAATTAGTTACAGAGTTGCAACTGGCAGCTAAGTTATTGATATTTATAAAGCAGCTGAGGAGGCTGAGACATTCCTTGTTTAACTGCTGGGAGAAAACCGTTTCTTCCGGATCAGGAGCTGGAAACCTTTTTTTTTTTTTTTTGTGGTATGCGGGCCTCCCTCTGTTGTGGCCTCTCCCGTTGCGGAGCACAGGCTCTGGACGCGCAGGCTCAGCGGCCCCGGCTCACAGGCCTAGCCGCTCTGCGGCATGTGGGATCCTCCCAGACCGGGGCACGAACACGTGTCCCCTGCATTGGCAGGCGGACTCCCAACCACTGCGCCACCAGGGAAGCCCTGGAAACCTTTTTAAGACAAGCTTAAGCTGCTTCCTGTCCTTGGGCTTGTAGACTTAACCTACGAGTGCCTTTTCTTTGACTTTCTTCATCAGAGTTAGGTTTTCCTAACTTAGCCAGTACCCAACCAGAAGGTATGGTAGTTTTTGAGGCCCTTTTTAACATAGTTTACCTCTTCTCCTATTACTTAGAATTGGGAATGATTACATCTCTGGCAGATGACTGGAAAACTGCCTTATGTGTTCCTCTCATGTAAAATAATGTAAGCCCTACTCACCTAAAATCTGGTGAGTTGACTTTGCTTTGTAATATTCTTGGCTTTTTAAACCTTGCTTATAAATTAAGGCTTGCAGTTTCTGAGTCACTTGGAGGATGGGGATGCCAAAACTCTTTAAACCCATTCCTTGTGAACTTCAGTTGAATGACATGGTTCCTTATACCCTGTCAACTTCAGTTTATTGTAGTCAGAATGAAAACGAGGATGCTAATGAGCAGAATATACTATACTAGATAGGAGGTGGTTACTGTCTGTACTAGTAATTAGATTTGTGAGGGCTAAAAAGAAATGTATGAATTTTAGAATAATTAGAGAAGGTGAAGACAAGATTCAAACCGTGTGAAATGAAGAGAGAGAGAATTGAGAGGAAAATATGTATATATCTTCATCCATTCCTCTAGTGGAAAATACTCTTTTAAAGACTAATTCCAGCACAAACACAAATACTAGTTTGTGTTACTTTAGGTAGGCAAGGTAAGCAAGTATTTAAATCTTTACAATGGAAATAACAAAGCATCCCTTGCCTTGTCACAAGGCTATTGTAATACAAAATCAAAAGACTAAGGATATGAAAGAACTTTGTTATAAAGTATGAAGAAATCCCTATGTATAAAGATTTTGCCCCTCTAACGATCCAGTGCAAGTAACTGGTTAACACTTCTCAGTGGAAGAAGTTGGGCTTTATAAACATTCTGAAGAAGGTTTTGCAGATGTCCTTGAGTTTGAGGTGGTTTCATAGTACTGTATTGGAAAAGTGATGGAGGAATAGTCTACTAAAATGAGGGAGAACTCACCAGTAAAATATGATACTAAGTAAAACGAATGATATCTAATATTTAATCATGCTTTAAAGCGTGTAAAGTACTCTAAATATATTGTCTTACAGTATATATTGTTGTGAAAATTAATTACTGCTATCCCTGTTTTTAAAATGGCGAAATTGAAACTGAGTGTCTAATTAACATGCTTGAAGTCATAATGGTAAAATAGTGAATCTATAATTTGATTCTGGATCCTTTGGTTATTCTGATGTCACTTCGTCCTGTTATAGTACAGTCCTAGCACATGGAAGTGGATTCAGCCATGCATGGGAGTGTTGGAAGGAGAGCCTAGAGCAGAATTTTAGTGTTTGGTGGAATTAGCATCCCCATCATTACTGTTCGACACATTTTGGAAATGAATAGCACTTAGGATAGACCGTCAAATAAGTGGAGTCAGAGAAGAGCTCTATTAGGGAGAAATGAACATTAAAGGAATGGAACTAAAAACAGACGTGCCTTCTCACTGGCCAATCCCAGTCATTCTGGAAGGTATCCCATATAGCAGGGGTCCCCAGTCCTGCTAGGCCAGCCCGGGCCGCACAGCAGGAGGTGAGTGGTGGATGAGCAAGCGAAGCTTCATCTGCTGCTCCCCATCGCTGGCATTACCTCCTGAACCATCCCCCCACCTTCGGTGGGAAAAATTGTCTTTAGGCACGGATCATAGCCTAAAAATAGTAGTCTTCAAAGTAGTAGCATTTTAGTTGGGTAGAAGGCTACTTGGGGAGGCTTTGTCACTGTAGCAAAAGGGAAATTGGTGAAAGGGTGGTATTGTAAATTGAAGGGAGAAAGGTGGTTAAATTTTCCCTGCTACTTGTCTGGACCATTTAAGATTTGTATTACCTTACCATAACAAACCAAGTGAAAGATACATTCTTTCAAATTTGAGGAACTCTTCAGATATCCATCCACAGACAGAATGTGGATTTTGAAAATATATGTGATATTATCTATCTACCTAAATATAGATACTTGCATGAAAGAATCAGCTGTTTTTATTCTTAGTCTTTTATTATTAGTGTTATTGAAGTTGGTGCATAAAAGCAGAACTAAATTAAAACCCACTGTTAAGTACTATGTACAATATATGTTGTGTTAAATTAATTGTTTCCAAATTCTCTAGCAGCAGAGATCTGTTTATCAAAATGTCTTGTATTGAGAAATACTTAAAGCCTATATTTAGGGGAAATAAATCCATAACTAACTGTGTAGAATAAGTTGTGATCCTGTCAACTTTTAAGAGAAGAGCTAATCGGTTGATGACTTTTAAACAACTGAAATAACTTTATTTTGGAATTTAAATAAATGTACCAAATTCCTTCCCTATTCTCCTGCATAGTTCTGAAATAGTGTTGTTTTCAGATCAACAAACAATTTTTAATTGCCAAAGCTTGGATTTTTAGATTCAAAATGGTGGTTTTTTTCTTTAATATTATTGCATAATTTACATGGAATTTTTAAGTTAAAAAAGTAATATCTTCAATTTTGACATCTTATAAAGCAGATTTTTATCTCAGAAGATATTATGCCTTTCAAGAAAGTCATTTGTCATGAAATTTTCAGCTTTTTTTTTTTTTTAAGCTGAGAAATAGGCAAACATGAGTTATAGTGAATTTTATAAGAACAGTTGTAAGGTTACGAAATGTGTGAGAATGGAGATATTTTGGCTGAAATACTCCGAGTAATTACTTTTTCCTGTAGAAACTTAAAGGCTCAAGTTTAAACTTACTAGGAAAAATACTTTGGTTTTAGTTTATTGGGATTTGTTAACAATATATTAATTGCTCTCATTTTCCACTTAGCATTATTTCAAAACTTAAAGCTATGTAGGTGGGTTATTGTTTGGTGCTTACTATTTTTGGTTATATCTGTCATTACTGTTTACATCAGTTTGAAAAAAGATTTTTCAGAAATGGCATTCACTTTGTTACCCACTGGCTTTGAGGGGTCTCTTGATGCCTACTTAATGAACTGTAGTAGATGTCTGGTACCATTTTGACTCACTGAAGGTGAACGTATTGCTTTGATTTAATTGTGAAGTGTGTGAATAAATGAGATTTCCACTGTCTCTACTTAACTACCTAAAACTAGAGGCTTTGCAGAATCAACAAGATTGCTGTTCAGCATGGCTTTGGTTTGGTAAGGGTGAAGCACACATAGGTGATGTAGAATGAATGGAATGCCTCGGTACTTCCCTACTATGTGGAAGATGGTAATTAATCATGGTGGTCAGTTCCATAGGCCTCCAAGCCACTGGTGACACCCCACCATTGTTGCTGTTAATTTTTAGAAGTCTCTTTATGCAAGACTCCTGATTATGATGTATAAATAGCAACCTCCCCCAATCACCTGCCCCATTCTTCTTAAGGGCTAACAAATCCTTAGCACTTCTCACTGTCTGACATGTTTTTGTTCATTTGTTTATTGATTGTCTCTCCCACTAATATATAAGCTTCATGTTGGCAGGAACTTTGTCCACTATTGTATATTTCTAACTCGTAAGACTATTTGGCATATTATAGTATGCAGTGAGTATTGTAGAAGAAATGGGATTTCTGTTTGTTTGTACTGAAGTTTGCAAAGTTGTGGGAAGATGGAATATAAAGATTCTATTGTTCTAATTGCATTGGGGACATGAAATTTGTGTTTTCTGGGTGAGTAGACTTTGGCACAGAGGCTAACTGCAATTTGTTATTCCCTCTGTCTAGGCAGATTTAAATTCTTAAGAGAAGCCATTAAAATTCTTTTGGATTCCTACTTTTTAGATGTGGGGTTGGTTGGCTGTTACTGAATAACATTAACCTAGCTATGGGGAGGACTTTTTGCCTCTTATGCTCTCTTCTGCCCTCTGGATCTTAGAGTGGAGAAATGGACTTTTGTTTCACCTATAACTCTACAAGTATTTATACCATCATATCAACACATGTACAAGGAACCATGGCACACGTTGTGGAAGATAAAAGGGAACAAAAGATTCCTGAATTTATTTTTAAAAAGCAAAGAATGAATCTTGATCACTTAAAACAAAAATGGTGGGACAGTCAAGTTACAGTTAAGATTATGTTCCTGTTTTTTAAGCAAAAGATATTTTTGGACATAGAGGTGAAAATTTCTAGTATTTCCAATTCCCCAGAGAAGAAACTTGAGAATCATTTGCATAGACGTTTTTGTTGGGGATGAGAGGACAAAATAGAATGGTATAGCCCTCAGAGAAAGAAAAATGCAAATATACTCAGAGTAGATGGTGATTGTCTATTAATTCCTTAGCTACATGTAGACTTTTATTAGGTCACTTATAACTAGAGTGACATATGATTTATATTCCAAACTGGGTCACTTTCAAGAGTGAAAGTATGTGCTATCTGAAGTATATGCTATCTGAATGGAACACTGGGACAACAGGTGTAAATCAGGACTGTTCCAGGAAAATCAAGGCACTGATCACCCCTTACTAATAACATACTTTTCTACAGACTTAGTCCCAGTTCTTTGAATCTCTCCACATAATTTTTTTCTCCTTTAGAGAACTCTGATCTGCACTCATAGAGTCTCTCAAGCTTTGGTTCCTTTTTCCTGGTTTCAGTGGAATGAAAGAATTCTTTCCATACTTTCTGCAGCCCTGGACTGTTCTGGTTTACAGCATTGGTGGAGGTAAGTACAGAACTTGTAATGTATTGTTAGTTGACCTTTTATTTTGCTTAGGAAATCAGGTTTTGTGTGTTTCTGATCCAGTGTTCGATTGTTTTTGAGAATCCTGGTTATATCTCCTTAACTGGGCTGATTAACTATTATTAAGTTCCTAGAATGTAGTACAAAGAGAATTTGTAATTTTGGCATTTACTCTTAAATTACTCAATCTGTACTTTGTTTTCTTTTCTACAGGTGGGATTGTAATTCTGAAGCTTCAGATCTTCAAAGAAGGGAAGGAGAACGCCTTGTGCTTATACCATAGACATGTGAATTTTTTTTTTAAGTTGGAACACTGTAATGTTTTTATTTTGTTTAAATAAATTTAAATAATTTTTTAATTCTTATATTAAGTGATGTGTTTTTATTCTATTAAGTAACTTTTTATTGTTACCTTACATTATCTGGTAAATTAAACATAAACACAGAAGTAATAGTTACCTCTGAGGCAGTGCTTACCAAAATGTGATTCTCCTTACCTCTGAGATCTTATTTGGAATCTGGGTTGGGACTAAACTTGTCTAGGTTTGGAAATTACCTGGAATCCTAAGCAGTCTCAAAATTAAGGGGTCTGTTTATAGGTAAGCTTGAACCCATGTCTGTTCTTGCCAGTCCTATTGTTTCTCTGTACAGTCTCCCATCTAGTGGTAGGAATGCAGAATACACCACAGCACCATGGAGAAAGCTTTAGGTTTTCAGACTTTTTCATATTAAGAATGCTTTTACATAGTAGGCTAAAACATTTTGATAGTGGGGGGGGGACAACCATTTCACCTGAAAAAGAAGGTAGTGGCAGTGAATTCTGAGAGTATTCCAGGAGTATATGTTTCTCTGTGTAGCGCTTTCATGACTTAAACTTTCTTCTGCTCTTGTTGTAAGACTTTTATGTATGACAGATTGCTTGGTAAAGAGGCAGATGCATAAATAATAATAGATAATTTTAAGAGACAGGTTGAGCTGATTTGAAGAAGATGCTTGGTGTGTGATTAAAATTTTACGGCAACTACGTGATGATTCCATTAACTAAAACAATTTATTTTGAACTTTTAAAATTAAAGTATGGACAACTCAGCAAACTTGGCTTGTGTTAATCTGTGACATAAGAGCTAAATTTCAGTGAAATATTAATGTAGAGTACCTTAGGGTTGGCTTTGTTTACCTAGTTCCATCTGAATTCTTTCTTCTCTTAGGAATTCCCTTTTTAGTTCTACTTCTTTTTTCTGCTACAGATGTAAAGGAGGTCAATCCTTTCTCTTCTATTGGTTTTTAAAGTGTTCTGAAGGCACCGAACACTTCCTAAATCTGTTGTTTTTAATTCCTCTTTCTAAAAAAATTGATTTCTTTTGGTGGCCTCCATAAGCACCTGAAATTAGCACTGATGGAGGTGTTTTCAGGTTAATATCTTCTTCAAAAAAACTTTGTTTAAAATAAACAGAAAACCAGGTAATGAGAGAATTTGTGAAGATTTATAGCAGCTTTTCTGTTGAATAGTTTCTAAGGGGGAAAAAAACCCTTTCCTTTTACATGGTGATTAAAAAAAAACAGTTAAAGAAAAACTTACTACTCAATAACCAGGTTAAAAATAACTATACTATCATACTATTAATATAACTATACTAATATATGATTATCAAATTGTAGTTATCTTTACATTTCTTAGTTTTCACTTGTGAATCCTTAGTCCGTTCATTTTGCAGAAAACACGGTGACAGAAATAGCATATCTAGTTGTGGTAACAGATTGATTTTTCCTACAGCTGCAACTTGTTTTTTTTTTAGTAAGATGGGAGTTTGCCTTACTTTCTTTATGAGTTCTGGAGATTCCTCAAGACTCACCTACCATGGTGAGAGATTGAGCTTGTATTCAAAATATTGGCCTACCTCTGCAAGAGTGACTGCCGAATTTCCAGCTGTTACACCGTGCAACTCTTGTACTGATACCACCTCTTCCTCACATCCTTGAGGAAGTAAAGGAACATGTCAGTGCTGTCCTCTCAACCATTGATCATAATATGCTCCAAAGGGTCTGGAATGAATTACAGTACAGGATTGGTGTTTGCTGTGTGACATGAGAGGTGCTTACTGAAATTTGTGAAGTTATGGAAATAACAGTGATATATTTCTGTTACATATTGGTTTTAACTACATGTTCATATATAACTTAATTGCTGAGTAATTTTGAAAGTGTTCAATTCTTTTTGCATCATCCCATATTTGGGCAAATACACTGTATATCAGAAAATATAGTATATCTATGATTTTAAAAAATGGAGTCTTACTCTGCATTGTTCTTTAACGTGGTTTTTGGCTGCATTGGGTCTTTGTTACTGTGCACGGGCTTTCTCTAGTTGTGGCAAGTTGGGGCTACTCTTTGTTGTGGTGCACGGGCTTCTTGTGGCTTCTCTTGTTGCAGAGCACAGGCTCTAGGCGCAGGGTCGTCAGTAGTTGTGGCACGTGGGCTTAGTTGATCTGCAGCATGTGGGATCCTCCTGGGTCAGGGCTCGAACCCGTGTCCCCTGCATTGGCAGGCGGATTCTTAACCACTGTGCCACCAGGGAAGTCCCTTTAATGTGGTTTTGATATAATATACTGTGAGCGTTTTCCCCACTCAGCTTTTCTTGCCATGTATTTGTTGGCCTCATAGTAGTTCACTGTCAGACTGCTGCCATTTAATGAACTATTGCTCCATTATTGGACGTGTCCACTCACATTGTGACTTAGGTATCCTAGCATCATAGTACTTTTGTCAAAGCCTTTTTAGATACCTTTGTCATTTCTTTTTAGTACTTTGAATGCTCCTTTCTCTCCTCTTTTCAAATTAATTCAATCCTTATTACTTGTACTGAGCATTCTATATTTTGTGAGTCTCTCCCTAGTTTTAACATCTAACTAAAATGTTGGTTAGATTTATTTCTTAAGGTATAAATCAGTCTGTGAAGACTGTATTTTTGAGTGAATTCGAATGGAAGTTATGTTAAAGTGTAACATGTTTCTCACAGAGGATCCCACAAACTTTAAAGATAAAATTGTAACAGTTACATCTTAATTTGGACCCTGTTTTGTGACCCCCTTACACAAAAAATTGAATGGAGTAAGATATAAGACTGTTCATTTTGTTTCCCAGACATCTTTTGGCTGAGGTCTGATTTCAGCTTGCATGTTTTCTAAATATTTTCAAACTTTTGCTAAGTGAAAAAAATTGTGCCAGTACTTTATAGCAGAAGTTCAGAAACTGTTTTCTTTATCCTCTAGTTACTGGATATTTGGTGAATATTTTTTCTTTTTATTTGTACTCCTACCCAGGAAAAATTTCAGAGATCTGATCAGTGAAGGAACATTTGATGAACCACTTAATTTGCCTTCCAAACTGAGTGTGTCTCCAGTTTTCTGGATGGTTGACGAAATCAGTCTTATGTTACTAAAATCAGTTATGAAAGCGGTTGCAAAAAGAGTATCTTTCGAAGTGACCCTTTTGAAAGAGACAATGATATGTGGCTAAATGATTATATATATATATAAATTTTTTAATTTTAAAGACGAGTTTTAGGCAAGCTCATTTATTAGAAAATCTACTTGGGTGTCAGCATAGTTTTGATATAGCCTAGAGAGTGCCTGTTTAGATGGGAACTTGAGGCCTCTACATTCTGCTAATGGTGCATGCCACTGGCTGGGTTGCCTGACTTGCTGTGGAAGTCAGCCCCAAGTCCTGTAAGTTTCTAAAGTTGGTGAACTTTGCCTGGGGAGGTCTATACAGACGTGTGGCCTGTTCTACGAATATGGCTGTAAGCTTAATGAAACCATCTGGTAACTAGTTACTTCTGAATTTTTGTACTTTGCTGAACATTTTCCCTTGAATACAAAATTTTTTTTTTTTGCATTTCACGATTCTTTCTGTTTTTTGTTTTTAGTTAGCTAGAAATTTAGAACTTGCATTAAATTGGCTAGTTGGGTATTCACTTCGTATATGTTTCCAAGCACCCTTATCTTTTACAAAAATTTAATTCTATTAATAAATCTGTTATATTTAGTAGTGAGCTCCTGTGACCTTACCTATGGGTAAGCACCTAACCTTTGTTAATACAATTAACATTTATTTTATCTACCCCAGACCTTGTTTTTTGGAGAGGCATATTAAATAATAAAAGTGAGAACATTTTTTTAATATAGTAGGGATTGGTTCCTTCTGCTGTCTCTCTATGGAAAAATGCTCTTCATTTCCATAGTGGGCCTATTTTCTCCCTGCCCTTAAATACTAGAAATCCTCATGAATTCTCACCTGCCTAAAGCAGAGAATCTATATGCCATATAGTAATTTTTTTGAGTGTAGGGTTTAGGATTTGTTACTAATGTAATATTAAAGAAGGTTTTACAGTTTTTAATATTCTTAAGGTAAATAGCTAAAAGAAAATATGAGTTTCTACTTTGGAAGCCTTTTGATTGGTAAAGGAAGTTTAATACCAAGTTTGTGCTTTTTAAGAAATGAAATCTGGATTGAGAATGAGAAAAGCAGTAGCTATCAAGATTCCCATGATATGCTTGACTTTTGTTTGAAACAGTTTGCTTTTGGTTAGTCAGAGGTGGGCAAAACATTTTCCTTCCTGCATTGTTGGAGCTCAGACTTAAAAGCATTTTCAGGTTACTACTATAGTAGAAACATTGTTCAGAGGAAAAATTACCCCTGGAGAAAATGACTGGTTGAGTTAAAGTACTATGGGGAAGTGTGTTCTGCAAAGTTTGTATAACCCGTGCAGTATTTTTTCTCCCAGTAATGTTTGTATATCTTTGGTTTTGCTTTTGGTCTACTCTGAATTCATGCATGAACTCTTTATCTCACTTTTCCTGTTATATGTGAAGTGTTACATTTTAGCTTCTGGAGTTTTCCTTCAGTTTTTATGTGGTCATTTCTAAAGCATACTACATAGTTTTCATAGCATTACGATAAACCATTATTTGTTAGATCCCCTTTAACTTGGCATTGAAAATTTTCACATGCGATGGGCTCAGGTTTGTTTTTTAACTTTTTGGGAACAGCAGGTTGTGCAAAGAGTTGTGGATCGTTGGTTTAGTCTACATAAAAAATACCATTTTGGATGGTCCTGTTACGACTGTCCTTGTGCATACTGAAATAAGTGTATTTGTTTAAAAAGTATGGGTGACCACTGTATGCGTTGCACTATTCTAGGCCTTTGGGGATACAGCAGAGAAAATAATAGAGCCCTACCTACATGGAACTTATACTTTAATTGGGAGAGAAAGACGTTAAACAAATTAAAATGAGTTAGGTGATGATAAGTGCTTTGGAGAGAAATAAAGCAGAGTAAGAGGGTATAGTGAGGGTATGAATGTAGAGGAGTGCCCTTAAGGCTTTATTACTTTTTATAAATATTGAGAGATGTTCTTCTGATGGATGACAGTTGAGCAAAGATCTATAGTAATAAAGCCAGGGAGTAAGAGAAGTGTGGATATCTGGGAGAAGAGTATTCTAGGCAGAAGGAACAGAAGTACTGAGCTCCTGAGGTAAGGGTTCTTGGCTCGTGGGAGGCATTGCAAAGGAGACATTAGTGTAACTGAAGCAAAGCGCTGCAGAGAGGAGACCTGATCGCAAAGGGAATATAGCATAGATAGAATATATATATTCTAATATATAAAATACTGTAGTTGTTGAAACTGAAATCTATACTTTTGGCTTCATTTAGGATCAGGCTCTATCTGACTAATCTAGCAGTTTACTTACCTCCCTGATTAAGAGTATGGAAATTACTAACAAAAGTGTTTGCAGGTTCCTTTTAAAATCTCTCATTCTAGAAGAAGAGAATGATGTGGAAGTAAATAATGAAAATGTAGAATTATGTACCAGCTTTAGTGTCTGTTTGGCGGGTACCTTAGTCTGTGGAGGAGAAGATTTCACAAAGGAAAAGACGTCATTCATTTTGAAGAATGAGCAAGAATGGAAGTATTTGGTTGTGTAACAGCAAGGTACATTACAGAACACTGGAAGGTGGTTCTGTGTTGGAAGCTAGGTTCAAGAAGGAGGATATGGACAAAGATGAAATGTATGCCAATCCTGTAAGCAGTTGGGACATCATTGAGGTTAGGCAGTGACAGTCAGTGTTGTGTTATAGGTCGGTTTATGGCCAGTTTAGAGAATGTTTGGAAGTGTGGCGTGGGTAAGACCCCAAATTAGGTATCGTTAGAAGTGAAGAGACCAGTCAGTCCAGCATTTTCTCAGTGGGGACAGTTTTGGGTGGGATAATTTTTAATTGTGGAGTGTTAATTGTGTATTGCATGACAGTCTCCCTCATCCTTGACATTAAGTGCCAGTCTCAGAGAGAGTGATAATCACTCTCCCCAATTTCTGAATGCTCCCGGAAGTGGTGACCTCTAGTTAAGGAAAAATAGGATCTGAACTCCAGCTTTGGCAGTGATAACGGGATGGAGAAGAGAAGGTGGGATTGCTAGAGGTTTAAGAGACTTGGTTACTGATTGGCTCTAGGGAGTGTTTATAAACACACACAGGTAGGAGCACCTTTGGGCGAGTATTGTGACAAGAAATTTTGTGACAGATTCAATTTTGGAAACTAAAATAAGATTCTGAGGAGTAAAATGACTATTGATATCATTGTGAGAAAGTAACTATTTAAGAACTGAATAGCTTATCAAGATAGTTTCTAGAAGGATATAGAAAAATATATAAAGATAAATCCATGGGAAAAAAGGAAGCTAGAAATATAACTTCTTATAAAGTTCAGAACTTGACCACTGTGCTTGAAGTTTTAAAGGATTCAGAATGAGCAAGACATGGATAGGCCTTGCCCCCAGTAAATTATATTTTGAGAGAGACAGAAAATTTATCTTTGGGAATAAGGCAAGTACAATATATTCAGTACCATAGGACAGGTATAAAGTACTATTCAAGAAGTTTCAGAGAAGGCAGAGGTCAAATTATAAAATACCAGAAGTAAAATATCAGAAGCTGAGCCATACAAACCAAGTTGAATGTACTATTTAATTTTTGTTGCAGGTAGTCTCAATTGTGAAAACCTTGTGTCGTTCTCCTGTTCCATGGGCATTCTGTTGGACTGTTTTGTGCTTTGTTCTTCAGGCATTGTGGGCCAGGGTAACTGCTTATCTAAAATGCATTTGCTTATCAAATGTTACTTTGTATAGTAATTAGACCTATTAGAACAAACATTTTTGAAAGATTATAAGCAGATAAACGGTCATAGTTAACGTTGATGTTTCTTACTAGCAATCACGGCCAAGTTAGGTCGCTTGAATTCATATTTAATCATTAGGTACTAAAAGTTAAAAGTGGACAAAACTGCTGATGAGTCACAGATAACTAATTTTTTCCCCTTTATGGTAGTTAAAACTGAGATATTTACACTTTGTTTTATGCATACTTTAAAAATAAAACAACTCATTTCTTGGTCTTCCTCTTCATTAAGGCTCTAAATTGGACCATATTTTGTATTTTCTTCATTGAATTTGCATTGAATTCAGTAATTCTTCATTGAATTCAGTAATATCTCTGAAGCAGATTGGAGGTGAAACTGAGGTATATTAACTTTTTTTTCAGTTTTGGCGCTAAAACAATTTGTATTAGATGATTTTATGGTAATGCTTTCCAATTATTTATATTTCAGAATATAAAATTAAAACTTACATTGTTTTAACTGTTCAGAGTAATAATCGAGTAGAATTCCTGGCTCACTTCTTTGGAAATTTATTGCATTGAGAAACTTTCAGTTCATTTTCAGTTTTGTTTGTCAGTGTTAGCTAGTTGATATCAAGTGAAAACTGAGCTAACTTAGTAGAATTGAAGGGAGAAAAGAATGAGAATTATTTTATATAAACAAACTGAGAATCCTATCCACTCACCACATATCTGCTCTTTCTATTAGTGCAAACACAGCATTCTAGGGGGGGATATTAATAAAGTGTTTGAACTTCAGCTTGTTTATGCTTCCATATGCATGAATTTTTAAATTTTTTTTAATGTAGGGATGAATAATATTAGTATTGTAACTCTGAAGGTTTATGAGTAGTAAGAGAACTGAAAGTGTTACTCAAGGCCTTGAAACAGTTCCTTTTGAGATAAATAAAATACTTAGGGGTGAAAGGAGTTTGATTTACTTTCTGGTATTATTGATCAATTGTGTGATATTAATCAATGCCCTGTTTACTTCTCAGGTAGAAATACTGTCTTAATTGTTCTCTTGAGAGATTTTTAGCAACTTCTGCAAACTATCCATTGTTGCTCTACTCTTTTTAGATCTTTACCCTATTAGTATGCAGATCTAGCATTAAAAATAAAGGAAAGCCAGAGTAAATTAATCTTTTTTTTTTTATTGCAGACTTAATTCAGTGCACAAATGAGATGAATGTGAACATCCCGCAGTTGGCAGACAGTTTATTTGAAAGAACTACTAACAGTAGTTGGGTGGTGGTCTTCAAATCTCTCATTACAACTCATCATTTGATGGTGTATGGAAATGAGGTAAGCAGTATTTTTAGTTAACAAGAATACTGGGGAGTTGACTGATTCAGCTTGTTTCTCTCACTGACACTTCAGAAATGGCTATAGCAACTGAATAATATAGGTAAAAAGGGCAAGGTGCTTATACAGAAATATAACTGTAGACTCTACACTTTGAGGAAAGATGGCCTTTAAGTCAGAAAGCAGAAAATGGGTCAGAGCACAGGGCACTTTCAGTAATTTGATCAAGAAGCAAAGATTAATGCCTAGAGATGGGTTCTATAAGCATCACTGACTTTTTGCAGGCCTTTGTGTATAGATTGTATGTTCGTCTATTTTCATTTGCTTTTTTATCATAGCCCAATCAGATTTCTGTCTGATCTGATGTAGTTGTCTATAGACGCTCTTTGCCTAGTTCAAGGCTGTGATATTAAGGACTAAGATGGCATTTTGCTGAGGAGACCTGACTGAAGAATGCCTTCTTCAGCAGAGAGTTGTGTCTAAAGCCTTTGTTTCCCAAAAAGAGTAACAAATAAGATGCATAAGCTTTTGCAATTTAATGTTTGGAGAGAATCATCTTGTTTTCCATGATAGCTAATTTTTGAGTTCTTACCTTAGGTGATTTTCCCAGCCTAGTATACTTACTTGTAAAATTGTGTCAAAAGGAATGTTTTAAACTGTGTTAAAAGAAAATTTGAATGGAACTAGATAAATTTAGTACCTTGGTATGTGCCTTAGAAAAATGCAGACCACTGGTTGCTGGGAGATAGCTCCCATAGAGATGGGGAGGGACTTTATTCATTGGTATCAGATTTATAAACATGACTTTCTGACATCCCTCACTTTACTCATTATTTTGGGTTTTTCAGTCATGAGACTCTGCTGCTATCTTTGACAGATACCAAAGAGAACATCATTAGAGTTCAGAAGTAAAGCAGAAATCTACCCATAACTCTTACATTGCAGCAGATCTGTTTGCATGTTTTGGTGTTCCTTTCTGGTCCTTTCCAAAGTATTTTTTATAGCTATAATCATAATTTATATAAAATATTATATTTAACTTTCTAATATATCACACCATAAGAAGCATCTCCATGTTCTGTGTTCTTTCTGTTTATCATCTTTAATGACTACGTAATTGATCATATGGTCCATCATTTTCTTAATTCTTCTATTTCCTGGAAATTTAGTTTTCTGATTATTCACTGTTACAGTACCACATTGAATGATTTTATTTGTAGTTCTTAAGTTCTAACAATTAGTTCCAGAAGCATTATCTGAAATATGATTACCTAGGTAACAGACATGACCATTTTTAGGACATATGTTACTCAGTTGCTTTCTCAGGCATTATAAGCAGTATATAGAGTCAATAGAAAAATTTGGATATACTAGAGTCCGTGTAACTCGAAACATTTTGATCTTAACTAGGATATTAGTTTCTATTTTCATCAGGAATGTGTTTGTCTAAGATCATGATCATTTATTCAGAAGAATTTCAGGCTTGTATGTATTTTTTACCTTTTTAAAAAATATATATAGTTTATTCTTTAAAAAGAAAAAGCCACAAATATAACCAACTACAGTGCTGGATAAAGAGGCACACTATCAGTGGTGACTTTCAGAGGTAAATAAGGTGATAATACCAGAAGCAAAAAACTTTTTAAAGGCAAAAAAAAAACAGAAAGTTGACTGTCATTCCTTATAGTTGACTGACAGAAAGAGAAAGGTAGCAGTTCAGTAGTGGTTTTCAGATAAACTCGTTTCCCTTCAGCAGCTAAGAGAAATCCAATGCTCTGCTCTTTTTTTGGTGCTAGTTTGTACAACCCTCAGGTTTTTGCATTGGCAGGTGTTATTAGTCTGTGAGAGAGTATGCATAGGATTTCACTGTGCTATGGTGTTGGAAATTACATAGAACAGTGGTTCTCAAATAGGGCAAGGGCGGAGAGTGATTTTCATCCCCAAGGGACATTGCTCATAACTGAAGGGGATGCTACTGGCATGTAGTAGGTAGAGGCTACTGGCGTGCTAAACATCTTATAATGCACAGGCCAGTCCCCCACAAAAAAGAATGATCAAAACTTATTAAAAAATCATAGAGTGTAATATTTTCTTAGGATATTTTAACACCTTTTTGAAACACGTTGTTTTAGGATAAATGATGAAACAGGAGTCTTTGATTTACAAATTGTTTTTCAAAATCCTGGTTTGTTTGGGGTGATCTCTGATGAACAAGACTGAGTCAGAGAAGTGATGGTGTACATAAAATTGATAATAATCCTCTGCATACATTTACAGAAAAGTAATCCTTTTAAAGGAAATCGAAAGGAGTTTCTTTAGCTGTTTTAGAGGTTGTATGTAAAGGGAAGCTAAGGTAGTGTTCTGTGGTAAGCACTTTGGAGAGGGTTTTGACAGTATTTTGAGAAAATGAACTTTCATATGTATACTGACCCAACAATTCAACCCTAAGTATATATCATGAGAAACTCTTGTATGTTTGCAGGTGGGAGACCAGTACAAAGATGTCAGTGAAACATTTTTAATAATAGTGAAATTGCAAAGAATTTAAATATCCATATAGAAATGGATACATAATGATATAATAGTTCATTTAAATGCTCAAACATTGTTTAAAATGAATGAACTAGATGTACATGTATTAAGTGGATAATTCTTGGGAAGAAGTTGTTAAAAATCACATTGGAAAAGAATAAGTACAGTATGGTATTTCTGTAAATTTAAAATAGAAAACAAAATTATGTACAGTTTATAGATACTTATATATGTAGTAAAATTGTAAAAACATTTGTGGGAATGATGTAAACCTACTTCAGAAAAGTCATTGCCTCTGAAGAGGGAGGGAGGGAAGGGAATGGTTTTGAAGGCATGTGTCTTCAATAGTCTGTAATTTGATTCTGTAAGGGGTCTGAAGTGATTATGGTAATGTGTTTAATCTGGACAGTGGGTAAGAGGATGTCTGTGATATTATACTCCAGTATGATTACAGGTATTTTGTTTTTTAAAAAAAAAGTCATAAAAATTTTTGAGTCACCAGGTATCTGTGTAAAATAAAGGCACCATCTGAGTATGATTAACTATAGCCATAATATGCTATAGTAAAGCCAGAAATTACTGCTTCTAGTTTAAAAGTGCCTGTTTCCTTTTATTTTAACTTTAATACCATAGCTGTGGGCATTAGACTTTAATAAATTCCTGCATGCTAGTGAAAAATATATTTTACGTTTTTAGGAGGATTGAGGATGATAAATTTAAACTAGCTAAGATTAATGGAATGTGTTAACCACCACTTTCTCCCCTAATTCTCAAATTAGAGTTTCTTAGATGGCAGTACTATTTGACATAATTATTTGTTTGTGTTTTTTTTTTTCCCCAGCGTTTTATTCAGTATTTGGCTTCAAGAAACACGTTGTTTAACTTAAGCAATTTTTTGGATAAAAGTGGATTGCAAGGTAAAAAACAACTTATTCATTATAGAAAATCAAGAGTGACCCCATTTGAGGATTACTGCAGAGTTGAACTCTTTCCTTTAGAACATGTGCTATGGAGGAACCTCATGTTTTAGTGAGGGTTGTAGGGAAGGAAAAACTGTATTTTCATGTGAAGATAAAGATGGACTTCACTACTTGACACCCAGAGCTTTTTGAAAAGTAGCATAAGGTAGCAGTTTGAGAGCATGGGTTCTGGAACTGGACTGCCTGCATTCAAATCCCATCTGTAACACTTACCAACTGCATAAACTTGAGCAAGTTACTTCACCTCTCTGCATCTGTAAAATCAGGAATAAGGATAGCACCCACCCTGTAGGATTATCATGAGGCTTAACCTAGTTATACATGTAAAGTGCCTAGAATGATGCCTGGCAAATAGGAAACACTATGTAAGTATCTGCTTTCATTGTTGTTCTTATTATTTTATGCTTTATTCCAAGAAATGTAGTTAGGAATATCATACATTTTAGTAGCAAAGGTAAGCTTAATGTGTTATTCAGATGAATTGTTCATTGATACTTACCTGTTATTTTATTTATTTTACTTTTAATTCAGTAAGTTGAAATTGCTGTAATCTGGTATTCTCACCCTCCATGTACATTCTGTCTTAATGGAATCTGTTATACTTAGTTCCAGAACTAGGCTGTTAGCATTATAGAATGTTAACTCTAGGAAGAGCCTCATAAAGGACATACTAAGACCATATACTAAGGCATACTAAAGGAATACTCAGCAATAAGGTTCAACTGGGAGAAGTATCTTTAGAGATCTGTGAGATGTGTGCTGCGCTTTGAAAGATGGGTGAGAATGTGAGTTGGCTTTAAGCAAAGGTACACAGATGGACGTGGATGTGAAAGAGAAAGAGCATGGGGTGTTTAAGATTTATAGAGCAAATGAATGTGAATAGAATGTAGGTTGAGGTATTAGAGAACATGTAGTGACAGATAGCCCTCAAGAAGCTGTTTGGGGCCAAAATCATGCACAAAAGATTTTGATATAGTTGGGATTTTGTAATGCAGCGAGAAACCATCAAACTTTTTTTGAGTTGAGGGAGGAGGAGAGAGGGAGTGTGTGTTATAAAGAAAGCACCATAGCACAGTGCAGGTTGGATTCGAGTGAATAAAGTCTTACAGACCTTGAGACTGCTCTGGTCATTATTTTGGTCATCTGGTAGAGGGCCTGAATTGTGGCTTTTGTGGCGATAAAAATCAATGGAATTTAGTGACTAACTGTGTTTGTGTTTAGGAACTGTCCAGTTCAATACTTGTTTACTTTTGGCAGATGGAAGTATTAATTAGAATGAATTGAATACCCAGTCTTCCAGAGATTCTGGAAGGTCAGTAATCTATACATAGGACCAAGTGTTACAAGGTTGATTTTACTTTAATGAGAGATATAATGCCTTAAATAGTTAAGGGAAAAAAAGATGAAGCAGTGGAATCCCTTTTTCAAATAAAATCTTAAATAGAATCTAGATATATATAACAGATGAAACTGGAGCTGCTATATTTTCCAGAACATGGAGAAAACTCTGCCTGCTCATCTTTTTATTTCTGGTTTCCCCCTTATTCAGTTCATTTGAACTATAAGAGTCTGTGGAAAGCAATATGCAAACCACTACTCTAGAGCAGAAAATATGCATATGTCCAAGTGGGTTTTTTGTGTCTTATTAGCTACTGATTTTCTACTTTCTTAAGATGGAAATTAAGTACTTCTAGTGATAAAGTTTTAAGGCTTTCATTCCTTTTATGTAGAGAACAGTTTTTAGGCCTTTTATTTAAAGCTCATATTCTAAAGAGATTATGAAGGTAAGACTGAAATGGTAATTAAAAGTATATAATTCAGTGGTGTTTTTGTAGTTTTGATTGCTGATGTATTTTGTTGGGTGGAGTCTGGTATATTTTCTTAAATATATACTGGGTGTATATAATATAAACTTCCAGTCTGGTGAGTGGGATAGACACTGTGTACATCTAATAGCTTTGAACTGTACTTGGAGTAAGAATAATATGGGAGCACAAAGAGTTCAGGGAAAGTTTCAGAGAGTGAGCCTTGAAAGATAAGAGAGATTTCTCCCATTAGCGAGGGTGGAGTAGAGTGGATTAGAGGGAACAATATTAACTAAAGAACTGAAGAGTGTGAGTATGTAACACCTTATAAAATGCTCTAGTAGCTATGAGAATATCTGAGGGCAGTGATTTTTTTTTCTATTTACTGATTTTTCTCCAGTGGCAAATTAGTAGCCACTCAAGAAATATTTGCTGAATAAATGAATTGGTGATTACGTTAAATCCAGTCACTTTACTTTTCTTTCTTTCTTTTTTTTTTTTTTTTTGCTTGTTTTGGTATTTGGTATTATCTTTTTAAAGTAGCAGAGACCATCAACAACTAAAGTTGAATGTTTTAGATGAAGATGAACTAAAATAGAATGATAGAATGAATGGACCTGCTTTTACAATGAGAAGCAAAACTTTGTAGACCTCACTGAGCCAGGCAATAGCTAAAACACAAGTTGTTTTTTTTTTTTTTTTTTTTTTTTAATTTTGATTAAATTTTATGGTACTGAAGTTTTCAAATCTCATGACTGTGATGAAACAAAATCTTAGAATGATTTAGGTATTCATTTTGAAAGTTTAGTTGAAAACATTCATATAATTGTTTTTTGTTAGGCCTTAAACTTTGCATATTGCCATTTCTTTCATTGTACTATGCAGTAATTTTCTCTACTACTTATAAGGTTGGCACACGTAAGTTATAGTTGTTTTAAGTCATATGCAACTAAAGATTGGTAAGTATGAAAATTATTAAATTGATTAATGATTTAAGGAGTGGGGTTGTGGTTCCATAGGATGTTAAATTTGAGTTATGAGGTTATCAGGTAGTATAAGAAAACAGCCTTTTCAATTCCTGATAAATAAAAGATAGGAATGTTGGTCAGAAGTAAAACAGAATTATTATTTTAGTGAAATTCTAAGGGGGAAGATTTTTCTAAGTCACATATGACATAACTGACTTTAAAAATGTTAAGTATTAGAGATTTTAATGTCACTTAATTTACATCACTAAATTGAAGGTGGGATAACACGACAGTATGGCCATTGGATGAAATGTGTTGGTTTTCTAAGCTAATTGGGATTTTAATAATTTATGAAACCCTTTTCTGTTTCTTACAGGATATGATATGTCTACCTTTATTAGGCGGTATAGTAGATATCTAAATGAAAAAGCAGTTTCATACAGACAAGTTGCATTTGATTTCACAAAAGTGAAAAGAGGGTGAGTTAAGCTTGCTTTTTTTTTTTGACATCTGATGGATTTGAATATTTTAAAATATAAATCGTAGGCATTATTGATTATGAATTATGGAATTTCAGGCCAGCTTTAAAAGGTAAACTTCATTTTTCTCTGAAGAAGTATATCAGATACTTTTTGCACTAGGATTTTCAAAGTTCTTTTGAATTTTATAACAGCTTTATTGAGACAATTCACACAACATAAAATTCACCCTTTTGAAGTGTACAATTAAGTGGTTTTTAGTATATTTACAAAGTTATGCAGCATCCTGCTATCTAATCCCAAAACATTTCATTGCTTCCCATTTTCCTCTTCCTCTAGATTCTGACAACGACAAATCTACTTTATATCTATGGATTTGTCTGTTCTAAACATTTTGTATAAGTGGAATCGTACAATATGTGGCCTTTTGTGTCTGACTTCTTTCATTCAGCATAATGTATTCAAGTTATAGCATCTTTGTTGTAGCATGCATCAGTACTTCATTCCTTTTTATGCCCAAATAATATTCTATCATATAGAGACACCATATATATATACATACCACATCTTTATCCATTCATCTGTCCTTGATGGACACTTAGGTTGCTTCCATGTCTTAGCTGTTGTACATAGTGCTGCTGTGAACATTGGGGTTCATGTATCTTTTTGAATTAGAGTTTTGTCTGAATATATGCCCACGATAGGATTGCTGGATCATATAGTAACTCTATTTTTCATTTTTTAAGGAACCTCCATACTATTCTCCATAGTGGCTGCTCCAGTTTACATTCCCACCAGAGTGTAGGATTTACATTCCCACCAGCAGTGTAGGAGGGTTCCTTTTTCTCCACACCCTCTCTAGCATTTATTGTTTGTAGACTTTAATGATGGGCATTTTGACGGGTGTGAGATAATACCTCATTGTAGTTTTGATTTGCATTTCTCTAATAATTAGTGATATTGAGCATCTTTTCATGTGCCTGTTGGCCATCTGTATATCTTCTTTGGAGAAATGTCTATTTAGGTCTTTTGCCCTTTAAAAAAAATTTTTTTTTTATTCTGCCCATTTTGGGATTTTATTTTTTAAATTTAATTAATTTATTTTTGGCTACATTGGGTCTTTGTTGATGCACAAGGGCTTTCTCTCGTTGCGGCGAGTGGGGGCTACTCTTCATTGTGGTGCTTGGGCTTCTCATTGAGGTGGCTTCTCTTGTTGTGGAGCAGGGGCTCTAGGCACACGGGCTTCAATAGTTGCAGCACGCTGGCTCAGTAGTTGCTGCACGTGGGCCCTAGAGCATGCGGGCTTCTGTAGTTGCTGTGCGTGGACTCAGTAGTTGTGGTGTGTGGGCTCTAGGGCGTGCAGGCTCAGTAGTTGTGGTGCATGGGCTTAGTTGCTCCGTGCATGTGGGATCTTCCTGGGACCAGGGGACAAAGCCGTGTCCCCTGAATTGGCAGGCAGCTTTTAACCACTGCACCACCAGGGAAGTCCTGATTGAGTTTTCTTTTTTTGATGTTAGGCTGTATGAACTGTTTGTGTACTTTGGATATTAATCCATTGTTGGTAGCATTGTTTGAAAATTTCTTCCAGTCCATAGGTTGTCCTTTTTTTTGTTTATGGTTTCCTTTTCTGTGCAAAAGCTTTTAAATTTAATTAGGTCCATTTGTTTATCTCCGTTACTCTAGGAGATGGATCCAAAAAAATATTGCTACAATTTATCTCAAAGAGTGTTCTGCCTGAGTTTTCTTCTAGGAGTTTTTATAGTACTTGGTCTTACATTTAGGTGCTTAATCCATTTTGAGTTTATTTTTGTATATGGTGTTAGAGAATGTTCTAATTTCTTTCTTTCCATGTAGCTATCAGTTTTCCCAGCATCACTTACTGAAGAGATTGTCTTTTCTCCATTGTATCTTCTTGCATCCTTTGTCATAGATTAATTGACCATAAGTGCATGGGTTTATTTCTGGGCTTTCTATCCTGTTCCATTGATCTATATGTCTCTTTTTGTGCTGGTACCATACTGTTTTGATTACTGTAGCTTTGTTTTATAGTCTGAAGTCAGGGAGCATTGCATCGGCAGGCGGACTCTCAACCACTGCGCCACCGAGGAAGCCCCAGCTCCATTCTTCTTTCTCAAAATTGTTTTGGCTATTTGGGATCTTTTGTGTTGCCATGCAAATTTTAAAAATTTTTGTTCTAATTCTGTGAAAAATGCCATTGGTAATTTGATAGGGATTGCACTGAATCCACAGATTGCTTTGGTTAGTAAGGTCATTTTAAGAATATTGATTCTTCCCATCGAAGAACACAGTATATCTTTACATCTGTTTGCATCATCTTCAGTTTCTTTCATCAGTGTCTTATAGTTTTTGGAGTACAGGTCTTTTGCCTCCTTAGGTAGCAAACTGTTTTTCAAAGTAGTTGAATCATTTTACATTCCCACCAGCAATGTTTACAGGTTCCAATTTCTCCACATTGTTGTCAGTGCTTGTTATTTTCTGTCTTTGATTATAACCGTCCTAGTGGGTGTGAAGTGATGTATCATGTTTTGGTTTGCATTTTCCTGATGGCTAATAATGTTGAGTGTCTTTTTATGTGCTTATTGGCCATTTCTATATCTTCTTTGGAAAAATGTCTGTTCAAGTCCTTTGCTTATTTTTTAATTGGGTTGTCCTTTTATTGTTGAATTGCAAGAGTTTTTAAATATATTCTGGACATCAGTTCCTTATCATATATATAATTTGCAAATATTTTCTCACCTCCCATGGCTTGTCTTTGCTTTCTTAATGGTATCCTTTGAAAAACGTAAGTTTTTAATTTTGATGGATTCCAATTTATTTATTTTTCTTTGGTTGCTTGTACTTTTGGCATCATGTCTAAGAAAGCATTGCTTAATCCAAGATCACAAAGATATACTCCTACATTTTTTCTGTTTTGTAGTTTTAGCTCTTACATTTAGGTTTTGATCCATTTTGAATTAATTTTTGTATGTGGTATGAGGTATGGGTGTAAATTCATTCTTTTGTATGTGGATATTCTGTTATCCCAGCACCATTTGTTGAAGTCTTTTCTTTTCCCATTGAATGGTCTTGATGAAAATGGATTGATCATAAATGTAAAGGCTTATTTCTGGGCTCTCAATTCTATTCTGTTGATCTGTGTCTGTCCTCATGCCAGTACCACACTTTTTAAGAATGTTGCTTGGTAGTAAGTTTTGAAATTGAGAAGTGTGAGTTCTCTGGCTCTCTTCTTAATTTTCAAGATTGTTTTGGCTATTCTGTATCTCTTGCATTTTCGTATGAATTTTAGGATTAGCTTATCAATTTCTGCAGAAATGGTAGCTGGATTTTGATAAAGATTGCATTTAATCTGTAGATCAAATTGGGAAGTGTTAAGTGTCTTAACACATTGTTTCTAATCCATAAATACAGGATGTCTTTCTGTTTATCTTGTGTAATTTCTTCCATTGCTGTTTTGTATTTAAGGTTCTTTTTAATCTTGAACGCAGAGGTTGAATTTATTTCTTGCTATGCCCTAAATCACAGTCTTCTTGTCATAAGAACTAATCTCATGAATGATAGAATCAGTGCTTCTATACCTGATTAAAAAGTCCGGTGTACAGGCCTTTTTTTAGGATATATGATGAGTCCTCAGGAAAGAAGACATTCTTTTTTTTTTTTTTTTTTTTTTTTTTTTGTGGTATGCGGGCCTCCCTCTGTTGTGGTCTCTCCCGTCGCGGAGCACAGGCTCCGGACGCGCAGGCTCAGCGGCCATGGCTCACGGGCACAGCCGCTCCGCGGCATGTGGGATCCTCCCAGACCGGGGCGCGAACTGGTTCCCCTGCATCGGCAGGCGGACGCGCAACCACTGCGCCACCAGGGAAGCCCCAAGAAGACATTCTTAAGGGACATCTATGACCCTTGTAACTATGGAGGCCTGCCCTGAGGGGAATCTGGCTTCTGCGGAAATACTCTGAGTTTCTGAATTTCCCTGCTCTTTAAAGATCCCAAAGATCTACGCAATTAATGTGTTCCTTTAAATTGTTCTCTTGACATGTTATTACTAGACTGAAATGGAAAATTTAATACAAATGTAAAGTAACCTCTCAGTTATTTAAGAAGTTTTAAAGCTGAATTTAAATGTTTCTGTGTCGCTGTTTCAAATTAGTTGGGAGGTGATGAGTTTGGAACCTACCAAAACTGAATTCCACAGATTTTTTGTTTCATATATTTAGGTACTTTTAGGTGATTATGATAGAGGAGATCATATTAGAGGTCTGATTCTTAACCCTCAGTATTCTGTCCAGTAAACCACTTTCCAGCTGGGTTTATATTAATACTTTCCTGTAAAGTGTGTTCAGTTAAAACTGATCAAGATATTTGTAGATTTCACATTTTATATATATATATATTTAAAATATTTATTTATTTGGTTGCACCGTATCTTAGTTGCGGCTCGCTGGCTCCTTAGTTGTGGCACACAGTCTCCTTTGTTGTGGCATGTGAACTGTTAGTTGCGACATGCATGTGGGATCTAGTTCCCTGACCAGGCATCGAACCTGGGCCCCTGGCTTTGGGAGTGTGGAGTCTTAACCACTGCGCCACCAGGGAAGTCCCAGGTTAATATATTTTAAAAATTGTAACTCTTTTTCTAATCTGAAGGGCCAGTTTCGCGATTGAGGAGTGTTGCTGCATTTTTATATTTAATAGAGCAAACTTTTATTACTTGGATGAGAACAGCCCTTGATTATACACAATGTAATTAGTACTGATTTAAAGGAAATTACTCTTATTTAATGCTAAGGAAAAGGAACGTGAATCAAAGAGGACCTATGATTGAATGGAATCAAGAATAGCACAACATGTGTATGTATCTGGGTGTATAAAATACCCAGATACCTACACATACACATAGGTATCAGTATAAATAAGAAAGAAAAATATAGAACATAAGATTATAAGTTGAAGGCATGAAATTTATTATATGATGGCAAAAACCTCAGTAGACTGTTTCAGTTTTGGAGAGGGTTTGTGTAGTAAATAGTAAAGTTTTATTTACTAGGGTAACGAATTTTTATGTTTACAAAAGTAATAAACTATTACAAAAATTCAGGCAACATAGCATTCTGACTTAAAGAAACAATATTTTGGTGTATCTAATCAGTTTTCTGTGTGTAAATACATGCATGAAGGGACACAGAAAATTACATAATAACATTATTTGAAGATTGCTTCCCTCCCCTAATATATGTTTTAGGTATTTTCAGTGTCTGTACACATAGATCCATCTCATTCTTCTTTTTTTCTTTTTTTAAAAAAATATTTATTTTGGCTGCGTTGGCTCTTCATTGCTGCACACGGGCTTTCTCTAGTTGTGGCAAGTGGGGGCTACTCTTCATTGCAGTGCGCGGGCTTCTCACCGCGGTGGCTTCTCTTGTTGAGGAGCACGAGCTCTAGGCCGCATGGGCTTCAGTAGTTGTGGCTTGCGGGCTCTAGAGCACAGGCTCAGTAGTTGTGGCGTAGGGGCATAGTTGCTCTGTGGCATGTGGGATTTTCCCGAACTGGGGCTCAAACCCGTGTCCCCTGCATAGGCAGGTGGATTCTTAACCACTGTGCCACCAGGGAAATCCCCATCTCATTCTTTTGAATGACTTTAGAATTATGTTCTAGATGTACATTTGATTTATTCCCATTTTTTTATCTTACAAAAGTAACACATTGACCATTCTTTTACATATGGTTGCATTTTTTTTAATGTAAGTAACATATTTAATTATATGTTAGATGTATATACAAGTATTATTGTTTTAGAGAATAAGGGGGAATAACAAACTAGATTTGGGCTTACTCCCTAGGAATGGACATGCGGAATAAGGAGCCTTTACACAGCATCAAAGTGTATGGCAGGGCTTTCAATAAGAAAACTGTGGGCAGAAGGATTAATCAGCATAGTAGTTCTGTGATTTACCAAAGGCCCACTCCTCATCTTGACACCTTGTATGTGGATGCTGCTGTGGCACTCATAGGGAACCATTAGCTTTGGGCTTTGTTATAAATTAGCTTCCAGGGATCTGATCAGAGATCCCTGGAGAAGATCCACTCTTCTGCCTAAAGAGGGCCAACCCATATGACTGGGCAGGGTTTTTTTGTTTGTTTGTTTTTTTAATTGGAATATAGTCGTTTTACAATGTTGTCTTAGTTTCTACTCTACAGTGAAGTGGAGTTCCCTGTGCTATACAGCAGGTTCTTATTAGTTATCTATTTTATACATATTAGTGTATATATGTCAATCCCAATCTCCCAATTCATCCCACCCTCCCCCACCCCCGGCTGCTTTCCTCCCTTGGTGTCCATATGTTTGTTCTCTACTTCTGTGTCTCTGTTTCTGCCTTGCAAACTGGTTCATCTGTACAATTTTTCTAGATTCCACATACCTGCGTTAACATACGATATTTGTTTTTCTCTTTCTGACTTACTTCATTCTGTATGACAGTCTCTAGGTCCATCCACTTCTCTACTAATGATCCAATTTCGTTCCTTTTTATGGCCAAGTAATATTCCGTTGTATATATATACCACATCTTCTTTATCCATTCGTCTGTTGATGGACATTTAGGTTGCTTCCATGACCTGGCTATTGTAAATAGTGCTACAGTGAACACTGGGGTGCATGTGTCTTTTTGAATTACGGTTTTCTCTGGGTATATGCTCAGTACTGGGATTGCTGGGTCATATGGTAGTTCTGTTTTTTGTTTTTTAAGGAACCTCCATACTGTTCTCCATAGTGGCTGTATCAATTTACATTCCCACCAACAGGCAGGAGGGTTCCTTTTCTCCACACCCTCTCTAGCATTTGTTTGTATATTTTCTGATGATGCCCATTCTAACTGGTGTGAGGTGATGCCTCGTAGTTTTGATTTGCATTTCTCTAATAATTAGTGATGTTGAGCAGCTTTTCATGTGCCTCTTAGCCATCTGTATGTGTTCTTTGAAGAAATGTCTGGTTTGATCTCCTGCGCATTTTTCGATTGGGTTGTTTGTTTTTCTGACATAGAGCTGCATGAGCTGTTTGTATATTTTGGAGATTAATCCCATGTCGGTTGCTTCATTTGCAAGCATTTTTATCCGATTCTGTTGGTCGTCTTTCTGTTTTGTTTATGGTTTTCTTTGTTGTGAAAAAGCTTTTAACTATTGTTGATTTTTGTTGTTATTTTTGTTACTCAAGGAGATGGATTAAAAAAGATATTGCAATTAATGTCAGAGACTGTTCTGCATATGTTTTACTCTAAGAGTTTTACAGTATCCGAATCCTTGCACCCCTGGGATAAATCCCACTTGATCATGGTTTATGATCCTTTTAATGTATTGTTGGATTCTGTTTGCTAGTATTTTGCTGAGGGTTTTTGCATTTATATTCATCAGTGATATTGGTCTATAATTTTCTTTTTTTGTAGTATCTTTCCCTGGTTTTGGTATCACGGTGATGTTGGCCTCATAGAATGAGTTTGGGAGTGTTCCTTCCTCTGCAGTTTTTTGGAAGGGTTTGACAAGGATGGGTGTTAGCTCTTCTCTAAATATTTGAGAGAGTTCACCTGTGAAGCCTGGTCCTGGACTTTTGTTTGTTGGAAGATTTTAAATCACAGTTTCAATTTTATTACTTATGATTGGTCAGTTCATATTTTCTATTTCTTCCTGGTTCAGTCTTAGAAGGTTATACCTTTCTATTCCTGATTCAGTCTTGGCAGGTTGTGCATTTCTAAGAATTTGTCCATTTCTTCCAGGTTGTCCATTTTATTGGCATAGAGTTGCTTGTAGTAGTCTCTTAGGATGCTTTGTATTTCTGCAGTGTCTGTGGTAACTTCTTTTTCATTTCCAATTTTATTGATTTGAATCCTCCCTCTTTTTCTTGATAAGTCTGGCTAAAGGTTTATCAATTTTATTTATCTTCTCAAAGAACCAGCTTTTAGTTTTATTGATCTTTGCTATTTTCTTTGTTTCTATTTCATTTATTTCTCCTCTGATCTTTATGATTTCTTTCCTTCTACTAACTTTGGGTTTTGTTAGTTCTTTCTCTGGTTCCTGTAGGTGTCAGGTTAGATTGTTTATTTGATAGTGGTTATTTAGTAACGTATTGTTTAGCCTCCATGTGTTTGTGTTTTTCACATTTTTTTCCTGTAATTTATTTCTAATCTCATAGCGTTGTGGTCGGAAAAGATGATTGATACGATTTCAATTTTCTTAAATTTACTGAGGCTTGATTTGTGACCCAAGATGTGATCTGTCCTGGAGAATGTTCTGTGTGCTCTTGAGAAGAAAGTGTAATCTGCTGTTTTCGGATGGACTGTCCTATAAATATCAATCAAATCTGTCTGGTCTCTTGTAGCATTGAAAGCTTGTGTTTCTTTATTAATTTTCTGTCTGGATGATCTGTCCATTGGTGTAAATGAGGTGTTAAAATTCCCCGCTATTACTGTGTTACTGTCAATTTCCTCTTTTAGAGCTGTTAGTAGTTGCCTTTTGTAGTGAGGTGCTTCTTCTTTGTTGGGTGCATATATATTTATAATTGTTATATCTTCTTCTTGGATTGATCCCTTGATCTTGATCATTATGTAGTGTCCTTCCTTGTCTCTTGTAATGTTCTTTATTTTAAAGTCTATTTTATCTGATATGAGTATTGCTACTGCAGCTTTCTTTTGATTTCCATTTGCATGGAATATCTTTTTTCATTCCCTCAGTTTCAGTGTGTTTGTGTCCCTAGGTTTGAAGTGCGTCTCTTGTAGACAGCATGTATATGGGTCTTGTTTTTGTATCCATTCAGCCAGTCTGTGTCTTTTGGCTGGAGCATTTAATCCATTCACATTTAAGGTAATTATTGATATATATGTCCCTATTACCATTTTCTTAATCATTTTGGGTTTATTTTTGTAGGTCGTTTTCTTCTCTTGTGTTTCCCACTTAGAGAAGTTCCTTTAGCATTTGTTGTAGAACTGGTTTGGTGGTGCTGAATTCTCTTAGCTTTTGCTTGTTTGTAAAGCTTCTGATTTCTCCATTGAATCTGAATGAGATCATTGCTGGGTAGAGTATTCTTGGTTGTAGGTTCTTCCCTTCCATCACTTTAAATATGTCATGCCACTCCCTTCTGGCTTGCAGAGTTTCTGCTGAGAAATCAGCTGTTAACCTTATGGGAGTTCCCTTGTATGTTGTCATTTTTCCCTTGTTGCTTTTAATAATTTTTCTTTGTCTTTAATTTTGTCAGTTTGATTATTATGTGTCTCGGTGTGTTTCTGCTTGGATTTATCCTGCCTGGAACTCTCTGTGCTTCCTGGACTTGGGTGCCTATTTCCTTTCCCATGTTAGGGAAGTTTTTGACTATAATCTCTTCAAATATTTTCTCAGGTCCTTTCTCTCTCTCTCCTTCTGGGATTCCTATAATGTAAATGTTGATGCGTTTAATGTTGTCCCAGCGGTCTCTTAGGCTGTCTTCATTTCTTTTCATTCTTTTTTCTTTATTCTGTTTTGTAGCAGTGATTTCCACCATTCTGTCTTCCAGGTCACTTATCCTTTCTTCTGCCTCAGTTATTCTGCTGTTGATTCCTTCTGGTGTGTTTTTCATTTCAGGTATTTTATTGTTCATCTCTGTTTGTTTGCTCTTTAATTCTAGGTCTTTGTTAAACATTTCTTGCATTTTCTTGATCTTTGCCTTCATTCTTTTTCTGAGGTCCTGGATCATCTTCACTATCATTATTCTGAATTGTTTTTCTGGAAGGTTGCCTATCTCTACTTCATTTAGTTGTTTTTCTGGGGTTTTATCTTGTTCCTTCATCTGGGACATAGTCCTCTGCCTTTTCATTTTGTCTATCCTTCTGTGATTGTGGTTTTGTATGTTGTCATTTTTCCCTTGTTGCTTTTAATAATTTTTCTTTGTCTTTAATTTTGTCAGTTTGATTATTATGTGTCTCGGTGTGTTTCTGCTTGGGTTTATCCTGCCTGGAATTCATTCTGCAGGCTGCAGGATTGTAATTCTTCTTCTGTCTGTCCTCTCTCTGGTTGCATTAAGTGAAGTTTCCTGTAGAATAAATTCTTAGAATTGACAAGTCAAACATTATAGTCTTCCAGGTCACTTATCCTTTCTTCTGCCTCAGTTATTCTGCTGTTGATTCCTTCTGGTGTGTTTTTCATTTCAGGTATTTTATTGTTCATCTCTGTTTGTTTGCTCTTTAATTCTAGGTCTTTGTTAAACATTTCTTGCATTTTCTTGATCTTTGCCTTCATTCTTTTTCTGAGGTCCTGGATCATCTTCACTATCATTATTCTGAATTGTTTTTCTGGAAGGTTGCGTATCTCTACTTCATTTAGTTGTTTTTCTGGGGTTTTATCTTGTTCCTTCATCTGGGACATAGTCCTCTGCCTTTTCATTTTGTCTATCCTTCTGTGATTGTGGTTTTCATTCTGCAGGCTGCAGGATTGTAATTCTTCTTCTGTCTGTCCTCTCTCTGGTTGCATTAAGTGAAGTTTCCTGTAGAATAAATTCTTAGAATTGACAAGTCAAACGTTATAGACATTTACCATTTTATTAGTAAATATTAAGTTGCCCTGGATAAGAGTGGTACCAGATTATTGAGTTAATTACAGTTATAAATACCTCTTCCTCTGTTTTCTTCCATCATCATGAAAATGTATCTCATTAGATGTTTATTTTATGTTGGTTGATCAACTAATTTTTAAATGGTGATATCGAGCCTCTTTCTCTCTTTTTAAAAATGCCATTCATGCTTTAATTGCTTTTCAGTGTCCTTTGCCCACTTCTCTGTTGGGCTTTTACAATTCTTTTCTGTTGTCTTAAGACTAACTGGCTGTTTAGTCAGATAAATTTAGGTTTGATTTCTAGCTTCACTCCAGTTAGATGAAAGATTTTAGTAGTATATTTCAGCCAGCTTGTTAAGTTGTAAAAAATAATTTTATTTTGAAATAATTTCACTTCCTGAAATGCTGCAAGGATAATACAGATAACTCCTATACACTTTACTCAAATTTACCAGGTTTTAACATTTTGTCACATTTGTTTAATCATTCTTAGTGTATGTGTGTTTGTATACTTCTTTTTTTGATCCATATGAAAGTGGATTACATACCTCATGCCTTTTTACATTGTATAGCTCTTAATACTTCAGTGTCTATTACCTAAGAACAAGTATCTTTTTTTACATATCCATCATTTTGCTACTATTTCCACATCATGCCACACAAACTTATGTTATTTGTACAGGACAGTGGGTTACATGGAGAAGACTGTTTGAGGCTGAAGGGTTAGGCATTAATGTGTTGGCATACATATAATCCATTTGTACCATAGTAGTCTGCTGTGGCACAACTGGGAAGCCTTGACTTAAGCTCCAAGTTATTTTATCTGTAAATATTTTTTCATCTGTAGAATGGTCATGTTAATAGCACTTATCTATTAGGATTGTTATGAGAATTAAATGATATATTTTATGTAATGCTTATAGCACATGGCAAACTAACAAATAAGCTTTTGGTTTTATTGGGAAAATAAACTGTCACAGGTTATAAATACTGCTCCTGGTTTTATTTTAGCAGTATTGAAACTTAAAAAAAATCTTATGTGTTAAAAATTGTTATCTTTATTTTTATGGCTGTTGTCTTTTAAGCAAACTTGGAGTGGGGTTTTCTACCTCAAAGTGATCAACTAGCTATTTATGTTTTCATTGGATATTTTTATGGATCCAGTATTTTATATTTAAATCTTTAATTCATTTAGAATATATCTTGTTATTTAGAAATTGAGGTGGAGATTAACTGTAATTTTTAATAGAAATATAGGATATTCATAATCAAAATGAATTATTACCCTTGTATGGTTAAATGACTTTTCACTTAAATATTCTTCTTTTATCTAGCCCCTTATTCGTTATTCTGGCAAATTCTTAGTCATTCTTCAAGAATTCACTCAAACATCATTTTTTTGAGGAAGCCTTATTTCTGTTAGATTTTATATGAGATTGTCTGTCCATGAAGACAATATAGTCTTACTCAGATTCATATCTTCAGGACTTTCCACAGTATCTAAACATAGTAGATATATAATAGTTTTTGAAAAGATGACTAGGTGTTTCTAAGTAGTACATTAAACGGTTCTATGAAAAATGAATCCAATAAATTGCCTGTAGATTTTTCTTTTTAGTTGGGTGTGTTAAAGATTGGTCCCGGGCTTCCCTGGTGGCGCAGTGGTTGAGAGTCCGCCTGCCGATGCAGGGAACACGGGTTCATGCCCCGGTCCGGGAAGATCCCACATGCCGTGGAGCGGCTGGGCCCATGAGCCATGGCCGCTGGGCCTGCGTGTCTGGAGCCTGTGCTCCTCAACGGGAGAGGCCACAACAGTGAGAGGTCCGCCTACCAGAAAAGAAAAGGGAAAAAAAAAAAAAAAAAGATTGGTCCCTTCATTTTCTATTTGTTTAACATTTCATTTTTTGATAGTGTTAACTTACCATGTTGAATTATCTTGAATTCTAAATTAGTACGGTTCAAAGTAACAAGACATTGTTACATAACAAGCAAAAGAACGAATAATAGAGGTATTGTCTGTGAGTAAGGATATGGATGATCATCCTTTAATTCATTGCTCTTATATTTGGGAAGCAAGTATCTGAATTTTATTATAATCTATTTAAGAAGTAATAAAAACTTGTGTTCTACATGGAGTATGAATTGTCATACATTTGGTCTGAATAATATTTAAGCATTTGGGTTTGTGAGTTGAGTTTTTTGAAGTCTGATGTAAGCATGTGATAACTTAGGATTTTTCTTAACTGAAAAATTTAAAGTTCTCTGGGATGAAATGATGTGTAGGCTAGTGAGAGAGGGAAGAATAAAAAAACATCCCCATAGTTTCTGGCCTAAGTCACTGGGGAGATGTTACCTTTTACTGGGAAGGTTTTTGGGAACAGGGTAGGGTAGGGTATAGTGGTTAAAAATTAAGGATTTAGTTTTTGAAATATTAGTTTTTAGATGCCTGTGATTTTTATAAGTTAAGGTATCAATTAGGCAATTCAACAATGCTAACTAGGAACTTTGAGATTTCTAGTCTGGGAATATAAATACATCATTGGCAGTTTGGTAATTTCTGCTTTGGGAATGACAGTATCCTAGGGAATAAATACAGAATGAGAGGAGAGGGCCTAGAAACATCTTGAGATACACAGTGTTTATTTTAGAGAATGAGTAGAGGATGAGGAGTCAATGAAAGAGACTAAAAAAGTGGTAGTGAGGTAGGAAGAAAACAAGGAGTGAGGGATATAGGGGATGCTAAGACAGAGTATTACAAGAAAGAGGGAAACTCTTGAATGATGCTGAGAAGTCTAGTCAGATAATGTTAGACAAGTACCCACTGGAGGGGCAACATGGAGAGGCAAAAGTGGATCTCATACTGGCATGAATTGAATAATGAATGGAAAGCAAGGAAGTGGTAAATCTTTTAAGAAGTATGCTTGACTATGCCATAGAAGTGGTAGCTGAATGGGACTATGGGGTTAGTGCAAGTGTGTGTGTGTTTGTGTTTAAAGTGTGGTAGACTTTGCTTGCATGTTCATGGGAATGATCTAGTGTAAAAGAGATTAATGATCTGCACTGTCCAATATAGTAGCTGTTTGCCACGTGTGGCTGTTTGAATTAACCTGAAATAAAATTAAAAATTCATTTCCTCAGTTGCATCAGCCACATTTCAGGTGCTCAGTAGCCACGTGTGGCTAGTGGCTACCATACTGAACGGTGTAGGTGTAGAACATTTCTACCATTGCAAATAGTTCTATTGGACACTGCTGTGTTAGAGAGAAAGAGGATAACCAAAGATTGTGGCAGAGTGGGATCCAAAGGACCTGTGTGAGTGATATTTACATTTGATAGAAAGAAATAGACTTCCTCCATTGTAATAGGAGCAGATCAGATAAATGTAGTTTTGGTGGCAAGATAATCAATCTCTTTTTGTCATTTTCTTTTTCTGAATGAAATATTTTGAGAATTATGAGCTGAGAGTTTGTGTGTTGGGTGTGGGGGAGGGGTGGAGAAGGACAGGTGGGAGAAGGTGGTTTGAAAGTACTCAGGGGAGGGATTCACTAGAGAGGCTAAGAGGACTGCTGGCAATGCTGAGTCCCCATTTGAGCCAGATGATCAAGAATTTGTAGTTTTACCAGTTTACTCAGTTTTCTTTACTAGCACTCAGCTGCATGTGTACAGGCATGGAGAAGATAAATGTGTGTTCACCCAGGATTGTGAATTTGCCAGGTGACTGCAAGGGAATGAGAGGTGTAAGAGAGTTAGGGTATTAGCAAGGGAGTGATTATAATAATGATCTGTGGAATTATAAGCTAGATTAAAGAAGGAAAAATGAAAAAGGATCAGTGTGGGTAGTGGTGGGGTTCATGCATTGAAGTTTATGATAAAGTCAACTAGTTTTTGCCATGGGACATTTGACCAAGGCAGCTGGAAAGTTAAAAGGTTATTGTCAGGATAAGGTGTCTAAATTTTGTCTTTTTCTTAAGGTGGGGGTAAGGGAGTAGGAGTGGGAGTAGGGATAATGTTGTTTCTTGTGGGGATGGGCAGTTAAGGTCAGGATCTGACTATGGGAATAGGGGTTGTGGTTAAGGGATTTTGCGATCAAGATGTTGGATTGGTTGTGCATGTTAAGATGTTGAAGTTAACTGAGAAAAACTGAGCCAGTATTCAAGTCTTCTGTGATGGAGGGGAAGTGACCAGGAGGTCAAAAATTACTTCAGCAAGGAGAGGGAGGAAGAACTAAAAGGGGACTAACGGTGACTGATAAAACGAGAGTGTGATGTGTATGAGAATAAAGAAAGGGTTACAAAGAGGGAGTGGTGTCCTTATCCCAAACTCCAGTCAATGTAGTTTAATACCTGAGAGAATATAGGTGTCCGTGGGTTAACACATCTTATGTGGGAGAGTTATTGGGACTAAAGCTGGTCAACAGCTGCCTATGTAAGGCAGTCCAGTGTTGGTTCTTTAAACTCTTGTTTTGTCCTGCAAAGCACTGTTTTTGCTTTTCATAGCTTGTTTTTCAGGTATCTGGAGTTGTGGTTGAAGGGGTAGCTTAGGGTAGAACAGCTGTTTATAAGTATGGATCATTTGTAAATTAGGGAAAACCTATATATTTTTTGAAAGGGTCTTGTTCCTCTGCCAAAAGGTTATGAAAAGCACTGTTTTGGAGTCTCATACACCTGGGTTTACATACTGACCCTAAAATGAATTTGTTTTCTGAACTTAGATAGTCATAACCTCCCTGAACCTAAAATTTCATTGTCTATAAAATGGGACAAGACTGTCCACAGGATTTTTGTGAGGATTTGAAAAACATACATCAAGCCCTTAATATGAAGCCTGATATATAATAAACACTTAGTGTTAGTTCTGCGCCTTAACCCCAGTACCTCTTATCTAGTGTTTTTGGTGTCAGTTTTGTAAAATTCTAGTTTATTACGTACTGCTGATATTTCTCTGTTTTTAGAAATATCTAAAGAAATAGTTAAAGAAATATTTTTGGAAATATTTAACAGAACATTTTATTAAAAACCATTCCTCTTAATTATCACTTATTTTAACGGCCAGATTAGAATGACTTGGTAAAATTGTCCTTTATTTTATAATAAAATAATTTTATTTTGATTTGAGTCACAAATAAAGTACCTTAAATAAAGTGGTGCTCACCAAGACTTGTGTTCAACTGCAGACTCCATTGTGTCCTATTTAGTGATTTGAGGGAAATGATTTTTTTAAATTTATAATTAAAAAAAAAATCTGTAAAACTGCCCTTTACACACATGAGTGGTGTGAGGATCAGATGATTTTCTCATGTAAAAAGTGTAGTACAAACTTGGCTATATAATGTAAGCTTTTATTTTTATGTCTCATGCTTTACATCTTCTTTTTAATTATAAGCGAGCACCTTGATATTGGACATAACGGTGTTTCCTGTTTTTGTTTTTTCTATATGATTTCTATTGATTCTTGAGGTTTCAGGTTCAATAATGACTTAAAAACGTGCGATGTTTTGTAGCACCTTGTTCTCTGTTAAAATAGAGAACCAGATGGGAGTTCAAAATGTAGATTTAATAACAAACTCAATTGTTTTTGTTTTTGTTTTTAAAACAGGGCTGATGGAGTTATGAGAACAATGAACACAGAAAAACTCCTAAAAACTGTACCAATTATTCAAAATCAAATGGATGCCCTTCTTGATTTTAATGTAAGTTGATTGCATAAATGCTTTTATAATTCGAGATTTTAAAAATTATATCATTTTAATTGGTCAGAGTTTTTATTCTCAAGTTATCATAGACTAATTTTTTCACACTAATATCCTATTTGCCTAAGGATTTTCTATAAATGTGGTCCCAAATCAGATTACTTTCCGTTTTTATAATTGTTTTAGATTTACTCTGATTTCTTTGGTGGTGCTCCTCTAACCCCCAAATTATAGGGTATACAAGCTAAAGAAAGTGATGGAGAGATGAAGAGATTGATGTGAAAATCTACTTTCTTTTGATAATGGTTTTTAGATATTAAAAATGTATAAAGATTTTCTTTATGATGAGCTAACTTAATATTTCACTTTTTGTCTGCATTGTAGAACTCAAAGCATGACAGTTATTGAGAAATAAAGGGAAGTTCAAATATACTTGTAACAACATGTTATATAGCTATTGCCCAAGGACGTTGTGTTCCCTTGGATTTTTGTTTTAATGACTGTTACTTGAACCAAGTTGCCAGCTTTGTCATTTGTTTGTAATATGTTAGGTGTTAGCATTTACAAGTCTTTTCTTTTTTGGTGCATCTAGCTTAAAGACATTGTATTTTAGAGCTTGTAAGTGCAAGTTAGTGATTGGAACTGTGACAGTTTTATGCTGAGATTGATTTTCCTTTAGTGGTGTGCTATTAATTGGTAGTCTTTAAGCTTCTGGAGGGCAGGGACCAGGTCTTCTTTTTCCCTGCTGTGTCCCCATTGTCAGTAGTGTGTGGCACATAGATAGTGTTCAGTAAACATTCAGTAAATGAATCCTGAAAGTGCTTTATAGACTAGAACAGGTTCTCAAACTAGTATTTTTTTATAGGCTTGTGAACTGAGAACAGTTTTGTGGGTTTTTTTGCGTTACGCGGGCCTCTCACTGTTGTGGCCTCTCCCGCTGCGGAGCACAGGCTCTGGACGCGCAGGATCAGCGGCCGTGGCCCACGGGCCCAGCCGCTCCGTGGCATGTGGGATCCTCCCGGACCGGGGCACGAACTCGTGTCCCCCACATCGGCAGGCGGCCTCTCAACCACTGCGCCACCAGGGAAGCCCGAGAACAGTTTTAAATGGTTGCAAATAATAAAAAGAAAATAATATTTTTAACAGGTGAAAAGTATATGAAGTTTATTTTTCAGTGTCCACAATTGTGTTTTTAGAACAGGCCCATTGGTTACATGTTGTCTGTGGCTGCTTTTTTTTGATGTAATAATGGGGTTGAGTAGTTGTGACAGAGACCATATATGGCCTGCAAGTCTAAAATACTCACGATCAGGCCCTTTACATAAAAGTTTGCTGGCCCCTAGTCTAGATGACAGGGGATTAATGTAACTACTGAGCTTTATTTTGGTTTTTATAGAGAAAGGGTCCAACCATGAATTTTTTTTTCACTTAATTTATTGTGGGTACCTTTATAAAATTGCATATTCTTTTCAGTGTCTATTATACTGCATTGTGTGTAACAACTTATCTGATCCTCCTGTTGATAAATATTTAGGGTATTTTGGTTTTTTAATTCAGAAAATAAATGGAGAAAAAAAACAGAAGAGGGAGGGACACTACATACTCTGTGTGTTAGATAATAGTGTATCTACACATTTATAAATCTATTTCTATAGGGTTAATGCCTAGAAAAAGAATTTGGTGGTTCGAGGATATAAACATTAAAATTTTTTTTTAAAGGAATACTAACTTTATTTATTTATTATTTATTTTGGCTGCATTGGGTCTTCATTGCCGTGTGGGGGCTTTCTGTAGTTGGGGCGAGCCACGGCTACTCTTCGTCGTGGTGTGCGGGCTTCTCATTGCGGTGGCTTCTCTTGTTGCGGAGCACTGTCTCTAGGTGTGTGTGCTTCAGTAGTTGCTGAGTGTGGCCTCAGTAGTTGCAGCTCACAGGTTCGGTAGTTGTGGTGCCCCGGCTCAGTAGTTGTGGCTTGTGGGCTGTAGAACACAGGCTCAGTAGCTGTGGCGCATGGTCTTAGTTGCTCTGTGGCATGTGGGATCTTCCCGGACCAGGGATCAAACCCGTGTCCCCTGCATTGGCAGGTGGATTCTTAACCACTGGGCCACGAGGGAAGTCCCAACATTTAAATTTTTAAGAAATTTAAATTTTAAATATTGCCAACTTAACACTCCAAAAGGGTTGAGCCAGTCACTTGTCAATAGGTGCCTGTTTTTCTTCATCCTTATCTGTATAGAATAATACCTTGGTTTTGATTATCTTGATACCTACTAGTCTGGTGCTCAAGAAAGGATAGTTCAATAATTTAATTTGATTATTTTAATTTACTTGATCAGTGAAGTTGAACTTCTTTTCACATGTTATTAGCTATATGTATTTTTTATTTTGTGAATTGTCTTATAGAATTCTCTCTATAATGCAAGTCAAACTTGTCAGATATTCTGCAAATATTTACCAGTTGGTTGCTTACCATTCAGCTTTGTGCTTATATTTTTCTATACCTAACAAGGTAACTATCATGTACTTAGATATCTAAAAAGGAATTTAAGATAAATTTGGTTTATCCTTTTGATTCTTTCTTTAAGATAAAACTAAAGGTATTTCTCATATTTCTTGGTAAACAAATAAGTGCTTTTTTTGTTAAAGCATAATTCACTAATAATAATAAATATTGATCATTTATTTGTAAAGTACTGCATCACGCTCTTTACACTCAGTATATCATTTATTTCTCCCAGTAACCGTATGAGGTAGAAATATTTATAACCATTTTGAAGGTGAGCTTGTTTGTAATATTGGAAAAAGTTATATTTTTTTAA
Organism: Physeter macrocephalus; assembly: GCF_002837175.3. Taxonomy (NCBI): domain Eukaryota; kingdom Metazoa; phylum Chordata; class Mammalia; order Artiodactyla; family Physeteridae; genus Physeter; species Physeter macrocephalus. The sequence goes on from NC_041229.1 coordinate 47,087,732, forward strand.
AAATATATATTCTGCCTAGCTTAACTCAGTGCCTTGGTGATTGTAGTAGCCATTTAATAAATATATTTTGATTTAAAAATATTCAGTAAATTCTTCATGACTCAGAGTGAACTTCTACCTAGAAATGGGCTTTATTTTGCAATTAGAAGTATTTAATGTTGAAATGAACTTAAAAGACTTTTGAGATGTAGCCTAAGAATTTCAAGAGTTAAAGGGTACTTTTGTTCTCAGTGACTTATTTCTGAACTAAATTGAATGTTGTAGGATTTGTGTTTGTAGCTTTTAAATAAATCTGAACTCTTTGATCAAGATTTTTGCACTATATGGCTATAACTCTGATTGCTAGAGATAAATGTCTTCCTCTCATACACCTAAATGTTTGAATTCATTGTATTTTAATTTGAAGGAAGTAATTGTCATTTTAAAACAAAACATTAGCTAATCTTTCTTTTTTTTTTTTTTCCAGGTTAATAGCAATGAACTTACAAATGGGGTAATAAATGCTGCCTTCATGCTCCTGTTCAAAGATGCCATTAGACTGTTTGCAGCATACAATGAAGGAATTATTAACCTGTTGGGTAAATATTTCTATAGTTTAATAACATTTTATTTCTTATCTTGTGTCATATAGTAAATAATATTGTCTAAATTGTTACTTAAAGCTGCTTAAAAATCCACTGAGATATAATCATTCATTGTAACAATTTGGAGAAAAGAATTTTATATCTGACTACACATGCTAAGTGATTAAATATTTATACAACTAGAATGTTCAGCTAGATGAATTTTGTATTTTTTAGATATATCTGTTTTTTCTATCAGTTTTATTATTTTTAGAAATACAAAAACTTCATAAAAATTAAGTTGGAATTTTCTGTCTCAGGAAAATCATTTCCTCACAATTTACTCCAAAATGAACTTTAACTGTAAAATTGGTATTTTTTTCTAAACTTAATTTTCAGATTGCTAATTATTTTAAAATAATTAAACACGCATTTTTAAGGATGCTTTTTACTTTTGAGGCATTTTAGGAATGTGCTTTACTGTGTATTCATTATATATGGAATGCAGTAAATTTTGCCTAGAGATGCTAATTTTTTTAATGGGATTTGGTTGAAGTAGACAATTAACGGTCTGCAAAGTGTGCCAAAATATCAAGTGTCAGATGTCAAATAATCCAATGTAATTGTTCTCCCTTTTCAGTACTTTTTTTTTTTTAGAATTTATTTAAATTTGTTTTTCATGGGCTGGCTTAACACAGACTCATTCAGGGATGCTTTAATCTATGGAGATAGGGAAATAGGGTTTGTTTTTTTTTTTAACAAGTGAAAAATGGAAAGTTTTCTTTTCTACAAAGTTTTGGAAGGCAGTCTCCCACCCTGTGATTGGTATAAATTAAGCTCTTTACGGCTGTTTATATATTAAGTTAAATTAGCTTTCCAAGTGACATTTGGACATGGAAAAGTTGCCATCTTTCTTTCTTTTTTTTTTTAAATTAATTTATTTATTTTTGGCTACGTTTGGTGTTTGTTGCTGCGTGCAGGCTTTCTCTAGTTGCAGTGACTGGGGGCTACTCTTCGTTGCGGTGCACAGGCTTCTTTCTCATTGCAGTGGCTTCTCTTGTTGAGGAGCATGGGCTCTAGGAGCGCGGGCTTCAGTAGTTGTGGCACACGGGCTCAGTAGTTGTGGCTCGTGGACTCTATGTATAGAGCGCCGGCTTCAGTACTTGTGGCTCACGGGCTTAGTTGCTCCGTGGCATGTGGGATTTTCCCAGACCAGGGATCGAACCCATGTCTCCTGCATTGGCAGGCAGATTCTTAACCACTGCGCCACCAGGGAAGCCCCCATCTTTCTTTAGCATTAGTAAGAATATTTGGAAATAGATATTAGCACTGTTTTAAATGGAGTCAAATGTGATCTGTATTAACATGCAAGTATATATTTAGGGAATTGTGAGGGAAGAAATATTGTAGAACATACTAGTAATATGAGTAAAGTCATAATTTCTTAATTTTTAATATAACAGCATCTCTAATTTGCTTTAAATATCTAAGCTTATTTAACACTATTTTTTCTGTAGGGTGAATGTGTTCTCTGAGACATCAATATAATCTCTTTGGAGCTGTTTTAAATCCTTTTCCTTTTTGAGTGTTATATTTTCAAGTGAATAAAAGTATATTTACATCTACTTTTGGCAGAAAAATATTTCGATATGAAAAAGAACCAGTGCAAAGAAGGTCTTGACATCTATAAGAAGTTCCTGACTAGGATGACAAGAATCTCAGAGTTTCTCAAAGTTGCAGAGGTAAACTGTCTTTAAATGACTGTATCTCTTAAGTTGCTTTTTTTGTCTTTAAGTGTGCATTTCAAAGAAATCAGTCTAATCCAAGTGAAAGAAGTGTCTTAAGTATAGTAAGGTATATATTCAATTATATCACTATGCTATATTGAATTCTGTGCTATGGTATGAATATGATATAATATTGAATAAAAATCCTTTATATTTAATTCAGTATTGAATACTGAAAGGTAATCTATTTTTAAATTGTTTATTTCTCTATAAAATCAGGTAGGTGGCAGTGACTTTTATGTTTGGAATTGGCCATGTATTGTAGAAGATTGATTCTATTCAATATGGTAGAGAATATTCTATGTTAGTGCAAGTCTCTCTTCTCCAGCGAGAGTTGCAGCTGGAGCCACATGCTTCAAAATGTTTTGTTCCCTTCAGAAGTGAGTATAGTGCATTTATTGTTTGTCATTGATTATGAAAACCATGAACGTAGGTTATAGGATAATCTAATTTTACAAATCTGTTTAAAAAATAATTTTCTGAGACTGTCACAGAAGGTAGTTGTGGTAATGCTTGTGGGCATTATCTTGCTTGCACAGAGGCAGCACTTAAAGTGTTTTTGTTTGTTTTCCCTTTCTCTGCCCTCTGTGCATTACCACCAGAGGTGTCTTGCTAGGATAATTCTAGAAGATGAATAGACTGTATAACCGATTAATAATATCAAAGTAGTTAATCTGAAACTAGCAAGTTGGTGATTCTAGCTCTTACCATAGTGATGTTTTATTCTGTAGCAGATGGAATAGGATAGAAAAGGATGATGAGACCTTTGAAGAAAATAGCTTTGTGGTGTTAATCAGCTATTTTATGAAGTGTACTGAAATTTATTTTGGATTTAAAGTATGTCTCAAGGAGAAATCATTGTTTTTCTCCCCATTTCTTTAGGGTCAGTCACATACTAAAACCAGAAAAAGGTAGTGTTTATTCTATGATTCTAGTAAATTCTTTAAATAAAGTTTTAGTCCGTTGGCTTTTCCCTTTGGCTTCTTTTGTTCTTTCATGAGGCGGTCTTTGGGCTAGCAGTTTCATTATGAGACCTTAGTTCTTGGAGTAAAGAGACAAATAACTGGGACTTCCCTGGTGACGCAGTGGTTAAGAATATGCCTGCCAATGCAGGGGACACAGGGTTGATCCCTGGTCCGGGAAGATCCCACATGCTGCGGAACAACTAAGCCCATGCGCCACAACTACTGAGCCTGCATGCCTAGAGCCCATGCTCTGCAACAAGAGAAGCCCCTGCAATGAGAAACCCGCGCACCTCAACGAAGGGTAGCCCCCGCTGCCCACAACTAGAGAAAGCCCGCGCGCAGCAACAAAGACACAGCGCAACCAAAATAAATAAAAATAAAGTTAAAATGATACTTAAAAAAGAAAAAAGATGCAAGTAACCTTTTCAAATGTGTTTGAAGAGGACAAATATATCAATTAGTAATTAGCTCTTAAGATCTTAGTATGAATTATTTTATCAAATTTTCTACTGGTATCATTCTGGGACTGGCCCTTGAGAGGTTGAGAAAAGGAAGAGAGAATGATTAGGAAATGAAATACATAGTCATGGGAGGGAAAAGAATTTTTAAATTTGGGTGTTGGAATAAATAGAAATGGTTCTTACCTTTTTTTGCTAGAAATTACCTAGTACCTGAACGTCATGAAAGTGTATGGGGATTGCTTTGTGAGGACAGTTATATCCTGGTTAAATATCACTTGGTATTTGTATAAAACCTGACCTGCTTGAGTGAACATAGGTTTTAAAAATTGTTATCTGTGGTGATTGCCAGGGAAAGCATACTATATGGAGAGAGAGTCATTGTCATTAGGTTTGTTCCTTAACTTCTTCTTATGCCCCAGGGGACTTGTTCATGGTCAGCCTTTCTCATTCTTGGTGTAATGTTTTTGTCATAGAAGTGATGGATTTTTCAGATTGTGACAAGGTGGTTTATATAGGTGGTTAGAAGATGTGAAGATGGTAACTTAATAGACTTGTTGAATTTCCAACTCTTGTTCCCCTCCTGTTAGAACTTTTAGAGCCATCAGACAATATCTGAGTCCTTGGAAGTACTGAATGATATCTGTGGGGATTAAATATTCTTCTAATTTTAAAGAATTCTTTCTAAAATATTGCTCACAGTACTAGTCATAAATGTCATTTTCTAAATTTTACTTATAAAACACCCTATTGTAATTTTATCTATTAAATACAATGCTGCTTCTTCTTACAGCAAGTTGGAATTGACAGAGGTGATATACCAGACCTTTCACAGGTAAGTATTGTTTTAATACCAATCACTGCCTGCTATATTCTGCTAGGTATGAAGGGTACAAAGATGAATAATATGCAGCCCCTGCTGTTAAGGAGATCAGTGTAATTTTTCTTGACAGATTTTAACATTTCGATATGTTGCTGACAATTGTTCTAACATTATTACTGTATAAAATCTACTCATCTCTTATATTGGTGGAGCTAGCCACTACTCTACTATTCCTTTAGTTTATTCTCTTTAATCTCTCTTTGTTTCTCATCATTATCATTATCAAAAAAAAAGAAAGAACTGAACTTAGAGAATGGTATTTTAAAAACAAAATTTTCAGTATACTATTGGTAGAGAATTATCATATACAGGATTTATTTTTCCTGTTTTAAACCTTCCACTTTGGCTCTTGGCTCAGGTAAATATATTAAATGGGATAAACCTCAAAACATGATGTTGGGTTAAAAGAGCACGCTTTGTCTAAGTTTGAGTCCTGGCTGTTCACTAGCTGGCCCTGTGATTTGGAGAAGTTACTCTGTGCTTCAGGTTCATCTCTAAAATGCAGATATTACAATACCCATCTCATTAGGTAGTTGGGAGGATTAAATGAGTTAATACCTAAAAAACATTTAGAGCGTTAAGTACTCCATATTAGCTATTATAATATTATTTTTGACATCATTATCTTATAAAAATTTCTGGGAAGGAAACTTTAAACCTGAAGTTCTGGCCTTTTCTGGTGTTTGTTTACTGAGTATTAAGAATGACAGTACCTGGCATAAACTATCCTTATGTATCAAGGTTCTTACTGTTTTTCTCTGTACTCACTGTTCTGATTCATCCCTTTGATCACCAGGCTAAGAGTATGCACTAGATCTAGTTATGGATTTTACGTAAATAAAAAAATTTCTGCATATGCCCACATGAGATAATTGACATCATTAAGATTAAGCACATTACTGTAGGCTAAATGTGAGAGGAGTCATTGTTTGAACAATATGTAGTATAAGCTGATTTGGCAGTTTCAGATACGCCATTACCCCATTTGTCATGTCAGCTTCACCTATCTTTGTTTAAAAAGCATCAGCCTCAGGCCAGACTGTTATCATGTGTCTGTACTTTAATATTCATGGTATTATGATTGGGTAGGGCCAGCCTCTGACCCTCCATCCCTCCCTCTTCATTGATGATCTCTGAATGCTTCAGAAAATTTTCAAGTGAATTAAAACAAAGTTTTTTATACTTTAGGGAAGATGGTAGTTAAACACAAGAGAGGAAATTTAAGATTATTTATTCTTTGTTTGTTATAAATTGCTCTTTTTAGGATGTGAAGCATCACAGTTCCTTCACTCTTTGTAATGTGGGTTTGACTTTTAAAGAATAGCCAGATACATTTAGAAGGGATTTGGGAAATAGTTTATTAATTATCATATCTAGGTAGTTTAATATTTGTAAGCACAGCTTAAACCCTTCAGAAAAAAAGTACAGTTTAAATGACCACAGTTTTAATTTAGGATTCTGTAGCATAGTAGTTAGTATCTAGGCTTTCAGATTGGACAAACCTTGCACACTATGTTAGCTCCTGCTATGTATCAGATATGTGATCTGGGACAAGTTGCTTAATTTTCAGTTTCAAGTTGTTTATTTGTAAAATGGATATGTAGTAATGTCTTTCTCATAGAGTCAGTGATTACATACAGGGTAGCTTGCACAGTGCCTGTGGTGTTACAGGAGCTTTTAAAATGTTAACCGCTATTGTTAACATTCCCATCATCATCTCAGACAATAGCTCTTGGGACAGTGGTTGGCCTGCTGATTTGTTGGTGTTGAGGGAGTGCACATGTGTTCTCAGATCAACAAAGTCAATGTTTTCTACCATATCTTTCTTGTGCTAAGGTCTTGATATGTAGAGAGAAAATACAGGATGAAGGAAATTGTTCAGGTCATAATTGGCAGAGAAGTTGGCTAGTGTTGTCTCTTCCAACTGCTTTTGGATCCCTGTAATTGAGAAACTCTATCTGAAATCCTAAAGAATATTTGATGTAAGTGAATGCCACTGATGTATTTGCTTCACTTAAAAATAGTGAACAATTCCTTTTCAACTCACAGAAAAGATTTCCTTTTGAAAGTAATTAACTGTTCATATTAAGTTGAGATTGGACATGTAGACTGAAGGTTTAATGCTAGTCTTTAAAAAAAATTGAGGTAAATATCTATTTGAATGAGGTTTGGTAACCATTAACACTTGTGTAATCAACACCCCATTCAAGATATAAATCAATTCCATCACCCCAATCCTCTTGTCCCCCTCCAGTCACTCCCTAATCTGCTCCACACAAATCACTATTTTGAATTCTAATAAAATGTATCAGATTTTGAATTTAATATAAATGGAATCATGCAACTATTTTCATATCTGGCTTCTTTTGCTCATCATAATGTTTTGGGATCTGTCCATATTGTTGAATATACCATTGATTAATTCTTTTTATTTGCTGAAGAGTATTCCATCATGTGAATTTACCACAATTTTGTTTATCTATTTTCTAAATTGGAAAATTTGGAAATTTTTGGATTATTTGCAGTTTTTTAACTATCATAAATAAAGCTGCTTAAAACACACAGGCTCTGGACGCGCAGGCCCAGCGGCCATGGCGCACGGGCCCAGCCGCTCCGCGGCATGTGGGATCCTCCCAAACCGGGGCGCGAACCCGGTTCCCCTGCATCGGCAGGCGGACGCGCAACCACCGCGCCACCAGGGAAGCCCAGCTTAAAACATTCTTGAACAAGTCTTGTGGAGATAACGTTTGTCTCTCTCTTGAATAAATAGCTAAGAATAGAATTGGGTAATTAAGGTAGTTGTATATTTAACTTTTTTTTTTTTTTTAAAAACCCATAGCTTTTTTCAAGGTGGATGTACTCCCACCAGCATTGTATGACAGTTGCATTTGTTCTATATCTTCATCAACATTTGATATTACTAGTCTATCTAACTTTAACCATTCTATTAGGTAAGAAGTTATATCTCACTGTGATTTCAGTTTGTGTTTCCTTGATGTTAGTCTTCAGTTTCATTTGTCAATAACTATTCAGAAATAGTATTTGGACATTTTCAATTACTCAGTGAGTAGTTATTAAGTACCAGGACCATGCTCAACAGTATGTCTGGTTTTTAGGGTTGTATTTCTATTTAAAATTTAAATAAGTTAAATATAGACAATTCTAAGATTCTCTTAATGTTTCATGTTCACATAGTCTTAGTTTTTATATCTTTATGTTTATTAATACAAGGAGTATTACCAGGTCATGCTTATGTAATAAAAATAATAGTGTCATTCTTAGGTGGCTGAAACTACACTGTTAATTAGATCATGAGGAATATACCTATTTATTTTTATTGCTCTCCTGTGTTAGATGATTCTTGATTTATTTTGACGAAAGAAAGTCTTAATATTTGTACAATTTTAGGCCCCCAGCAGTCTTCTTGATGCTTTGGAGCAACATTTAGCTTCCTTGGAAGGAAAGAAAATCAAAGATTCTACAGCTGCAAGCAGGTACATTATTCTTTGTGGGGCAAAGAACAGTAGTGATGTTTCTAAGAAAGTAGATGAGTCTAGCTGAAGTTCCAAGTTATTGAACTTATCTTTATCTTGATTTAACCATTTGTAAGTCGGTTTAATAATAGTATCAACCTCAAGAGAGTTGCTGTTAAGGATTAACACATGTAAGTTTTTGGGATAGTTCCTAATTTTCAGTAAATGTAAGCATCTGTTAAGATGATGGCAGTGAAAACTGCGTGGTTCAGAATGGTGTTCATAGTGTCAGTATTTCTCTTAAAGATAAAATGCTTAGGTTCATGGGGTTGTGTAATAATTACAAGATGCCTTTTTTACAGATTTGACTAACCCTCACAATAGCCCTGTGAAGTATGCAGTAGTAATTCTGGGACTCAAACCTAGGATGTCTGACATAAGATTTCATCATCTTTCTGTAATGCCAGTTCATGGGGTTGATTGTGGACATATTTTGATCATTCTATTAGACTTTTAGCTGATTTCCAAGACCAAGACCAGCAAATTGAAAGTAATACAGATCATCACGTATTGACCTTGTAACATGATTTTTGTGTTGGTTAGTAACTTGAGTAACTCTCATGTTTTCTTATGAAGATTTCCTTTTAGCAGTATGAAGAAGAAATTTGTATGAAGTATAATGAGAACTCTTCTTTTTGATTGTTGTTTCAGAACTTTTTTTTTTAGCAACAAAATTTAAGTAATTTGCAAAGGAAAATGTCATTACTGGATTTTAATGCTTTTTAATTGCAGATTTGTTTTTTGAATTTTCTAGTAGGTTTTTAGAAGTATAAGCCAAGTTATAAGCCCCGAATATTTGAGAAAGTAATGAAAAATATAGCCAGGTAGCTCAGGTACACCGATTTACCTCATATGTTTTTTAACATAAAATTTTCTGGGTTTCTTGTATTTCTTTACAACAGTATTACTCTTCCTTTGTCTTCTGAGTTATATCTTTATATTGGCTCATTTATAAAATTGATTTTACATAAAACTTAGTTTTTCCACATGTGTGCTTAGAGTAGAAATTAATGGTGTTTGGTGTGTGAGAAAAGGAAAATTAATAGCAGTCAGTGAGGAGTAGTTTCCTGTTACCACACATGTTTATTTTGCCTAGAATTAACATGTAGGAATTAAATGTTGGGATTTATGATCTGGATAGGGTTTTGATATAGGGGAAATGAGGTGGTTTGCTGTGAATCCACCAGTAAGGGATGATGTATCGTGCATATATAATATGTTTGAAAAGAAAATTCTAGCTTGGCAAAAGGGTAGCAGACAGAAAGGGGGTGCCAGATGGACCAGTGACTGGAATGAAACTGATCTTCCTTTGAGAGAACCTGTGGGTCCTCTGGGAATGACATCTTTGGGTGTTATTATAAGGGAAACATACCTAGACATACATTATTTATTGCTGGTACTTATGTTTTAGTATTCTGTAGTAGTACTACCAAACCCAGGCTATAAATTAGCAGAAGATCATTTCCTATGAGAAATTCAATACTTTGTACACATCAGGGTTTTCCTAGAAGTACGTGAGCTCTTCTCTAATTGCATTGGTTCCCTACCTTGGGGCTTGGAAGAGGCAATGTCCCTCACCTTTACTGTGAACCCTTTCCAAAGTCTAACACTTACTTTAAAAAAATAAATGGATGTATGTGTAGATCAACTAATTTCTAATAATCCTCTAGGTCAGTGGGTAGAATATTTCATCTGAAGTACGGGTTTTGACTCCATAAGTTTAGTTCATAATTATGGTGCCTATCCATGGCTAGCTTGCTAGACCATTTCATAACCAGTGAAATAAATGTTTGGCAAAAAACCAAATTACCTTTGTCTGATTATCCTAGGGCGACAACACTTTCCAATGCAGTCTCTTCCCTGGCAAGCACTGGCCTGTCTCTTACCAAAGTGGATGAAAGGGAAAAGCAGGCAGCATTAGAGGAAGAACAGGCTCGTTTAAAAGCTTTAAAGGTAGGTGTGTGCATTCTCTTTATTTGGAAAAACAAGTATAGGAGTTCATAAAGTAATTGGGACTTCTGTACAGACTAACAGTATTTAATAAATATTTGTACAAATGGGGTGAAATTCAGTAGTCTAATTTTTCATCCTGACATTGAATGACTGGCAAAACAGAGAATACCTTTCTGCTATCAAAACAAAATTAGAAAATGCTTTTTTTTTTCAGAGGCCATACAAACAAATCTGGTTTCTGGATTCCTTATGGTAGTTCCCTTTCTCAACAGGAACAGCGCCTAAAAGAACTTGCAAAGAAACCTCATACCTCTTTAACAACTGCAGCCTCTCCTGTGTCCACCTCAGCAGGGGGTATAATGACTGCACCAGCCATTGACATATTTTCTACCCCTAGTTCTTCTAACAGGTAGGTGGAGTGGTTAATGATTACCTTTGAATACTTAGGCTTAAAGACTTCTAACAGAAATTTTGCAGAGTTTTTCAGGTTTAGTTTGATACATGATTTTGTAATCATAAATTCACACAAAGGAGGTAGTGATAAATGGTGGTAGTGGTATAGTAGGTAAATATAAAGTGATAGACTTTATATTTCGAATATTTAAGAAATGGGATATGGCTAAATGATAGACTTATACCAGTTGGAAAGGTGGTGGTATACCAATTGGAAAGGTGGTGGGTTATCTCTGGGCAAACGTTTCATTGTAAAAAAAAATTAACTATAGTTAAACTCATTTGTGAAGTGTCTAATGGTTCAAGACCCTGTGTATAACTCTTGGATATGTATGTATGATATGTATTTCAGGATATCCTTTCACTGGATGTTAAATGTTTTTCATTTCTAGTCCCTGGTGTTAAACTCAGTAATCTGGGACACAATAAGAGTTTAGTCGCCAGATTTCTGTGGTATTGAAGCCTACTAGCCCAACTTCAAGCTACTTAACAATAGAAATATTATATTTCCAGGCAAATTAGAATAACTGGATTTTTCTAAATTCCTCCTATGTTTTACCTCAGAGTGGTTTAGAGAAATTTGAAATTCAGATTCTGGTTTGACTCCTGGTTCATTTATTTCTTAATCTTTTTTTTTTTTTTAAACCTCAGTTTCCAAGCAAGATAATCTATGGTATAGGTCAGTGGTTCTCAGTCTTTACCTAACATTAGAATCACCTGGAGGGTTTATTAAACCACAGATTTCTGAGCCCCACCTGTAGGGTAAGGCCCAAGAATTTTCATTTCTGCCAGGGTCACAGGATCACTAGTATAGGGTTTAACACAGTGCTTAGTGCATGGTAAATGCTACATAGAGAGTGATGGGGTGTTTTGTTTGCTTGTTTTTCTTTGATTTTGTTGTTGTTGCTGTGTATTTTATTAACTCATCCTTAAATGGTCTTCCCTTCCACCTACCGACTCCCGTCACAGCTCAGTGTAACTTCTACTAACTCAGCCGCTTCCTGCTCCCTGAAGTCTTAGTAGATGTTGAATTTAGCTATGGGTTTCTCTTTCAGCTTTATCTTTTTGTTTGTTTTGATTTTTGTATAATACCTTCCTTAGTCCCCAGTAACATTGAACCCATTAAGTGTCAAGTTTTTCACTTAGGGACCTTAAAAAGAAGTCTGTCTTAGTGGGGTGGGGGGATGGGGGTAAATGAAAAAGAATGTTGTCGGTTTGAGGATGAAACAAATTATTAGATGAAGAACTAATCTTTTTATTTCACTTAATAACCTCAACATTTTCACCTTTTTAATAGTAATTGAGGACAAACCTACAGCCTATTACAGAATGCTTATTGCATATTCTGTATTTTTCCCCAAAGCACTAAATGCATTTGTATTTTGATTTATCTACTTATAAAACTATGTTTTACATCTGAAAAATATGTCTTCAAAACTTTTGGTTTTGAATAAGTGTAAGTTAAAAGTAATCTATGCTGAGATACACATAATGCCTCAATTCATGGAAACTGGGATCTTTTTTTGTGTTGTTCCTTAATCACGTAACATGAAATATATTACGTAAGTAGTACTCCCCTAGAGTTGTGTGATGGGGTGGCTTCGTTATAAATTTATATCATATATGCATGTATAATTTTTTCCATGTGTTCATATGTTGTTTGATATTTGAAGCAATAAAGGTAAGGTTAACAGGTATTTTACTTTGTAGGGGTATTGGTGTTGCAAATATAATTGAAGTTTTTTGAAGATTAAGAGTAAGAAAACAAATTTCTTTCAAAAAAATTAATTGCCATGACGTTTCATATTTTAAAATTATGTTGTTTAGGTTCTAGGTTCTTTTCAATAAAGAAATTAGTTTTTTCCTGGGGAAGTCATTGATTCTTTCCAGAAGGGCTATTGTCATTTGAATCCTATGTAAACTTAAGATATGGTACTTGAATAATTTTTCAGGCCTCCTTAGAAATATGCTGTTACATGAGGGGTATGCAACTGTTATCTTGCTGCACCTGTTCTTCCTTTGGAGATTTATATTATTGGGACTTTTTTCACTTTTCTTTTTAATGTTTTTATTTACTGGGGTGGATGAGGGGAGTGGCTAATGTAGCAAAGTTTATCTAATAAATAAAGCATCTTTTCAAAATATCTTCCTAGCACATCAAAGCTACCAAATGATCTGCTTGATTTGCAACAGCCAACTTTTCACCCATCTGTACTTCCTATGTCAGCTGCTTCTCAGGTAGCAAGTACATGGGGAGGTAAGCATTAATGAACCTACTTTGTATGTTGTATAGGCATCTCCCTTCCCCATTCTATGGGGTTTACTTGCCTTACACTTGATACGTGAGCACTTGAAAAATATTAATATGACAGTGAAGTTGTTTTGCCCTTTGAAGACATTTCCATTCATTTATAAATGCAATTTGGGAATGTATGTTCAATTAAATTATGAAATGAAGTTTAATGAAGATGAAAAAGGACCAAATGTATGTTTAATTGTGAAATCATTCTTTCAATGTTGAATTTCTGTTCTATTACCTGAAAATGTGTAATAGTTATCTTACCTTTGGTATATTCAAAGAATTTTTCCCCTAGTACCAACAGGAAAGTTTGCTGACCTTGAGTAGTTCTTTGATCTTAAGGTGACCGTATTATGATCATGACCTGGCATCTTTGAAGGAATGAGCCTAGTCCATGTCAGTTTTTAAGCAGTTTTGCTTAGACATTTAGTATGTTTTCACATCATTTCCTTTGTTTGGTTTTGGTACTTCTGTTTGTATTTATGTAAGTATCAATATTATTTTATAAACACTGAAAAATTATTTGGGAGGGAAAGATACTCTGAGAAAGGACACTGTCTAGAGAACTGTTAGAGAATGGCAAGCTACCTTAAAATTTATGTTGGCTCACATGTAAAATCTGAATTGATTGGCTTACTTCTCCTAGTAGGATTCATTGTTCTAGTGAGTTTTTATGGTGTATTAGACTTTTTCATCTTTATTTTAATGATTTGAGTTTATAACTTTTTGGGGTTTTTTTAATAGTTATTACCTAAGACTATATTTTATATAATAGAATGTAAACTATGTGAAGGGAAGAGCTCTAAAATATTTTGTTGAGTGATATATCCCTGATGCCTAGAACACTTATTGATATATAACATGTACTTTGTAAATATTTGTTGAATGATTAGACATTTTCTTTTTTGAGGGGGCAGGTTATTTCTGGTTCAAGACAGGGCAGGGAACAGGAATAGTGAAACACTAAAATACTAGATTTTTAGACTAATTTTGTGAGCCATAACTTGATTTTTAAAACGAATTGATTTTGAAAGCTAGTTTAATTTAGCTAAATCTTAAGATCTGGGAGTAATTTCTAAAAATGATAAGCTAGTTTAAAGTCAGTAAATATTTTAGAATTATTTATCTGAATGATCTGTAGACAGCAAATTAAGGTTAAGAAAGCAGTTTCTTAATATTCGAATGGTCATTACAATTTTAGGATTTTTAATCTGCCAAAATTTACATGCTTATTTCCTGCTTATTGTGAATTGCTTCAGGAAACATTAGTAGGATTAACATGACAGTTTAAGCAGTTTTAGCTTGCTCACCTTTTAAAAAAACAAACCAGTTTTTCTAAAATTAAGGCTGAAAAGTTGTATTTTTAGATAGATGAAAAATTTTACAGAAGGCTGAATGAGAACTAATATAACATTTCAATGAAACTGAACTGTGAAATTGTTTTGTCTGGATACCATGTACAATTAATTCTAACAATGACAAATTAAAGTTTCTGCTTGGAATTATTGAGCTCGTATATGAAGGCAGATAGACTATTACTGTGGGAGAATAATTTTAAGTAATTTCAGCCTGTAAAAATTGTTTTATATTCTGGTAGAAGAAATATTCCATGGCAATTTGTGTGTGAATACAGTGTGGGAGTACATTTAATCATGATTTCCTTTTCTATTTTAGGTTATTTTGGTTTATGTACTATTTTCATCAAAATTTCCCCCATATTTTAACATTAGGCTTGCTGTATACAAGTGACATTGTTAAACTGTTTAAAAAGAAAAAAGTGTTATCAAGTATAGTTGGGAGCAGAGGCAGTAAGTAGCAACTGACTACTATTTTTCCAAAAGTTTACAATTATATACAAGGAAAGGACAGTGATCTTATATAAACCCCTCAATTTAAGAAGAAGGAAATCTTGTCTTACATTTCATATAAAGATATTTGGCTTCTGAGTTAGTGATAATTTCAGAGTTTTGACTTCTGCATAATTCGATAGTGGAAGAGTATTTTAAGCCAAGAACTTTGAATACTTCCTAATTTAGTCATTGTATTGTTCATACCCATGACATTCAGATTAAGACTTTTTACTTTATTTTTAAAATTAAAGTTACTAAGATAAATAAATAAATCTTTTATATAAAAAGCTTTGATCATAACAGTAAATTCTAAAAGGCATTTTTTTGACGTTAACCATTTACCTGAACATTTGAAATATGTAGCATTTTACATCATGCTTTTATAGTATGTGACAAAACAAAGGTATGCTTTTTTTTTTTTTGATAATTCTAAAATCTTATTCTGTGCTTTCCTTGCTCTCATTTGCTAAAAATGGATGTTAACAACAGATTTGGTATTTAATTTAGTTCTTATAAGCACCACAGAAACGATGTGTATTCCCAGTCACAGCTAGGTTAGTGGTATAGGGTTAAGTGGAGATAAAGTTCGTATGTTTAATGTGAGAGGCATTTTAAGGATCCACCTAAAAATGAACATTGAAGAGAGAGAACACAAGCTCTCCTGTTTCTCTCATTGCATTATTAGTGAGCCTTTGATGTTTCAAGAAATGGTCTGGAATTTAAACAAGCACTTGGTGCTGAATACTAATACCTTGAGATATCAGTTTTCATCACCTTGAAAACGCTGAGTTACAGCAAGTCTAAAAATATACAGTACTACCAGGTTAAGTATACTGCTGTATATTTTTAAGCAAGATTTCAAAATTTAATTCAGGCAAAAAAGAATGACCCTTTCTGAAGTTGAATTTGTTTAGTCTCAGCTGGCGTGAGACACACAACACTATGAAAACACTCAATTTTCTGTGAATAAATGTAGATATCAAATATTTACCTCAAGACTGTAATATGACTGGTACTATTTTTGTTTTAATTTTTTGGATTTTTCTATGACTCTAATGTAACATAAAATTAAACTTTTAAGTGAATAATGATAAAAATAATGGAAAAAAGTATTTATTAAAAGTATAAGGAATTTTAGAGTTGCCAGTCTGATAAGTACAGTTTAAGTTGGAATAGCTGGAACATTATTACTATTTTTTTTATCTTTAATGAATTTGAATTAATCATTTATGGTATAGTAGACTAACATCATTTAGATTTAAAAATCATCATCTAATCTAAATGGTGTTAATCTGCTACCTGTAGTAGTAGTGTTTTGTCAAGGTAGAGTAAGAGCTGTTTTTTCTTATTGTCTGACTGATCTAAATATACAGATTCATTTATGCATTTCTGCATATTCTTCTTTAGGATGTTTCATATAATAGGAAATGATTGATATTAAGCGCTTAGGTAAAAAATGTCAATCAGTAGAATAGCAGATAACTAGTAACTTTTTCCAAACATGTCTTTTCTCATGAACCTAATAGATCTGTTGTAGAAATGTGTATACTCTTTTTGAATGACTTCTCTCATGACTTCTTTTGCATGGAAAACCAGAGAGAAGTTTTGTGTTACTTGTCCAACAAAGTATGATGTACTTTAAAAACTCCATGCCTCTATCAAATATTTAAAAGTAGTTCTTTCAACCAAACTGGTCAACTCTAAACTTAACGCAACTCCTTTCTTATACAAGAAGGAGTTAGAGCGGTCATCATTACATTTTTATTTTAGTACAGAAAAATGAATCTTATTTTTGACTATTTTCTGCTTTTTATTTCTGAATTATTTTTTCTGATTCTTCTCCCCCATTGTTCCATTTATTGAGAAGTGGAGGGATGGGAAAGATGTTTAACATGATCATTTGAGTTAGAATAGTACATCAGTGAGTTTTGATATGTTTGTAGGACTTCATACAATGACCTCAATATTATCTTGATATTTTTCTTTTTAAAGTTGCAGTTGCAGGATTTGTGGAACACTAGCTTTGAATTTATTGACTTTAAGGATAAAGTGTGCCTATATTGTTTTGCAGAAGCTGATCCTTAGGCCATTGCTTCCTTATTGTTTTATCATATAGTCTTAGAGTAGAATACAGGGCTTAATACTGTATTCTTAAGTAAGGACCACAAACTAGACTAAAAGAGGCAAGAACAGGTGCTGGTTGGAAGTACAGGAGTATCTTTTCATTTTTAATTGTGTTATAAGAGAAAAAATTATGACACTATATTTTCGCTGCTCTTTATTTTTTCTTCTCCCCATTTACTTAAGGTATGATGAATGACTTTCAATCATTACAGTGACAGTTATCTTGAATGAGGTATAGGTATAGTAAATAATGTGTTTCTAAATTTGGTAATAAAGTACATATTTGGTACCATCCTAGTAGGGAGCAATACTTTTGTTATTCCTTCCAAATCATTTAGGTTTTAAAACTCACAGCTAGGCCTTCAAAGCTAATCCCAGTCTACTGGGATGGCCAGTCTTTTGTCTCTGTCTTAATTTTTCTAAAATTCCTTTCCCATCATTAGACCTTTTCTTCGTCTTTATTATTTTGTTTCCTACATCTGAACCTATACAAGAATTTATATTCACATGTTAGAAACTCCTAATTCCCTTTGGCTTTTGAAATACTGCTTATTCCACATTTGAATTAATTATTTATATGAATTATGTGAGTAAACATAGCTATGTCACCAGAACTGATACACTCTCACCTTGGGTGGGGAACACGGTTCAGGGTAGATGGCTCTTTTATAGAAATATTTTTGTTCTTACATATCTTCCTTTTTAACTACATGACTGTTGGCTTTCTGATGTAAAGCAGATCTAGCCTTCGTATGCTACTGTTGTTATGGACACATAAGTATTTTTTTCTGTGGGTTCATTTTAAAATATGTTAAATGCATTTCTTCTATCTTGGTGATTAGATTTGATCATTTGCATTTAGATTAATAATAATATAGCTACTACTTTTCACTTTGCATCTTTTGACTGATTACAATACTAATTAATTTACTTCCTTTCTTCATTTTGCTATAATGCACTTGGACTGCACAGATCCTTTCTCTGCTACTGTAGATGCTGTTGATGATGCCATTCCAAGCTTAAATCCTTTCCTCACAAAAAGTAGTGGTGATGTTCACCCTCCCATTTCTTCAGATGTATCCACTTTTACTACTAGGACACCTACTCATGAAATGTTTGTTGGTAAAGTACCATTTAACCTTTCTTTCCAATTAATGTTTATACTGCCTAAGTATTTTTTTTAACGTATCCATTATTTTTAAAGCACTGCAATAATTACTTTGTATTTTAATAACAAATTTTAAAGTAAACTAAATAGCAATAGTGTAGTGAGATTTTTTTATGCCAGTATCCCTAATTTTATTTAATGCAGGTTTTTAGGAAAGAAAATTTCCTTTGAAATTGGACTTTGTTTCATTCTCTATCATACTGTAGCATCACATGCTACATCCTGTTTATTAGTTCAGAGAGGTGATTATTAGGAGAGTTGAATGAAGGAGTAACATCTCTTAAACTTAGTTATGTGTTTATGTGTGCTTATATTTTTCCCTCTCTGCTTGAGAAAGAGGGTGATTATCACTCTAAGTAGCTTTCTGAATCTTTCTTTGTTTTCCCTTTTTAATTTCAAATAATGGTACAATTTTATATTGTCTAAAACCCACTATACCCTCTGTCCAATCTTAAGGGTCTCATTTCATTGTTAGCCTGGGTTGAAAAGTAGAAAATGAAAAGCAACTTGACTGAATAGCCTTAATTGTGGTATAAAAATCTGTAAAAAGGCAAAATTTCATACCAAAGTTGTACAAGGAAGAATACGTTTTTAAGTACATACTAAACTGAAATAAATGTTTTTGAATCCTGCTAAAAAGATGCTAAACCCCCTTAAAAGATGATGAAAACTGTTTTTATTCAATTCAGAGAAACAACGTAAGGTGACACATTTAAATCTTTGATTAAAGCAGCATGCAGAAAGTCATCTGTGTACCCTGGGTAGATCATGCGGCCATATTCTGTTAGATATATCTTAGAGAGGGGAGGATGGAAGGTGACTAGAAAGCAGTAGTTGGAGATCTGAGAAAGTTTCAAGGCAGGTGCTCCAGTTATACAACTAGTCTAATAGTTCTAAAGTGTAATATTTGGTTGCAATAATTCCTTTATTATATTGTAATACATTTAAAACTTATATAAAAAGTAATTGAAACTAAATTATACATTTTGTTGCTCTAGAAATTTGTCACATGGAGTGCCTTTTTGCTTGGTAATAAGCGGTAGCTAGAGTTATCTTTGGAGTGTTCTGTTGGGGTGGTGTTTTTTTAGGTTTATCTTTTCTTCATATTTACTGAATATGAATAGTCAGTATGTTGTAAATATGGCTGTTTGTATCTTTTTAAGTCAGTTGCCTTAATTTGGGAATATGAAACAGATACGTCTTTGCTTTGGGACTATATATTTAGATCTTTTAGGTCAGAGTAGTGCATGGGCTTCAGGATGTCACATCTGTATCCCCTGAAGGGGGACAGAATGGAGGGCAGTAACCTTAAGTGCTGAAGGTTGTAGCTATTTCACATATAAACAAAAACAGAGTAAAAATATATAAAAGTCATGTGAGAGAGTTAATTATTATTTTGACTTTTCAAGGAAAGCCTGTAATAAGAGGAATATACTAGAAATGTCATATTCCTAATGTTTTTTAAGTTTAAGGCCTATGATTTGGGGCAAGAGGAAGAAGACCAGAAAGCAAAGCAGATTAGTAAAGTTGATGGCTATATACTCCAAGGTCATTCGGTCCACTTGAAAATTAAAATCATAGAATTGGTGATTTAGAGTTTGCAAAAACCTGCAGAGAATGTTTGGTCCAGCTCTCAACTCTCATAGTGGTACGAGAACATTATTACCATTTTATGGATGCATCACCTGAGTCCTAGAAAAGTTAATCAAGATAACCCAGCTAGTGGGAGCAAAGCCTACAGCAGGAGACAGCAGCTTTGCTCTGCAGTGCTCTTTCCCTTATGGAAGTGCAGACTTTCATTTAAACCCTTATCTTCCTCTTTCTGAGGGCAAATAACACAAATGAATGTATGAAGTATACTTTAAAAAAAAAAACACATCTGCCAAGTTTTGTCATTAGAGAAAAAAATCTTGTTAAATACTTTTTTTTTTTAATGAAAATGAGTGCAGAAGGGGAAATTAAAAACCACTGATGTCAAACCATTAGGCATTAGTCTAGGATAGGGATCAGCAAACTTTTTCTTAAAAGGTCAGATTGTAAATATTTTTGGCTTGTGAGCCACACGATCTCTTTCGCAGCTGCTCAACTTTGACATTATAGCATGAAAGCAGCCGTAGACAAGACATAAACACATGAGCTTGGCTGTGTTCCAGTAAAACTTTATTTACAAAGACAAGCAGCTGTAGTTTGTTGATACCTGTCCTAGAAGAGGCTTTTTAATAAGTCTTTCAATGCAAGTTGAAAGTTCCTGAGAAGTAGAGTTGTGTAATAAAAATTCCAATACTTTCTTACTCAGAGTAGTAAGAGCATGAGGGGACCACCCAAGGTGTGCCATTCCTGGCCCTGTATCGTCTAATTAGCCACTAGACACATGTCATCATTTAAAGGTTAATTAAAATTAAATGTTAAATAAAATTAAAATTTTACTTCCTCACTTGTACTAGCCACATTTCCGTTCTTCAGTGGCACATGTGCCTAGTGGCTCCCATAATGTACCATATGCACAATCTGCATATTGTGTGGATTTATAAAACATTTCTGTTATTAGAAAGCTCTGTTGGATAGTGCTCTAGAACAGTGGTCAGGAAACTTTTGGTGTAAGGAACCAGGTAGTAAATGCTTTAGGTTTTTATAGGATGCATAAAATCCTTGAGTCGTCATCTTTCCTTTTTTCTTTC
This sequence comes from Physeter macrocephalus, assembly GCF_002837175.3. NCBI lineage: Eukaryota > Metazoa > Chordata > Mammalia > Artiodactyla > Physeteridae > Physeter > Physeter macrocephalus. The sequence goes on from NC_041229.1 coordinate 47,108,446, forward strand.
TTTTTTTTTAAACAACCCTTTCAAAAGGTAAAAACCATTTTTAGCTCACACGGGCGTATAAAAATAGGCCCCAGGCTGTAGTTTGCCAACCCCTGCTCTATATAGGATTAAGAACGACCAAGAACAATCAGAGTTAGGTATGTAGATACCTTCCAACCCTTCCAGGGGAGGACCTTGATTTGATGATATGATTCTCAGTGTACTTGGTAGCTTGTCCTCATTAAAGCTATAAGAATACTGAAATTTGTAAGTCAAGGGGAGTGGGTTGTAGTCCCAGCTGTACCATGTTTGTGACCTTGTCTAGGCCTGCTTCCTCATCTGCAAAAGAAGACATTAGAAGACATGTTGGTATTGACTAAAAAGCCAACTGGTTCATATTTCTTTATCTAAAGAAATGTAGTATTGGTTATTTTTAAAAATTTGTTGTGAATATTATTTATATATATATTTTAAATATAGTATGAGGCTTCCCTGGTGGCACAGTGGTTGAGAATCCGCCTGCCAATGCAGGGGACACGGGTTCGTGCCCCAGTCTGGGAAGATCCCACATGCCGCGGAGCGGCTGGGCCCGTGAGCCATGGCCACTGAGCCTGCGCTCCGCAACGGGAGAGGCCACAACAGTGAGAGGCCCACATACCGAAAATAAATAAATAAATATAGTACTTATAATGGAGGCTTAAGTGCTTTTTTTTTTTTTTTTTAGTAAGTTGTAATTTGAAGAACACCAATGGCTTGGACTCCTCTGTTTTTTCTTTTGTTTGTTTTTGTTTGTTTCTGTTTGTTTTTAATTACTCCATTCCACTCTTAACTGTTCCTCCTCACTTTCTCACTTTTCTCTTTTTTCTTTTTTTCCTGTCCTTTCTTTTCCCCCCTTTATATGCCTTGTCAGATTCTTTTTGTGGTACTCAAGCTTATCGTAATACTACCCTTATGTGCCATGAACCTTCTACTGTAGCTGGTTTATTTGGAGGTAGGTAACAATAATCTCTAAAATTTATCAGTTTATTTATGCAAGAGGGGTTTCTTTTTGTTGTTTTCCTTAAAATGAGTTGGTAAGAAAAAAAATACTTGGTTTTGAAGAACAGGTAGTTTTTTGTTTAATTTTGTTTTTCTTGATTAAACACATGATTGTTTTATGAATGGATGCCTGTCATCTTCCTGCTTTTATTCATTCTCAAAACTTTCAAATTTTCACAAGAGTTTATAACATTTTAATATTACAAGCTTATGGAATTTAAAGCTCTGTGTATAGATCTTAGTGATAGAATGGCAGATAATTTTGATTTGAACAGTTGTGGCACAGGTGAAGGGAGATTATACTGGAAAGAAGCATGCTTTTCCAGCACTATGCAAAGGCCATAGAAATGGGAAGTAGTTTCCAGGAACAGGTAACCAATTTGATCTGTATCTTTCTAAATATATTCTGTGTAAGCCAGTGCAGTAGCAATAAGACCTCAAAATCCAGCTGAATTTTTTTTGTGTATAGGAGTTGTTACCTTAGTTAAGTTGGCATTAAAAAGTAGGTTTGACACAGCTGAAGAACTGAGGTTCTTGACTGGCAGTAAGAATTAGACATGGTTAAAAGTGTTTAAAAATGGAATTGTTGAGGGCATTTAACGGAAAGAAAATGTTTGGAATATGGTGAACTTGGGTGTGAATTCCAGTTACACTCCTTTACCTGTGTGACTTTAAGCAAGTATTTAACCTTTCTAAGACTACGAAAATTGGGATAATAATGTCTTGCAGGATTGTTAATGAGGTGTACATATATGCCTGTATAACATCTAGCACAATGCCTGACACAGAATTATCATTAAAACTACTTGTATTGAGAACTATCTTGTGGGGACTTCCCAGGTGGTCCAGTGGTTAAGACTCCGCGCTTCCACTGCAGGGGCAAGGGTTCAGTCCCTGATCAGGGAACTAAAATCCTGCATGCCATAGGGCGAGGCCAAAAAAAAAAGCAATTATCTTGTGTATGTGTATTTCATACTTGGAGTATACTTCTTACCTAAATTATTTAATCATCAGATATAATCTTGAAAACTCATTGTTTTTGTATTGCTTATAGATTTTTAAATTGCCAAGGGCTATTTATTTTTTACCCCAGTATTTGCTATTTCAAAGCTCAAGAAGTTCATAAAACTTGAAGAGTCCTGATAAATAGATATAATTATTATAGCTATAATAATAAAAACTAATTTTCTTACCTACTAATTTATATAAGATGAAATACTCAGGATAAACCAAAAACCCTTAATAGCTTCTGAAATCAAAGAAATTGGGGTTTAAGTCTTGATTCTGCCACTTACCAATTATTTTACCTTGGATAGGTTGTTTAATCTCTTAGTTTCCTCATCTGTAAAATGAGGATAATAATAACTGTCTCATAGTGTTATTGTGTGGTTTAAATAATAACCTGTCTATAAAGCCCTTGAATAATGTTTAATAAATAGTAGCAGTAATTTTCTCAAAAAAGAATGAGGCCTATTTATTACAGAACTACCACCAAAATCTATTAAACAACCCAGCCAATTTTTCTCAAAGGTGTTTGGATTGCTTTTCTGTCCCAAAAGCTTTTTCATCTTGTACCTTTCAGTCACCTTACTATTGTCCTCTCGAGATTTGCCCTGTAGCACAGTGGTTTCTGAATGTTAATCTGTGAACTGGAGCTGTTCAATGACAGAGTTTTCATTGGGCTTTGTGAAATGAAAGAGTTAGGCAGTTCAGTGTAGTGATTATTTCATAAAATTAACCTTAACTTTGATAGCCTATTCATCTTTTTTGGGGGGGGGGTCCCTAAATCTGCTCTTTTGAAATGGTGATATTCTGTAACTTTGCTTTAAGTAACTTTTAAAAATTAAAGGTTGACAATCTAATCAACTATTATAATTCATTAAGAATTTCCCTTTTAGTTTATTCTTCTGCTATGTAGAAGCTTTTAAAATTTGAGGTACTAGCTCTGGATTACTTTATATCTTTTCAAATCTTTTATACTTTTAGGCAGTAATATAATTTCACAGATTGGTGCCCCTAGGGACCTCAGGAGATGGCTCCTCTCTTTACAGAAAAGTAATGAAGTTGTTTTTGTGTTATTATAAAGGATAGGCTCATCTCTGATATCAATCAAATTCTAGAAAATTTGGGACAAGATAGCAAGGGAAAAGAGAAATTGGTATGCCGTCCTACTTTATAAATTATTGTTCCCTGTGTTTTCTAAAGTTTGATGATATCATAGCTCAGATATTATTTCCAGGATGATTTAAAGAATGCTGTGTGTGGTGGTTTAGCATGGGCATATAATTAAGCATGATAGATTTTTGTCTTTCTTGAGTAGATACATCTGTTCTTTTTGTAAGGAGTTATGAGAAGAACCATCAAGCCCATGGTATATTTCTTAAGCAGTTCGTACACTTCAAAGAGCTGTTAAATCAGTATATCTATAGAATTCTAGGAGCCTTTTGATGAATGGTCACATTTATTTACTAAATTACTTTATGTTTTGATAGTGCTTATATTCTCATTGTATAACCAGTGTCTTTGAGTTAAGAGCATTTTAAGGGTTAAATAATTACGGAATAAGATCAAACTTGTACATTTAAAAAATTTTGTGCCCTACAGAATATTCATACTGTGATGTAAAATGCTACTTTTAAAGTAGTATCATTGATGTATACCAGCTTGTGTGGGTCATTGTTAATAATAAGTCATTGCTTTCTGGCTTCTCTGGCTTTGAGGACCTTCTTGAACTTCTCACCAAATCTTGTCCTACTTTTTGTTTTTCTTTAAGATCAGTCCTTTTAGTACAGCATTATCGTACTTCTTTTTATCCTGGTGGTATACATTAAGAGTTCAAAGTGAGATTCTTACAGACTGAAAGTTCTTTAGCAGAAAGTTGGGATAGGAAGAGAGAGAGAGTCTATGTTTAGGGCTCAAAAGTTTAATTTCTCTTTAATGATGTAGTTGTTAATCTTCTAATACCAGACTTTTTTTAATTTTTAACATTTTGACTTTATAGAACTTAGAAATGGAAGAGAATTCAGGAGCCATTTATTAGAGCCTTCCACAAAGCAAAACAATTCCTTCTTTGTGATCCTTGCTAGGCTTTTCTCTACTTGGATATATACTCAGTGATTGAAAGCTCCCCAAGTCATGTGACAGCCGTAATGGTTTTAGATGATTTTAATTCTTCTTGTCAGCCTCTGGAAATTCAGAGCCTCACCTCACAAAGTACAACCTCACACAATTGAAAATCTTATCGTTTACCTCAGCATTGTCTGGTTTCAGCAACATGAGCTGGGTGTCTGTTGGCTTATTGCCACTACCATCAGTGTAACATGGACAGGAAAGAATAAATTTTCCGGTGTTTCAGAACAGTTAGGTAAATTAGTATATTCGATTATACATGTCAGCTCCACTTTTGGAAGTAGTTAAGTTGAAGTTAGAGGGTGGTTGGGTGTTGAAAATAGTCTGTTTTTTGGTTTTTTTTTTAATATTCAAAAAAACATCTGGACACAAGGTGGTGTCATAAGGATTAGTGGGTTATAACTTTCAGAATCCTGTCACTTCTCAAATTAACTTAAACCATATAGCTTTTGATTAACCATTGAAGGAAGGAAGGGAGAAAGGAAGGAAGGAGAGAGAAATATGGAAGGTGAGTAGGTAGAGGGAGAAAGACTCTTGGGGGATACTAAGTAGACTCATATTTTTTTAAAGCACCACAGAATACTTATTTTATTCCCAAATGATCCCTTAAATTAAATTTGGCTTCATGCAAAATCCTAGAATTTTAGATGTGTTTGGTTTTTTAACATCAGCTTACAAGTTTAAGGTAAAAAATAAGCAAAAAATGTTATTTCTGTAATGAAACAAACTAGTAGTTCAACTTCACTTGTTCTTTTGTTAGTTTTCTTAGTCAGTGGGATGATTTTGTTTTGGAAAATGTAATCACAAAAGATGTGGTAGTCGAGGAAGCATTTTGCTTGAAGGGTTGGCTTTGTTTTTTGTTGTGGGAATTTACTGCTTTTTCCATTCTTTTGTCATCATTGTTAAAGAGCTGTAGATGTAGAGTTATTAAAGAATTGAGCTTTTTCCATTTTGGTTTTTCTTAGGATTCACTCCTTCTCCAGTTTCACAGCCACATCCTTCAGCTGGCCTTAATGTTGACTTTGAATCTGTGTTTGGAAGTAAATCTACCAACATTATTGTAGATTCTGGGGGTAAGAAAAAATTGCTTTATTAACATTACTATAATGTTCTAGTTTAGAGTCTGTGTAAGGACAGATAATGGTCCTTTTAACATGTGTAAATAGATGAAATTGGGGTAAGAAGTGGTCCCTCTTTCCCCAGCCAGTAGAAGAAAGCTTCAAGGGACTGTTAGCCTTTACTCTTTTCTTAGTGGCAATTTTGAATCTGGGTAGATTTTGTTTCTCCCAGAGCTATTAAATAAGAGAAAAAAAAGAGATTTTACTCAAGATTAGACTGCTAAATTGCTAGTGACTGTGTGTAGAATGCTGTACATTTTACTCTTAATTTTTACCTTTACTGAAATGAAATTGGCTTTTTTGAAAACTAGGAAAATATGACCTTTGGTACCTTGACTTGTTGAGGTAGTCTGTGTAGTGAACAGCTAGAATAATTAAATATCAGAGTTGTGGGTTCAGGGGCTTTTTATTGTTTTATAGTATGCTTGTTTAGTCATCTTAAGAGAACTTTATAAATCTGTAGAGCCAAGTTTCCATTTAACATCTTGGTAATTTGAAGTTTTGTAAAGATTGAGTTCCTATAAAGTTGGCAACAAATTATATTCTTAATCATGGGGTGGTAAGTGTAGTAATTAAACTCAAGCCACTTAAAGAAATATATTGAGGTGTTGTTAATTTTATAATATACACTTAGTTATCATAAGTATACATACAAAAGTAAGAAGCAAACTTATAAAGAATGTGTATGGACTAGGAATTTTTTTTTTCTGTGCACTCGTAGGTTTATAATTATATTTTTTGATGCATTTGACTTTTTCCTCTTGAGTTTATCTTGCTGGGAAAAAAGATAAAGGAAATAGAAACCAATTGTTCATATTTTATAAACCCCCGTTTTTGGTGACTTTCTTTCATATTCTCTAGTATTCCTGGGTTGTGCCGTTCAGTCCTTTGGTGGTTTGGTTGATTGGATTTGTTTTACCTTCTACCATTTGGTAGCGAACCTTAAGGGATTTTATTTTATTTTTTTTATTATTATTTTTTTTTATTGTTTTTTATTTTTTTATTTTTAAGCAGTGTTCTACTTTACTAGATAGTTTTATGCAGTTTGAGTGTAGTTTAGCTATTTCTTATGTATAGTTTAGGCTAGCTGTTTTTAGACAGGAAAAGAGATAACCTAGTGGTTCATTTTCACTTGCTTCTAATATACTGTTTTACATATACCGTACATTCTCCACTTCAAAGAGTATAAAAAGGTCTATAAAATATTATTTCTTAAAAGCAACTTTTTTTTCAAAGTTACAGAGATGTATTTTTTACCTGTATTGCTTCAGGTATAAGTGAGTCTTCAGAAAATTTTGTCAGCTGAGGGGACGGATTAATTCCATTCCCTTCTCTTTCACAGAGAAGGGATTTGAAATGGTGGATTTCTCCTTTTGCCACTTAAGAGCATTTATTAGTGCCCGTTTTCCTGGAGGACTTCTCCAGTAAACAAACAAGGAGAAAAGGCAGAGACCTCCTTTAGAAAGCTGTAGCACCATAAAGTTCCTTACAAATCCTATTTCGTCTGTTTGTAACTTTAAGGCTTTGATGAACTAGGTGGACTTCTCAAACCAACAGTGGCCTCTCAGAACCAGAGTCTTCCTGTTGCCAAACTCCCACCTAACAAGTTAGTATCTGATGACTTGGATTCATCCTTAGCCAACCTTGTTGGCAGTAAGTATTTTTTGTATTCTTTACTCTTTAAAATAAGTTGTTTTATAAGAATCAGTCTAGTTTTTAAATGCTTTATTTTTCTCCTGTCCTAGATCTTGGCATTGGAAATGGAACCACTAAGAAGTGAGTGTTTTATTTGTATTCTTTCCCTATGTGCTATTTAGAGGTTGGTTAGGCTTTTCCTCTCAAGAAAGTATGTGTAGAGATGTCATCTGCATCTTAAATGCTCTGTTCAATCTAAATGTATAGTAAAGAAACTTCATAATTACACACACTTAATATTCTCACTCATATTTATTTAAAGTGATGTAAATTGGAGTCAGCCAGGTGAAAAGAAGCTAACTGGAGGATCTAACTGGCAACCAAAGGTTGCACCAACAACTGCTTGGAATGCTGCAACAATGGTGAGTTGGAAAAGCTCATTATATACTAACATGAATGATTTAGGTAAATGTGTAACATGAAAATGTTTTTAAAATAGTGATAAGGCATAAGTGGAAAGATTGTTACCAAGTTTTAGAAATACAAGTAATTTGTATTTCTTTTAAAGGAAGCTTGGTTGACTGTGTTTGCCAGGTACATTTTAGTAGCTAACATTTATTTAAAGGTTACTTTGTGTCAGGCATCATTCTAACAAATAATATGTGGTTTTGTTTTATATAATCCTCAAATTAACCTTACACGTAGTAACTATTGTTATCCCAATTTTACAGATGAGAAAATGAAAACACAGGGTTATTAAGTAATAAGCCCAGATCACAGAGATTGGGCGGGTTTTTAGAACCCAGGCAGCCTTACCTCAGAGCATATTCTCTTAATCACTATTCTCTACTGCTGGTTTCAAATCTATTATTTATTTATCTACAATAAGTAAATAACCTTAACACTGAACCAATTGCTAGAGTCACACACATACACGTATTTCCCCCAACAATGGCTCAGTGTTCACTAATGCAGGGGTCCCCACTGCCTGGGGCCACAGACCAGTACGGGTCTGCTGCCTGTTAGGAACTGGGCTGCACAGCAGGAGGTGAGTGGCGGGCAAGTGAGCGGAGTTTCATCTGCCGCTCCCCATTGCTCACATTACCACCTGAGCCATTCTCTCCCCGCTCCTCCACCTGAGGAAAAATTGTGTTCCCTGAAACCCGTCCCTGGTGCCAAAAAGGTTGGGGACCACTGCACTGATGGTGCAGTGTTCACTAATTCAGTGTTCTGGTGACTTTAAGAATATAAGTGCAGCAAATAAGGAGAATCAACTATATAAATTATATGACAGTATTAACAAAAGCCAAACAAGTATAGTTTTTTTTTTGTTTTTTTGTTTTGTTTTGTTTTGTTTTGCGGTACGCGGGCCTCCCACTGTCACAGCCCCTCCCCATTGCGGAGCACAGGCTCTGGACGCGCAGGCACAGCGGCCATGGCTCACGGGCCCAGCCGCTCCGCGGCATGTGGGATCCTCCCGGACCGGGGCACGAACCCGTGTCCCCTGCATTGGCAGGTGGACTCTGAACCACTGTGCCACCAGGGAAGCCCACAAGTATAGTTTTAACTGAGTATGCCTATACACGTACACATCTCACATAGATTATAATCTTAAATCCCAAAACAAAAAAACTCATTCTAGTGGATTATATATTTTTTTATTTTACAAAAGAGAAAATGAGTGCCAGAGGTGTTAAGTGACTTGCCTGAGGCCTCCCCACTAATAGGTGCCTGAATTGAGAGACTCTTGCCCTATCCAGCTGGCCCCAGAGCCAGAGCTTCTTGCAGTATACTACACTGTTCCCTACTTCTCCATCTTCCGGTCATCTTCATGTCAGAGCTGAAACAAGGCACAGCCCCACCTTGTTTGACCTCAGCTGGGAATGAATGCATCCGGTGACAATTTTTCACTACTTTGCGCACGTATGTGAATGACTTCAAAAGCACCACAAGTATTGATTTGGGGATTACAAATAAATTTCAGTGCATAGCAAATTTGCAAATACAGAATCCATGAGTAATGAAAATTAATTGTATATGATAATTAATGAGTTAGCATCTAGTACTGAAGAAGTTCTAATGGTTTTAATTAATATAAGGTATGGTCGTCCCAGAGTAGTTTTGTGGCTGTACCCCTATCCTTGGTCAGCTGCTGTTTTACCAATCCAGTAAGTCTCCCTGGCTTGGAGAAAACCAATTTCTTTTTGTAGAAAAATTTGAAACATGCTTTCTTGCAACAGTGTGTGCTAATAAGCAGCATTTGATTACACAAGCCACACATTGTATCCTTTCTCTTGTTGTTAGAGACCCCCATTATCCTTTTTTTTTTTTAATTTTTAAATTTTTTTTATTGGAGTATAGTTACTTTACAATGTTGTGTTAGTTTCTGCCGTACAGCAAAGTGAATCAGCCACACGTATACATATATCCCCATTTGCCCACTTTTTAAAAATATACCTTCAGGGGCATTAGTTCTTTTTTAAAAAATTTTTCATTTTATTTATTTATTTATTTACATCTTTATTGGGTTATAATTGCTTTACAATGTTGTGTTAGTTTCTGCTGTACAACAAAGTGAATCAGCTATATGTATACCTATATCCCCTCCCTCTTGAGTCTCCCTCCCACCCTCTAGGTCCTTACAAAGCACGGAGATGATCTCCCCACATTATCCTTGTTATAGCTACTTTTTGTTATTAAATCTCTTCCAGAGCACTGTGCTGTTTTGCTGTTTCCTTGGGTTAATTGTATGTTAAAATTAATAGGGCTGAGCTAAAAATAGTGGACTGTTAAAGTTTTACATGACATTAAAGAGTTTTATTAGTTTCAGTCTTCATTAATGGAAAATAATATTGAAATTTAGCCACCTTTTAAAATCAGTACTTTTTCTCTGGTAGTGGTCACTACCATCACCAATAATAAAACCTTGCATTTAAGTAGTTTACATTTTTACACATACACACACACACTATCCTGAGTCTGTAAACAGTGCACTCTTGGGGGAGTTCGAGCAGCTATTGTCCCAACTATAAGGATAAAGTTATGCAATTTTTTTTCCCCTCAAGTGCAAAGCAACTAGAAAGCATATTTAAATTGAAATCCATCCCTTCTGACTTGGAATCCAGTGTTTTTCCCACTCTAACACACCTCTCTGACTAGGGATGGCAGGAGGTTAGGTTAGTAGATTTTATAGCCTCAGGAGTGAATTATACATTGATAATATATGAGGAATGATATAAATCCAAATGATATAAAAATACAATGAATATTTTCTTATTTTGTGTTAAATTAGTATTAATCTGTATGAAGTATTAGAAGTTTGCGAATAGCACTTGACTTAAGATTGACTGTTAGCATGTAATAGGCATCTAACCATCTAGAATTTGTTGATAAGAAGCAATATCTATGATGCTGTGTTGTATATGGTAAGGTATATCATCTCTTAAGGAGTTTGTTAAAACATTTGTATGTATGTATTTTATAGAGGTTCTTTTTAATGACTAACATTTAGGGCTGGTGGTGTGATTCAGTACTTAGATAAACTGCTGTTTTTGACATTTCTTTACATTTCTAACCTTTTTATTAATCCTTAAACACTGTCAAGGTTTTTAAATTTTTAAAAATTTTAAACATTCATTGATGTTTTATTAAAATTGTTACACTACCAACTCTTTTCATTATGTTTGCTTTTTTTCTGCATTATGCAATGCAACCCTGTTTATGGGATGCACTGAATTTTGCACTGTTGATGCTACTGATAGATTTTATGTTTTGATGACACTTGTAATCGATAAACTATTATGTAAGTAAGGTGATGATGCCAAAGACTAAATTTCCCTTGTCAACCTTGATAGTGTTTTAGTATAGATGTTCTTCCATTAGATACTGGAAATACAAGGGATTTTAGGTAGTTAATGAATGTTCATGTGAACTAAAATGCTCTCTATGTATTTTCTGTTGTGTAAGTACTTGTTCTAATCCAGTGTTATTGCATTATGTAATTGTTCTCCCTGGGAAAAACAGAATGGCATGCATTTTCCACAATACGTAAGTGACCAAAAACTAGCCTTTTTTGCAATAAATTGGCATGCTGTTAACCAATGCTGTAGCAGAATCTCATAACCTTCTAGCTATTACTTGTTTTCACATTCAGATTTTCACTGTGCCAAAAATTCTTCCTAGCATCTACTGATTTTGTGGGTTTGTTGCAGAATTGATTCTGATGGTGGCATGGGAAATATAAATTTTTTTTCTTGCTTAATATTCTGCCATTTGCTGCCAGATGGCTGGGTGTCTGTGTCTGTATCTGTGCTGCCACTATGCACTTGATGACTTCTGAATGAAGGGAAATGTTGATTGTGGTAATGTTGAAAATAACAATTGCATGAAATCTTACAGGCTTCTGCTGAACTTGGCAGTTTGTCTACTGCTCTCGCAGCTCTTGGTTTTTAAGTAGGGAGAGACCAATAAGTCCTACATGCTTACCCAAATACTAAACTTTTAACTGTTCACTTTAGTTATGCTTCATTTAACTTCTCCATGTGTATGTTCAAATTGCCATATAATTTGTTATTTTTTTCATGTTTTAGCAGTGTTATTGGTCTTTCACCTGTATTCAGCTTCAGTTTTTATTATAAGATAACACACACAGGGAATGTTGTTAAGACAGCAGATATATCTAAAATGATTCTGTGCTGAGATTGTATATTTTGAGTTAAAGTGTGAGGAGGAAGGGACCTTAAACATCTTAGTGGTAGATGGCTCTTTTAGGACTTAAAGCATAAACAGACTTAAAAATGTATTGCTCTTCCAAATTGGTGCTTTGCAGAAGATAGTTTAAATAATTTACGGAATAAATTAGAAGGAATACTAGTATACATACTCTACCTAAGAACTTGTGCTTCTTAGAAATAGTCATACTCCATAGTGGTTTGAAATCTTTGGAGTTATTTGAAAACAGTGAGTGAGGTCCTTAGAAACAAATTTTTTGGAAGATCAGATTGTTCATTGATTTGGGATCTTTACATTTTTTTTTGCTCAAAAAATGAAGTACCTAGGAAAACATTCAGTAATACTACTTTTCTAGGCAAACATTTTTTATGTTAGTGATAGACTTTAAATTTTAGAACTTTGAGTATTTTTAAAAATCTGAATATTTTTAAAGCTTGTAAAAGCACATTGAAATCTTAGATCACTGTTGTATCTAACTTTAAATGGTATTTTTTCTTTCTGATAATTCTGCTTTTCCGCTAATTTCAAGACACTTTTTTTCATTGAGCTTTAATTGACACAATTATTAACGAACACAAATGACATATTTAATCACAGCTGTCTTAGCAATTCTTTTTAGTGGAACTACAGCTATTAATTCCTTGAACTCCGTTGACATACATGAGTTATACTTCCTTGTTTATTTTTTCTTTCATCATGTCAGGCACCCCCTGTAATGGCCTATCCTGCTACTACACCAACAGGCATGATAGGATATGGAATCGTAAGTATTTTTCCCAACACAGCTTTTTGAAAATAGGTTGACTCACATTTAACATGCATTAATTTCCCAACTTAACTGAAAAAAGAACTTAGTGCCACATATATCTGTGTTAATGCCTAACACAGAACCTTGCACCATAGCATAGGTTTCATAAGTATTTCTAGAATAGTCATTATACAACATATAATATTTATTAATGTTCACTGTATTTACTTGACTTATTTTTCCTCTCATAAGTTTGCTAGGCATTTTATACTTCATTATGAACTCATTTAAACATTAATGTTAACTCCAAGTCCTTGTTGCTGTGACCTTACATTAATACCAGTGAGGTCTTATAACTTGAATACCACTCTAGGGGAAGGGGGGAATTTTATATTTCTTGAATTGTGTAGGGGTAAATTTAGTTTAGAAAAGGCCACAGAAATTTTCCCATGACATGACTGGGATAGTACAGAAACAGTCCTTAAACCTTTAAGCTGCCCACAACCCACATTCTAGACTGCCCTTACTCTCCCAAATCTCTTAATACATAGACTAACATAAATAAGAAATGAAGGTAGTGGCTTCAGTCCACCACACACTTTGGCAGAACTGTTGCTGGTGGGAGGTAGCACTGCATCCATTGGTATTGCTGCTGTGGCTGCTTCTGCTACTTCTTCATTTATTTATACATCTGTAGCTCTTTTCCTGCATATGAAGAAGTTTCACAGCTTTTGGATTAGTAGTCATTACATTCAAAAGGTGTCTGCACAAAAAACTCAAAATGAATCTCTCACTACAAATAGGAGTCATCCTAAAAGGTTAAATAGAACTTGCAGAAAGATAAGGTTTTAGAATATAGCATTTTAACCAAAATAATATGGTGGTCAGTGTGTACTCTATTTTGTCACTTACGTTAATTATATACCATGGAGTGGTAATTTTTAAAGAGATGGTTGGTTGAGATTTATTTTCAATTATTTAAGAATGAACTAACCTCTTTGTATGTAATTTAAGCCTCTTGGTTTTCCCTAAAAATGTCTGAAATAAAATGAAAGAACCATTGGGAGTAAACTTCTTCAAACAATCAACTGTTTTCCCTTGTGCTTATTTGCATAATGGCCTAAGAACTTGATTTGATATACAAAGGCAGTTTGCTTTGAAATGTCTTAGCCATTTTATAGTTTCAAGTTTCCCATGTCTAAAGCTGGCAAATTTGGAAATTTTTTTTGTCTAAATTATTTTGTCTATTTATCATAGTTTGAATTTTGCAACTCATATAGAAAAAGTTGAGCTTTATTGCAAACTTTAAAAGATGAGCACATTAAAGACTTTCCATATAAAAAAAATACTCTTAAAAATTTGTAGCTGTCAGTCTTATTTGCATTTACAGGTATTTTCCCTTTGAGTTACTGCAAAAGTACTAGTACTGTTCATCCCTGTCATCCTTCTTGTTTACTTACTCATAATAAGGAAAATGTGAGTTAACATCCTTTAACTTGACATTTTTTGTTTTTTTTTAGCCTCCTCAAATGGGAAGTGTACCTGTAATGACACAACCAACCTTAATATACAGCCAGCCTGTCATGAGACCACCAAACCCTTTTGGCCCTGTATCAGGAGCACAGGTACTAATTAACATGCTACACGTAACTCTTTTAATGCGCTTGATGTGGAAGAAATATAATAGCAAAAAATCCTTTTATACAACTTGAGAAGCAGGTTATTAGCATTTTTCCCCTTCATTGTGGATGTTATTTTCTTTGCATATCTTTCTCATCTAAGGGTTTTTAGGAATATTGATTATTTGGAAAGAAAGGATAAACAGATTACAAATATTAAAGATGGAAAATTCTTGATAACTTACAGTTGGTGGGTCGAGAGGATGGTTTTTCTGAGGTTAAGGAACCTTTTTTCTGATAATGATTCTGACATGCTCTCCTTTGTGGGCCTTAGAAACCTTGAACTCAGAACTCAGTGCCTTGGCTTGAATGGTGCTACAGTGAAGGTGTTGCCTTTGAGATGTTTGTGAAACTTGACAAGTCTTCAAAAGTTGTGAATACTGTTTTTTCATTAGATAACTTCCTGCTGCTAAAGATCATATTTAAAAGTAAACCCCCCCAAAAGGGCAAAAAAGCTTGAAATGCCATGCTGACCTAATGTCTTCACAGGAAAGACTTTCCTCTTCAAATGTTTCTAAGGCCTTCTTCCAGTTCCAGAAAATTCACCTAAATATTCACTCTTTCTTTTTCATCTCATTGTTAGCATCAGGGAAATCTGTTTTTTTCTGAAAAAAGCTTCTCATTGTGGTTAGGAGAGGAGATATGAAGTTTCTCTGTTATTTACTTCTCTGGCGGCATACTATGGAATGAGATCCTTGTAAAGTGATAGGACAGCTTGTCCTTCTATATCTGTGGCTGTGCTCATATCGTTTAACAGTTAGAAATAATGATGTGATTGTTAAAGTACACCTTTCTTGGCTTCCGATGCCAACTGATTGGTTACTTTATGTGTTTAATGCTATTTGAAAACATTCATGGGAGCGTTTGGTAATGGACTTATTCCTTTTCCACTTGAATGGATATAAATATTACACTTACCAGTGCATACAGTGTTACATTGCCAAAATTATTTGTATTGATCCAGTTGAAGCTTCTGTCTCAGAAGCAGAATATGTTGTTACCTTAACCTTGGTTGCTGCCTGACAGTTTCCAAGCACTTTCACATACATTATCTCATCTTATTCTCTAATGAATCTTGAAGGTAGATGGGCCTAGGATCACTATTGTCATCATCCTTTATCTTTATAGATAAAGAAAGTTGAGACTTGGAAAGGTTCTTCAACTAAATAAGTGGTGAAATGCAACTTAGCTCCCAGAATCCTTGATTCCTGGTCGAGTGCTCATTTGTGCCACACTGCCTCTCTACTAGTGCAACTCAGCCCCTGTGGCCACTACAGTAGTACTGTCTTCCTTTTGTCAGCACTGAAGCACTCTGCTAATTCCTTGGGTTTCCTGTTGTATTATAAACTATATTTATGTATTTGTATTATGTATATTTATGTATTTATGTATTATGTATTTTTCTTAATGAATTACCTTTTAATTGTTTTCTCATTGTTTAGCTCTTTTTTCAATAAAAATTCCTTGAGGCAGAGATGTCTCTTTGTACATTGTAAAATAAATGATAGTTTAAATATAAGTCAGGTGCCATCAAAATAGAATCTTTTAATCAAATCCCGGTTCTCCAGCTCTTGTCAAAAATCTTTTCCTATTCCTTGAAGTATTTCTTTTGGGAGCCATTACTTACCAAAGGCATAACTTGTAGCGCCTGGTCTCTTGCCTACTTACCATTGAACCAAGTTAATATTCTTGAGAGTACCTCAACCCTCCCACATATATTTATCATATTACCATTAGTGAGGTATTTCAAACAATGTGTTGTGTGTTCTAAATTATATGTAGATTACTCTTAGTGCTGTGTTAGGGCCTGCTAGCGAGAAAGTAGCTAATACCTTCCACATGACTGTTAGCTCAGGCTTTTTGTTCTTTAGGAAATGGTCTTCACTATAGCTTTAATCTAATAGACTACACTGTAGTGTTGAAATTATGCCTCCCTATACACCTATACACTTCTTCTGTTCCCATTTTTTGTGCTGGCTTACTCTGTATTTTTAAGATATTTTAACACAACTATTAGATGCTTAAAGATGGGTATTATGTTCTTGTGTTTCATGCCTAACATTTTAGCTTTTTTTTTTTAATGTTTTACATGAGTGCATCTTTCTAGATGTTTGACTACATGGAAAACACTATATACCTATGGTTAATGCTTTTTTTTTCCTCTTCTGTGCTTCCTCATACTATTTGATTGCCTGTTACCGGTTACTAATGTGTTTAGGGACTCTTAACGCCCACTCGCTCATGCTTTGTATAAATCTTACTGGTACTTACTGGTATGTAAATTGAAATGTCCATTGCTGGTCAATATTTTATAAACTCATCCTGTGTTGCAATATGCAGCTATTATGTTACTAAGCATGAAGACAGTTAACTAGTTAGTTTCGCTTTTTTAAGTTACTGTGACGTGAACTAACATTCTCTTAATGAATGTTTATAAGACAGTTTAGATGTTGAAGAGTTTTGAGGGGGAGGGTTGTGTTTATTATGTTCTTATCACTTATTTATATGAGAAGCTCAAACTGATCCCTTATCTGTTTTCCCAAAAGCAATATGAAAACCATAGTAGAGTGTTACATTTGGGGATTTAATTTTTAAAATAAGCATATTAAAAGTTTTATTGTTTTCTTGATTGGTATTGGGGGCTTTGAGGGTTTTTTTTAATGGAGGATGTGGCTAAAGATGTAAAATGGCTGCTGGGTTTTGTTTGTGTTGGCCGAATTTAAGTAAGTATGACATCAGTTAAGTGTCTGAAAGGACACAATGGCTAGTTGTGAGTGCTTTTTACTGATCTAAATGGGGGCACTGTTGGCTTTGGATATTGGAATAATTCAAGTCTTACCAAAAAAAAAAAAGCCTTTTTAATGACTTTCCTGTGTATAAGAACTAATAGCTCTCTTTGCTTTTAGGCTTAGTTTAGTTTTTTTTGTTTGTTTGTTTTTTGTTTTTTGTTTTTTACTTTCTTCGTATGTTAACTGTGGGGGTTGGCAGTGCCTCTGTCAGCTGATCTGCCCAGCTGCATTTCTGTGAAGGCCTTTTGCCTTGTCAGCAGTGTGTTGTACTCATTCATCCTTGCTTAGTAGAAGATCCCATGAGGGGATTTACTTTGGGAATTGGGATTTAGGACCATAGGTGAGAATGTTTCTGCAGTCCCCTGGGCATACCCAAATCAGTCAAAACAAAAATTCGAGGAGTCCTGTCTGCTTACCATTATTGTTAATAAGACAACATGTACGACCAGGCCTTTTCACTGGATTTTTGCTGAGAACATTTTTTCTAAAAGGTGGAAATCTAATTCTTGTTTTAAACAAAACTTAGAACATATTCATAAAATCTTGGGTGACTGTGAAGTTCTACAAAATCTTCATGATGAACATCAGTGATTGTGTACAGCACTGTGAATATAGAAAGCACACAGGTGCATTGACTGTCTAACATTTACTAGAGAAGTCCTTTTTAAAAAATTATTTCTCTTAAACTTTTTTCTGTACATTAAAATATAGCCATGGGGGCTTCCCTGGTGGCGCAGTGGTTGAGAGTCCGCCTGCCGATGCAGGGGACACGGGTTCGTGCCCCAGTCCGGGAAGATCCTACATGCCGTGGAGCAGCTAGGCTCGTGAGCCATGGCCGCTGAGCCTGTGAATCCGGAGCCTGTGCTCTGCAATGGGAGAGGCCACAACAGTGAGAGGCCCGCGTACCACAAAAAAAAAAAAAAAAAAAAAAAAAATATATATATATATATATATATATATATATATATATAGCTATGAATTCTAGCTGAGTTGAGATTCAGATAGCAGATTTTAGAGAGAAAGCAAAGCACCAGCCTTGGAGTCAGCACATCTGCTTTCGAGTCTGTTATTAGTGTCCTGGGGCTGCTGTAACAAAGTGTACCACAAACTCAATTTCTTAAAACAACAGGAATTTAATCTCTCACAGTTCTGGAGACTTAAAGTCCGAAAACAAGGTGTCAGTAGGGCCATGCTGCTTCTGAATTCTCTAGAGGAGGATCCTTCCTTGCCGCTTCCAGCTTTTGGTAGCCCCAGTCATTCCTTGACTTAGAGCTGTGGCACTTCAGTCTCTGCCTCTTTCACATGGCGTACTCCTTGTGTCTCTGTCTTCACATGGCCTTTCCCTCTTTTTACAGAGACATCAGTCATTGGACTAGGGCCCACCCTGATGACCTTGTCGTAACTTGATTACAACTGCAGAGACCCTATTTCCAAATAAGGTCACATTCATAAATACATTCATAGGGGTCAGGGCTTCAACATATCTTTTTAGGGGATACAGTTCAACAGACTCTCAGCTCGACTCCTCACTAACCAGGTGTTTCAGAGAAAGTTGTCTATGTAACTTTAATGAGCCTCAGTTTCTTTATCTATAGAATGGTGATTTTTACCTTGTGTACTTTATAAGTTTGTTAAAAGGTCCAAATGAAAATATTTGTAATTGACTTAGGAATGTGGATGTTTATATTTTTTTATTGATGATTATAAAGAAGAAAATGTTACAAGGTTGCCCTATTTTCAGAAATTGTTTCTATTCCATTAGGCGTCCCTATTCCCAACTTCTGATTTATAATAATACAGTTTATATTTCTTCCTATGTGTTACAAATTATCTTTATTGTAAATATAATAATTCATAGTTCATTATTTTGAAACCTTAATCATGACTCACTATTATCTGATGACATCAGATAAACTCAGAGAGAGCCACAGGCTAGGGTGGTCACTGGGGTGTGGGGATGGGGCAGGCTGGGTGAGCACGGTCTGCATTAGGGCCTGAATCATCCACATGAGGTGTAGACGCTGGACATTGTTTATAGGAACCCGACACACTGCTCTTGAGGATTCTTATCAGCAGCACCTGAATTGGCTCAGCATTTGTGGAGGTGGTGTTACCCTAAAGTACCAAGCTTTATTTTATAGTAATTAAAATCTTGATTTGGTCCAATTTAATATAGTTTATAAGTCTCTTTTTGTGGGGAGGGGCAAACCTCTTTTGAAAATGTCTAAGGCTAAGGAACTCTGTCTTAGACGTTTTTAGTGCAAGCTCAATAGATAAATCAGGTAAAAGCAGGTAGCCTCAAGCTCATATATGGAACACAGTTTGGAAATTTTTTTTAACCAAACAAAGGTGCCATATTTTCAATAAACAGCAAATAAGTGGTGCATTGTAGGCACATGTAATTATTATTTTGTCTCCTTATATACCAGTTGACATAAACCTTACAGCTTTTCATTTTCTTTGGTTTTCAAGGGGTAAGAGTCTAATATGAATGAGCAGTGAACATTTTATTCAAATAAGCTGAGCCAGTTTTCATGATTTCCATCCATCAAATGGAACTTTAAACAGACGTCTCTTACCCTTGCAAATACTTCTGATATACAGAAATGTTGTTTATTTTTGGCTTAGGTCAGTTAATAGTATTTCCTCCCATGAGTTTAGGAAATCTTCTGATCTATTTCCCTCTCTCCAATTTGGTCTTCTTTAACTCTTTGTCGGTTTAGGTTGCCATAATTCTAAGGAGATGACTTAGATGCCATTTTGGAATAATGTCACTCCTATGTTAATAGTTTTAAGTTATGTGGACTCTAGCAGTAGAGAGGTTTAGAAACAACATATATTCAAAGAGAAATCCTCTTAGGTCACTGTCTGGTGCCCCTAAGACAAGATGAAGTAGTGCTTTGAAGGTGACAGGAGTAAGGTTGGTGTAACTTTGTGATGTTATTGATGGGCAGAAGCCCAAGATGGGTTGTGTTAAGCATAAACCCAAGAAGCAGTATCAAAAGGCACTAAACTCACCGTACAGGACAGTCCCTCTACCTTATGCAGTAGAGAAAGAAGTCCTCTGTTTTAGCCATACTTCACAGAGGCAGCTGAGAATAGCATTATCTTTAGTATAAAATTTTAGAATGCAGCACTATATGTTTATATCCCTATGCATCAGGATTCAGTGGTCTGGCCGTGGTCTAACATTATTCAAAAACAACATACCTTTCTGTGCTCAGTTTTATATCTGACATCTCTGTGAAATCATATTAAGTAGGGCTGAGGTTTCTAAAATGTTTCCATTGCACAGCAATGTCAGGAAAATATTCTTTAAGCATGTACCCTCAGTGTATTTATATTTATATATCCCTACAACAATATGTTATGTACATTAAATAACATGTAAAAACAGACATTTTAAAAGGGTGAAAATTAATAGGGAAGTTCTAATACTTCTAATATCCGACTTTGGTGACCATTTTTATACAGAGCTTGTTTTATCACCAGAAAACAATTTAGCATGTTATAGAATGCTTATAATATGTGTAAGTCACTGCTAGTTGCTGAACAAGAGACAGGGAGAATATGTTTCTTACATCTGAGGAGCCTAAAGGTGAGTATAATATGGAAGCACAAGTGACTGGTTGATGGTAAAATAAGAACTCTTATAAGAGCAACACAGACCAGACAGAGTGGCTCCTATTATGTAAGACTAGATGAGCATTTGATTGTAGGTGGTAAGGAAGGTTGAACTAATATTTGAGTGACTAACATATGCCAGGGTGCTTTTTGTATATTTTAATCCTCAAGACAGCCATTAACGGGGATGTGGGTATTGGGTCTTGATATTCTTAACCTCATTTTACAAAAGAGCCAGGATTAGATTCCTTTCCATCTTTCCATAAAACTGTGCTCTCTCATCCCCGGCAAAGGAAATATACCCATTTTTTCCTAAGATGTTAACTTTGCTTCTTCAGCAAAGACAAAATGAGTCTTTACAGCATTGCTATTTGCTATCCAGGCTTTTGGATGCAAATTCAAATGTAAAGATGTGGCAAAGGTGCTTCTTCTCTAAAAATTTTAAGCACAGCCAAGTTTGTCCTTAAATACTCAGTCTTTTATTCTCCCATAAGCTTTCAATTGCACTAGGTTCATTTTCTGAGCCTGATGCTATTTTCCTGTTCTAACATGAAATTTTCTTTCTTTGGTGTTGAATGGGAGTAGAATGAAGGAGTAACCATTTTTATTTATGATCTTTAGTGTACTGATAGAATTCTTTTTTAAAAATTCCTTTATTCTCCGTATGTTTGCTTTTTTATAAAGTTAACTTATGATTTCTGTACTCTTGTCTTTACTATACTAAACACACACTACAGCCAAAAAAACATCTTTGCTCTGGAGATAAAAACAAAGATTTTTGGTAACATTAGATTTTTTTTTTTCTATTTCAACATTTTTTTTTTTAAAGGTTGAGTAGAGTGGCGGCAGGGGTTGAAGGAATGTCAACTGAGAGTTGCCATCATCAATTACTTGTACATTTTAGTATTTTTATTTATATGCGACTCTTCTTTCACTGCTTCTCAGTATTTCATTTTCCTATAAAATGAGAAGACTTTAAGTATGTCTGTATTAGACTAGTGAGACTGACTGCTTTGTTTAAATGGCATATTTAGTTGTGAGATAGGTCGATTTAATTTGAACAAACTGATAGCTGTACTAATTTTTTAGCTCTGTGGGAATTTTGGTATAGAGATTGTTACTTGAAATAAATGAGTGAAAGTCTTTTTCTTTTGTTTGGGGTGTGTGTGTGTGTGTGTGTGTGTGTGTTGGCATATTTGTAGTAGAATTTTACTGGAATGGTCAGTTACAATTTGTCTTACGCTGGCTTGTAAAATATGGTGATTTTGTAATTAATGATGGTCATTGGATTTTTTCTTTTTTTAAATTCCTTATCCTCCAGTGCGTAGCAGCCCTACATGTTCTTTAGTCTACTCCGAAGAATTACAAGTAAAGGAGGGTTAACGTGACTTTCTCAGGCTCTTTAAATCCTGCTGCTTCTCACCCACCAGGATCCTGTTGCTCCTTTGTGTACTTTGTTCTTCCTTCTTTCCTTGAGCATTAACTGGACAATTGCAGTATGTTTCCTTTCCTTCTGCTTCCTTATTTACTCGCTGAGCTGACTACCTTCTCACCAGTGCATGATGTGCCTATGCTTCGGTGCGGGCGCCAGGAAGGGGTGGGGCCAGCTGGTGAAGGGCTGCTCCATGGCTCAGTCCTTGGCACTCTCTGCAGTCAGCCAGTCCAGTCTGGGCCAAGGTTTCATCTGCTTGAAATGGGTGTTGATGATATGAAACTTACTGCAGGGATATTAAGTCTTGTTTTCTCATGTCTTAATTTAGCTACATATTTTTTATAGGTATAAGACATATGTATGTGTTTATTTTGCCAATTTAACAGAATAGTAGAAGTATTAGCTAGAAACTAGCACTTCTTCCCTCAAGGAAAATTGATCCTCTTCAACATTGTTTTTAAGCCTCCAGGACTTTTCTCCAGCAGTATGCTCACATATGGAAAAGAACAGAATTCTGATGTTCCCTTTGACCATATTCTTCAGGGGCATTTTCCTCTGAGACTGTCAGGTCTTCAGACTGCTGCCCTCATGAAAATTTGATTTAAGAAGATGTTTTAGTGTGGGGCTCTCATGGGAGACTGTTGATTTTGGATGCTTATCTATCTGCAGTAAGCAGGGGGTTTTTGTTGTTGTTTTTTAACTTCAAATGAAAAAGAAAACATGTTTTGCAGAAAAACCCAGTTAATCTTAAACTCCCTCCAGCTCAGGGATCACTTTACTTAAAATCATTTCACTTCTGAATGGTCCTCCTGGTTGGTCTGAAAGGTGAGGAGGAAGTGTCTTTCTAATTAAGTTGCACCTTATTCTGTCTCGGCACGGATGATACTTGAATCTCTAAACCCAGACCTGCTGTCCTGTCCTCCCATCTGTAGCTGCTTGTGTAATTCCATGAACTTTTCCATTGTCTCTTCCCATTGTCTTTGAACATTTATTTCTGAGAACAAGGTATGGATTAAGAAAATGACTCAACCACTAATATAACTGAAGATTATTTCTAAACCTGTAAATTAATCTTGGCATCAAAACAAAAAATTGCCTATACTTGTGGTGTAATATTCATTGAAAACTCATTGGCTCTTCATTCTCTATAGTGCTTTTCTTAAGAAAATAAAAAGGTAGAAATGAGATCACTTTGACCCAGCAAAGACAGATTTTGAGCCTTGAAATCCTTTATAGGAATTCAAATGTTGAGGTATGAATTGAAACTTATTTCTACTTAGTCTTCACTTTGATTTAATGCTCAGTTGAGCATTCCTGTGCTTGCATGCCTCTGCAATCTGATGCAGGAGGAGGAAAAAATTAAAAGTTTGTTCCAAACTAAAATGGCTCATATTTGGTTTAAAATACTCTTAAAGTAGGCTCGGTGAAGGAGATACATATATGAAATGAACATCTTGGTACTTTAGGGATACTAAAGGATATGTTATGGAGTTCAACAGTCTGCTTGCCTTACTGTATATTCAAATTAAGCAACAGGAGCAAATTCCAAGAATCAAGTGAATGTATTCTAACAGGAAGCTGAACCAAAGATCTTAAGTATTCCATGTATTCAGGGCAGTATACGGGGTAGTTGGACCAGATAACCTCTAAGCTCCTTCTGCCTCCCAGAGTATAAGCATCAGCTGTGGCATGTCCAGATAAACAGGCAGGAGACAACTCCATGTCAAAAAAGTGTGAACACTGAGAACAGGACTTTCCACGTCTTATGAGGAAGGAAGGAAAGGGTATTGCAGCTAGATGTGTTGGGTCTGGACTGAGGTCAGATTTGACACAGCGTTTGACAGACTGGACACAGGAAGCCATCTTCTGTGGCTCACAATTAGGCTGTGGTTCCCGTCTTCCCCTCTCCCACACACACATACAATAAAAGTCTTAACCATGGGTCAGCTTATTTCGACCTTTTCGGGTAAAAGACTTTATTCCTTTGGAATTCAGAAACAATAATTTGTTTTCTGAAAAACACATGCCATTGGATACCCTTTAACTTGACGTATGACTGAAACTTTTGTTTTAATAATTCCCCCTTCTGCAAGGGCTGCCATCATATTTATTAAAGATGACAAAACAAAAACCACTTCTTCTTTCATTACATTTTCTGCTTTCATGTTCTGTCATTCTGAGATCTTTTTTTCTTTCCCTCTCTCTGTCTTCTTTTCCCCCAGCTGTCGGCAGCATCCAGCCCCTCCAGTCACAGTCCTCACAGAGCTTCAGGAAAGGACCCTTTTGCAGAGCTCTCTTTGGAGGATTTCTTATAAATCACTTTAGGTATTGCTGCTTGTTGGGGGAGATGGGGACTTAAATATCAATACTTTTAAAAAGTACCAAACATTAAGCACAATTTACTCTTCTCCTTTGTTTCTTTAAAGGACTCTAGGTTCCCTCTCTTCCTCCTCCTCCTCTGTTCTTTAGGTGAAGAATAGATCAAGACAGGGCATAAGGACAAAGAACTTTTGGAAAATATCTTTAACATTATTAGAAGATGTGAAATCAAAGGACCATCTCACATATGTACATATAAGCATCCACTGTGCACAGCAGATGGATGAGCTCAAACACCACCCGTTAAAAACTGGGTGTTTTATTCAGTCTTAAAAGATTTATAGAGAACAACACAATTTTACACACTGGATTCAAGCTTTATGAGGAGCATCTTTAGTTTTAATATGATGGCCAGGATTCATTGTGAAGAATTCATTTTAACAATTTCTTTAAAGGGTTATATTTTTATGTACACCTTTTTCATTTTAAAATTGTAGTATTTTCCAAAAAAACAGCTTATATATTTTTTTAAATTAAAGGCAAGTGAATACTCAGTGCCCTTTTTGATAGAAAGATTCTGCTTTTGATCCACACTGCCTCTTTTCCTGGAAGACAATGTCATTTGTTCTTCTTGATGCCATAACCCCCAGTGTAGATACACCTTCTGGATCTTTGAGAGTTTGTACTCTTCTGATTTGACAACAGTTTATTAGCACATCTGTTTCAGTAATGTCTTTGGATGAGCAGTTTAAAGGATAAAGATATCATGAGTGAAATATCTGAGTGACTAGTTGACACCCTATTGAAAAGTATTCTTTTGTAGATCTTTCAGATTTTGACTTATATTAGAAATTTTTAGTAAACATAATATTACCGTTCCCTTAATTATCTCTGATTTTATTATAATATTTGGAAATAATATTTCACATTTTGCTCGCTGCCTAAATGAGATTTTTATGTGGAATATTTGTGTTCATGGAGAGATTTTCTGAACTTGTCATGGAAAAATCATTCGTTCATCTTCTTTCTTCCGATATCCCTTGGTTTTTAGTAATTAGAAAGATATTTGGAAGTTCCTGTAATTATGCTTCAGATATTGAGTTCTGGCTCATGATAAGCTGATAATTCTGACTTCGTTTTGTAATCAGGGTTTGTGATAAGCATGCCATGAACACTTCCAGGCAAGTTGAATAGTAAGAGGCACAAAGCATTTTTACTTATGAGAAGATATCCTACAATGCAGTGAATTAACTTACACTCTTTTTTTTCCCCCCCAGATACAGTTTATGTAACTAGATGGAAGAGAATGGAATTATTCCAAAAAGACAAGTGCTCAAGCAGCAAATACTTACTTCCAGCAAAATCCAAACTGCTGTCTCTTAAACTCTCATTAGAATGCTACAGTAACCCAATGAAGGCCCATGAAGGAAATTGGGACTAGTCTATACGAGAACGTATCAATACAGTTTATAAAGCCAAGAATTACCATGAATTCAGACTGTCTTTTTGGTGACTAATTCTTCAGTTCTTTCATCTCCTATTAATACCCATAATCAGTAACCTACCAAGAAAAGCCCTTATTTGGAAAGAGTGAAAATTTGTATTTGGAAAAGCTGCCTGGAGAGAAGAGCTGTGTCCTTTACTGTAATGCAACAGGACTCTTTTGGGGGGGATCAAATCATAATTCTTAATTATGCAGTATCTTTCTTTTCTCCAGTCCTCACAGATACAGAAACAGTAACTAAAATTAACTTTTCTTTTTTAAAAATTATATATTCAGTTTGCAGTAGACATTCCTTAAGTATTTGTATTTATTTATGATTATCAATTTACATAACATTAATATTGTATCAAACCTCCTTATGAAAATGAGTATGGATGTACACAGTATGTTTGATTTTTATCCATAAGAATGAATCTGATTCAGAATGCTTTTCGGCTGACATACAGAGCACTAAATATTTTAAGGCAAGTCCATAGGTCCGAATCGCTTAAGAATTCTCAGTTTCTATGGGATTTAGGGAAGCATTATAAATGCATTAATCCTTATAGTCAATTCTGTGCCTAGGATTTTGCAAGGGAACAGTTCACAGAACTGGGAAAAGCACTACATTTTAAATTCAGCATTAGTGCATTGGGAAGGAACTTTACTGCTTTGTGCTTGGCATGTCATTATTTTCGATTTGACATTAGGGCCTTTCCAAAATGAATGTGAGGAATTGCTTTCACTTCAAGACTTTCCTTCTTTTCAGTAAAACTCTAGGAGGTGTTATGGGGGGGGAGGGGAGGGGACAAAATCCTTGAACCTTTTATTTGGCTCATGCCATGTTATGATCATGTACCTTTTAAATAAGGGGAAATAGTATCTTTAAAGTTAATGTCTAGCCAAGAGTTTAGTTAACGAAGAATTAAGCTGCACTGTTGATCGGTGCTTTGTGTAAATACATCTTAACATTTGGGTTGAGAGGGGCCTTAAGAAGGACAGTTTGTTGTAGGAAAGCAATTCTGTACATGAGTTAAGCATACTTGTTGCATTGTCTCTGCAGATTCTATTTTTGTTTACAATATTAAAATGTATGTTAGCAAAAATGGGTGGATTTTCAAATAAAATGCAGCTTCCACAAAACTTTTGTTATGGTATTCTGGTCTGAGGCACATTTACTTTTTTCCTCTTTTCTTTATCATTGGTATTATTATTTTTTGCTAATAAAAGTATACCCAAGTGATTATATTTGATGATTTAATAAAATGTAAAATTTATTTCTCTTTTAACTTAACTTCCAAAAAGCTTGATCTTGGTACTTTTTGTTACCTTCTAGACACTGATAAACTGAACTGCTTATTAAAACTGTTCATTTTTGTCTTTTGATCAGATGCCTTCGGTCAGGTAAGTTTAAGGGAGAAAATGCTTTGAATTTGACATATTGATGCATGTGATTATGTCTGCCAAAGAAACCTCTGACTGTATCGTGTTTCATGTTGAATAGTAAGTAGGACTCAGAGTACATGATAGAGGGACTAAAAGCTTTGCATTGATAAATGTCTGCATACTATTTGCCATGGTTGGAAAAAATAGTCTTTAACCAATATACTTTGTTAATTTTACCACTTTTTAAGTTTCACTATTATTAAACCATTTTCATACAGACTGGAAAATGTACTTTTGTAAGTTAACTTCCTTAACATCATCACAGATTTTGATTTGTCTCTCCTGGTGGTGTTTGAGTGGATGTTATATTTGAGGTCTATGGCTTGTTCCTTTTATACTACATTTTTTTTTTCAACATATTCAAGTTTGTGAAATCCTTCATAAACATTTCCATCTTATTGTTCAAACTTTTGGACTTGTTGGATTAGTATTATCCACATTTTGCCATTTTACAGATTGGAATAAGGAACTTGCTCAGGTTGACAAACTAACAGACGTTGGAGTCGGGTCGTTGTTCCATGGTCCATTGTTCTGTCTGTGCATAAACTGAAAAGGGAATTATTTCCCTCTGTGGTCTAGCCTGATGACCACTCTCTATTCTCAGATGGTCTTCTCCTGTGAAGCATGCTTCCCACCTCCTGCTCTGATGTCCAGACATCATTGACAGGGAAAAACACAAAACACATGAGCATGTTAACTTTAATCAAAATGTAACAAGTGAAGTAAGTCAGCTGTTGAATACATAAAAAAATACATAACTAAATCAGGTTATAAACCTGTATATGCCCCCACCATCTTACTACCCAGCTAACAAGTTGGTAGTGGCTGCAGAATGAGATTAAGATTGTTAGCAGAGGGCAGCTAACCCATCCCAGATCATTTGCAAAATTTTTTCTTTTAACATCTCATTATTATTGTTCATTATATTTTTAAGATATACTTTTCTTAACCATTGACTGTGAGAGTCCATATTTAGAAAGAGGCCTTATGTTAGAGCAGGAATCTTTTACTTCTCCACGAGCCAACAAAACATTACCCCTGGAAAGCAGGTCTTTATGGGATAAGTTTCCCCTTGAACTAAAGTAATTCCAAGGCTCTTCTCCTGTTTATTGTCACTAATAAACATGTTGCCAAATTCTTGAGAATTCAGAGTACTGATGTAAATGCTTATTCTCCAGCACTCAATGGAGAAAAACAGAATCTCTCTATTCAGGAGAGGGTGGCTCCTGTGTGTTCAGCAGTGGCTAGCTCACAGTATATGGAAAGGCCACAGAATTCAGCCAGGTGAACTTAATCTATCTTATCCTCGGGAAAAGATGGCTCCACAGCTTCCATCAGTGGCCTTTGCATCTAGCTGAGATCTTTGTTCTGTCACATTTGCTGCCTTCCGTGGGTCTGACTACACCTAGAATTCTGCAGTCTGTATAGGCTCTGAATGGAAAGGCTGCAGTATCATCTTCCATGCAGTCTCTCTCAGAAAACCTCAAGCTGATTCCTTGCTTTTACTAAGAATTGGCATTCTATTTAGTGTGTCACCAACCAGAAATGTTTTCTAAGTCTCTAGCTAGTATTTTAGTCTAATTTTGCTATAAGTACTTAGGAAATGTCCCCTTTGTTACTGATGTAGCATGCAGGTGTAGTTTTTATGCTGTATGAACCTACCCACATTGTCAAAAGTTAAGGTCTTTCTGTGGTGTTACTATTGGGGCAGGTGTGACCATTCTGAGGCAGAGTAGGTTACGCTGGGTTTAGGCATACACCTAGAGGGAGAGAAAAGCAAGGAGAAAGCTTTATGGAAACTTCACTTCCTAATAAGTTCTCATTCCAAAGAGCTTTTCCTTTATCTGCTACAAAAGCTAATTCCAAAGTTGGTTTTGAAATAAAAGTCTCTGTGTGAGAATCACCTGGGGAGCTAAACCTCAACCTGTCTGAGCCTTCTGCAGTCAGGCGCCTGCCCGTCTGCCTTGATCCTGGGCACTTGGCAGCTGTCCTGTACTCTTGATAAATAAGCACTGGGTTATTGTGACCTTGTCTTGGAGTGGAGGCAAAGAAATATCAGAAGAGAAGTAAGCAGCCCCCTCTCTCCTTCATGAACCTGGACTCCGGGGTCTGCACTGATGTGCAGAACTTGCAGTTGATTTGCTTGACATTTCAAGAACACTTCAAATGGAAGTATCAAGCACACTGCACTGGCACTGCCATCTAGTTCAGTGGCATCCTAAAAGGCAGTGAAATCTGCGTTTCTCTCATCATTTTTGTCCTGAAGTAGGGAAGCAACTGAAAAGCTCTTCACTTTTGTGTGATTACTCATTGATGGCAGATGTCATGTACCTGGAGGAGGCAGAGGCACTGCTGTAGGAGAGGAAAGACTCAGGGAGAGATCCCAAGGAAGCCAGCCAGCAGTCTTCAGAGGCAGGTGCAGGAATGGCCGCGCCAGTGTTTGCTGCTCATAACAGCTATTGCTAGGAGCTGACCTTTTGACAGCTATATTGAAATGTAGAATTTGGAATTCATGGTGGACAGAATTTGTATCACTATGG
The DNA here is from genome assembly GCF_002837175.3 of Physeter macrocephalus. Classification (NCBI taxonomy): domain Eukaryota; kingdom Metazoa; phylum Chordata; class Mammalia; order Artiodactyla; family Physeteridae; genus Physeter; species Physeter macrocephalus. Next base: position 47,138,136 of record NC_041229.1, read on the forward strand.
ATCCAAAGTACAAATCAAGGAATGACAGTTTGCTTCATCCGATAAAGGTACGATAAACTGGTGTCATATTGACGTAAAAGGAAGACGAACGAAATAGCATAATGTGAAATGATAGAAAATACATATTATAGACTCTGTCCCTGGTTCCTGGCACAGAGCTCCTAAAATCCCTATTATTTCCTACTTGATAGGCGAGCACTAAGAGCATCTTTTGGTCTTTGACCCTAGTTCCTGACGCAGTTTATAAATCCCTTGGAATTTCCTGGGTGATAGGAGTGTTTTTTGTTCTAATGGGGCGACTCTTGATAGGTTCCTGGATAGCTTCAGGATGGGGGCCGGTCAGAAAGACCAAGAGATGATTAGAAGCTTGGAACTTGGAGCCGCAACCTCATCCTCCAGGAAGGGGGAGGGGGCTAGAGACTGAGTTAATGATCAGTTGTTCCCTTGTGAATGAAGCCTCCATAAAAATGATAATATTAAGGAGTTTAGAGAGCTTCCAGGTTGTGAACATATCCATGTGCCAGGAGAGTGGTGCACCCCAACTGCATGGGGACAGAAGCTCCTGCATTCGGGACTCTTCCAGACTTTACCCTATGTGTCTCTTCATCTGGCTGTCCATCTGTATCCTTTGTCATATCCTTTATTATACAATAAACTGGTAAAGTTTAAGTGTTTTCCTGGATTCTGTGAGCCATTCTAGCAAATTATTAAAACGAAGAAGGGGGTCGGTCGCAGGAGCCCTGATTTATAGCTGATCAGTCAGGAGTACAGGTGACAACCTGGACTTGTAATTGGCCTCTGAAGTCGGGTGGGGGGAGGCAATCTTGTGGGACTGAGCCCATAACCTAGGGGGTTTGTGCTAAAATTGGTGTGGAAAACCCACACATCTGGTGTATATTGTGTGAGTAAAGGAGAAACACAAGTGTTTTTCTCATACAAATAATAAACCTAATAACTGAGGTGTTTCTGTGATTGAGATGGCATTTCAAAAGAGTATTTATATAAGCCAGTTTGATTAGCATCATATATCTATTTGGGGAAGGGGGATGGAATTCCCTCCAACATAAATTCCAAGTGAGTTAAGTATAAATGTAAGGAACTATAAAGATGAAGGAAAATACAGGTGACTATCTCAGTCAAATAGAAAAAGGGGAAGGATATGATTAAAAAAACAGTTCACCAAAGATGAAAATACTAATGACCAATGAAAAGAGTTTAGTAGTAACTGAAAAATTAAAATGAAAACAACAGTGCTTTCCAAGTGTAAGGCTGTTCTGAGTGGTTTTGGACAGATTGTTCATTTAATCAAGTCTGTGAAGGAGGCACCTTTGTTATACCTATTTTATAGATAAGGGTACAGGCCTAGCGGCTGGGGTAAGTCACTTACTGTGTGATCCTTAACAACTAAGTGGTTGAGCTGCAGTCCTGAGCCCTTATGGTCTGGCTCCAGGTCTGCCATAACCACTGTGCTGTACTCTTATGGAGGATGCCATTTTGCCTGTCAAACGGCGTCTGTATCTATAACAGCATGGGCAAGAGTACACAGAGTTTGATTGCTAATCTAAAGCTGAAGTGAGTATAAACCAGTACACCTTTTTTTTTTTTTCTTTTGGTGATATGTTGTCAGAAGACTTGAGAGTTCTTACCCTTCACCCAGCAATTATACTTTTAGAAAATGTACCCAGGTGAATAACCTGGGTGTCGGGTTTTAGCTAGGGGACTTCAATTGCTGTATAGCACATAAGTTTAAAAATAGGAATTGTGGGGCTTCCCTGGTGGCGCAGTGGTTGAGGGCCTGCCTGCCGATGCAGGGGACACGGGTTCGTGCCCTGGTCCGGGAAGATCCCACATGCCGTGGAGCCTGCGCGTCTGGAGACTGTGCTCCGCAACGGGAGAGGCCACAACAGTGAGAGGCCCTCGTAACGCAAAAAAAAAAAAAAAAAAAAAAAAG